>NC_090932.1:1640894379-1641202688 GCF_040938575.1 Ambystoma mexicanum | reverse complement strand
AAATAAATGTGTATATATTTTTAATATAACAACTGTTTGGAGTAGTTTGTAAGTGTTCTTGCTTTGTGTGCTCATTGCGGGCTTTCAGTCACCCTCACCCCTCTTGAGACCTCGTCTTGACCGCCGCGATCGCTACCTTGATTGGTCTGGCTCGTCCAGAGGTTACCCTGTTCCAAGTTATTAGGTTGGCCTTATGAACTTCTGCGCCACCAGGACAGAGTTCAGAAATCCGTCTTAACACGTATCATCTTTCGATTGTTGTTTATGTTCATCTGTACGTCTGTCCAGGCCCTTGTGTCGTCACCATTCACCTTCAATTAAGGCCCTTTGGGTCTCTTCGGGGACAGTTTGTAAGTAGTCTTCATTTCGTGTCAGCTGCTGGTACGGTTGTCTCAATGGGTACTGTGCTGCCCATGGTTGTCTGGTTATTGGCACTTCAGCAGATATTGCTCTTCTGATGGGCACTGGGCAGAGCCCTAGTGCTGCTCTCTGTTGGTTTATTTGCTCCTCATACGTCACATATCTCGGCGAGTATGTTCCTGGTATTTCAAAATGGGTGACTGGAGTGTAGGCCATATCTGGGGCCTCCTCTACAGGCACTTTAAAGATAACCATCACATCACATCACTAGACTTATCCTCTACTATACACCACCATTCAACTAGACCACAGCTATACCCCTGAAAAATTCGGCCTAGCTGTTCATGTACGAATACGACCCCATGAACACCTCATCACCCTAATAAAACGCAGCTAGCTGAGCACATTGCGGTCTTGTTGCTCACATATGCGTCGTTCAGGCCTAACGCAGCCAGCGCCTAGTCGGGGTGTCCACCCGCCAGACAGCACACATCCAACTGATATCTTCAGCACCACACGTAACGCTAGGATGCAGCTACCATCCGGCAATTACATCAGCTGCACACATATCTGGTGCACCCACAAACCCTATGACACTATCTCTCTCTACTGACCAGAACTACGGTTCCCGAGGGCGTTCAAACTACAAGCGCTTTGAGGTCATACCAATGATATATGGAGCGCTATATAAATGCCAAGTAACGTAACATAACAGATAAGGTGCAGTTGACCTCTGTTGGTTTTCTGTACGTTTTGCTTTTAATTTGCCATTTCTTGATAAATGCATGCAAGTCTGAAAAGTCAATAATATTTGGGTCACTATGGCCTGTTAGTTCCAGACCAAATTCATTATGGTTCAGATAGTTATTGAACTCCTGAAATTTTTCTGAAGTGCCATTCCACATTAAAATAATATCATCAATAAAGCATTTCCACATGACAATATTATCCTTATAATCACAGTTCCTCAATGCATAGGTTTGTTCAAATTGTCCCATAAATAGGTTGGTCAGCGATGGGGCAAATTTGGCAAATAGTCGTTTTGATTAAATAAGAAATTGTTGTTGTTCAAGGTAAACCGCAAAAATTGCTTTACCATTTCTATGTGTTGTCGTTTTGAGGCTGAAAATGTTGTGTATGTATAATCAATTATCTGTATTGCCAATTCATTATCCATGGATGTATACAATGATTTGACATCTAAGGTAGCTAGCAGAAATTCAGGTTGCCAATCAATGTTAGTCAGAATTTGTAAAACGTGTGTTGAATCCCTGATGTAGCAGGGTAATATTTCAACTTGGTGTCTAATTAGTAAATCAATGTATGTTGATAATCCCTCAGTGGCCCAACCAGTTCCAATCACAATTGGGCGTACTACAGGCAAACTTTCAAATGGTTTGTGTATTTAAGGGAGAAAGTAAATTGTTGGTATAGTCGGTTCTATTTAGAAATAGATTTTCATCATCTGTTAATATACCTATGTTGTGCCATTTAGATATAAGTGTTGACATGTCCTTGACTACTGTCTTTGTGGGGTTTGATTCCAGTCCAGTTTCCTGTAGCAACCCAGTGTTGATAAATGTAGGTTTCACATTTGCACATAGTCTTCTCTATTGAGAATGACCACTCCTCCACCTTTGGCAGCCTCCTTGATTACTATAGAACTTGTTTGAGATAAAGTTTCTAGAGGTCTGATTTCTTCACTATCTAAATGTCATCTACTATAGTTTGATTGTGCACTGCTCCTGTCCATATGTCGGTGAACTTTTTCAACAACCGCTTTGTGAAAGGTTTCTATGACACTTGCATTAGATTATTGTGGACTGAATTTTGATCTGGGTTTTAGTTCTTTCATTTGAATATTAATGTGATGAACACCCAGTTCCTTACATATTTGTTCTTGACTTTTCTTGTGATTACATTTCTAAAGATAGTAATAGATGTCCGTTCTCTATATCTGATATTGCCACTCTACTGAGTGGTGTGTGTTCTTCTTGTGATTGGTAAATTGTTACCGTGCAATGAAAATATTTTTTAAGTTTAAGTTTAAGCTTTCTGATACATTTATATAGATCAATTATGCAGACGATTTAATCCTACTTGATCTGACCCAGGTGGGTCTCCAACGTCAATTGGATAATTTATCATCATATATTCAAGAAAACAACTTGGAGATCAACAAATCCAAAACAAAGATAATGATTCTGCAAAAAAGGGCCATTAAAAAAAAGGAGCGTTTCCACTGGCACCTGAACGAGAAACAAATTGAAGTGGTGGATTCTTTCAGATACCTAGGAGTGTTTGTGGACAGCTCGAGGAAAGCGAGCAGTATGCAAGTCAATCTATGGTCAAAAACCAAATGTTTGACAGCACAGTTGAGAATGGTTGACCGAAAATACGGAAAGTTCTCCCTCCAACCGCCCATAAATTACTACAAGGCAAAGATTGTTCCATCACTGACTTATGGCATGGATGCCATACCCTCCATTCCTCCTCTAATTTGGCAAAAATTGGAGGGTTACATATGGAGAGCCGTCCTGGGCCTACCAAACTCAACTCCGATTGCCCCAATCAGGCGTGAACTTGGCCTTCTGTCGTTGAAGGCAGTTGTGGACCATAGCTCTCTTCAGTTATATAGGAAAATCATTCATCCCGAGAGCCTGGAAATCTACCAAATAATGGCATCAGAACTGGAAAAAGGTTCTAATCAAACTATGAATAAGTGGGCTGAGGACCAAAAACAAAAACTACATCAAATTGTATGTACAGAAGCAGAACTGAAAGACAACCCAACCAGGATAAAAACAAAACTGGAATGTGGGGACTGGATTAATACCATTGAGTCAGTATCCTCTTGCAAACTTCTTGAACACCTTCCCATGAACACCAACAAATTAAAAGAACCGATGGCGTATTGCAAGAAATATCCCGATAAATTACTGATGAGAACTTTTCTAAAAGCCCGACTAAACGTCTTACCGACTGGAGAAATTTTAGCGATTAGAGCAGACTCGGAGAAAACAAACTGTGGATTATGTTCTAATCCTGAGGTTATTGAATCAATAAAACATCTGCTGATGTGTTGTCCTGCCCTCCATCAGGCAAGGATCGCATATTTCTCCACCCTGACGGCAACCTCCTTTGCAGGGAATGAAGATACTTGGTGGAAACGCCTAATAACGGGCGAAAAGACCCAATGGCACACGGCTGCCGCAAAACTTCTAAACTTGGCCTTGGAAAGAATAAAGGCGATTCCGGAGGTTGGCGCATGACTACACCTACAATGAACCAAATTGCCAGGCATGCATCACTCATTACTTATCAAGCAAAATTAGGAGTGGATTCCCTTCAGTTGGACTGAAAAACGCTCTTGTAAAAATCTATGATTAAATACAAGTAATAATAAAAAAAAAAAAATAGATCAATTTGGAAATCTATCAAATTTGCTTTAGCAGTTGGGGCAAAGGAAAGCCTCTGTTGAGAGCAGATCTTTCCATATCTGTTAATTCTCTATCAGATAAGTTAATTATTAGATTCTGTGTTAGCTTTTTGGTGTTTGTTTCCGAGATCCTGACCTCGTCACGCTTTATGTTTGATTTAGATCTCCGTTTGGTACGGCGGCTGCCTCTGCTTCTTCCTCTGGTGACGTTCCTTGTATTGATATACCATGAATTAATGTTATTTGAAATCTTACGTGTTTGTAATTTTGTTGTTGATTGCCTCTCTTGTAACATTTGATTTACTCAACAACAAAAAAATGTTTTGGCTGGTACACCCTATATTTGTGTTAATTGAACTTGTGTTAGATACTTTCGATTGGTTAGTGGTTTTGTCCACCTCAAAATCCCAAGGGAAGAGTTTGGTGTAAACGTTCTAGATGGACTTTTAGTTCTGTCATAAAATGTGCATTTGAATTTAAAGACTCTATCTTCTCTGTAGTGTCTAGTGTCCCTAACATATTTTCTGAATTTCATCAGTTTGATATCATCTTGATATTCTTTAAGAATAGAGTACATTTTGGTATTGTTTTTTTGCTTTGTACTTTCTAAACTATCCATTTGTGCAATTTCTTGTTTGACTTTGTCAATTTGAGCAGTTGTTATTGCATGTTCTCTCTCTGTATGTTCTATAATAAACTATACGATCACCTTTGAACTTCGTATGTGATTTTCCTCCCATTTCTGTGCTAAATCTCGAGCTTCGCTATTGCTGAAGTCTGGGGAAATTAAGATGCCTAGTCCCCTTGGAATTGTATCATTCTTTAGTTAGTTAATCATGTAGGCCTTTTCCCAGTATTTGTTGAGCTCTTTTTTCAAGAGCCTTTCCAATCTCTGAAATGTTTCGCGTAAATGTTCTGATTGGTTGGTACCTGTTCTGAATGCGTTACTAGGGCTTCCTCTGGGGACAAATAATGCAGCCCGATCCTCCTCTTGATTTAACAAGGATTCTGCCATTTCTATCAATTTAGTTGTTAGGATTACTGTTCCTAGCTGCCTCTATCCAGAGTTGGGTGCTGACTGGATAACTGGTGTGCTTGGGTATCAATTATATAAGTGTGTAGTTCTTAGTAGTTAGATAGCTGAAAACCCTTGGAAGCAGAGACTAACCCCCTAGCCTCTTTAAATTAAACTAACATTGAAATGCTTTCTGGGTTGTGAGCTTCTCTTAAATCAATTATTTACACATTGTCTCATTCTTATTCCATTCTTAGATATTTATTAATTGTGTGTTCTCATTAATTGTACATAGCCAACACATGTTTCGACCACTGGTTGTTTTCAAGGCTTTACAACTGCACATAATAATTATAATCAAATTTAATATTTGCATGAAATCACAGAACCATATTTATGAGAATGTGAATTGTCGTCATGTCCATAACATTTTGTATAAAGTTGAAATAAAATGTTAGTAAAGTTTAAAACAACAACATATACCAATATTAATCATGCCAATAACAGCATTGTTTCCCATTTCTGAATCAAATATAGTCAGACATCAATATTGTTGGTTTGTGGCTAAGCGGATATTGATATGGTAAAGAAGCTGATAAAAGAAAAAGACAAAGTAAGAAAACAAATGAGAAAAAGAAAAAAGTTGAAAACCTTCATTAATAATAAAATGACTATGTTCCTTAATTCTGCTCAACTTTCCTCTTTCAATAGTTATTATTGTTTTTTATACATGCTCAGCCAATCATAATTATATCAGTCAACAGTAAAAACCTATAACTACCTTGAGGATAACACAGTTATACAAGGTGAGTAAGACCTTTTGGATGTAATATACAATTACAGTTCCTGTTCAGCTCAGTGGAACACAGTCTAGGATAAGCAAGAACTTGTTACACTAATTTAGGATTGCACCAGGCAGACCAGGGTCAGCTGTACTTGAGGAACACTTTTTAAGAATAGCACACAGCTATTCTAGGAAGGTAAAACCTAATGTTGTAATATACTATTATAGTTGCGTTCAGGTCAGTGGAACACAGACTGAGGTAAGCAATAAGTCTAACTTATTTTAGGATGGCACATAGCTAACTCAAGGTAAGTAAAACCCATATACTTTTAAAAGGAGCTATCAGCAACTTGAAAGTAAGTATAACATAAGGAAGACTTATTCCAGACAGGCTACCAGCAAGTCAGGGGAAGCAAGATCCACCAGGGGCACTCATACATTTATATCCTAACAGGAATAGTAAAATGAAGCCAACAACATTACTTTTGGGGAAGAGGCACAACCAATTCACAGGTGTGTAAAATAACCTTATATATACTTTTCGGAATGGCACAGCACACTTTACACTTACTACTTGGGGAGAATTTATATTTTTATTAATGATACTCTACCAAGTAGCGTGAGGGGTAGGCTTTTCATGCTCAAATCTTTTCTTTATTCTTAGTCAATCCATCCACATAGATTTCCTTAAATAATACTGATGGGTCTCTAGACATCATTATTCCCAAATATCTAATTTTTCCCTGCCCCACTGAAAAGCGAACTCGTCTGGGAATGCTTGAGTACCATTATTATTATTTGTTTTAACTGTTTTTATTAATTTCTTAATACAAAAAGAAAAACAGTTCAGCACACACATGCCCCGCAACCCCTTGCTTCACGCCCACCCACCTGACAAAAGTATAAGAACAATTACAACCCAGGAGAAAATTAAGCTGAGCAATTGCAGGCAAAAGGATAAAATTAGCAATCAGAAACCCCAGTGTCACTGTTACCATTTGACAGTAAATATGCGATATACGGCCCCCAGATGTCCTGAGGTTTCGCGGCAGCGTGCACCATAGTCCGTTTCCAGTTTGTGACAATGAGCAATATCCATCTTCCACTGTTCATATACAGGAAGGCGGCCCCTGCCCCACACCATTAACCACCCTTCTTTTAGCCAGTAGTAACAGCAAACCAAGGAGGACCCTAACCTCCTTTGGCAGCTTCTTGTGTGACCCAGCAGCACTACAGAGGGGACGGAGCCCTCCTTACTCTAGCTATTCTCTCCGGCAGTTCAAACACCTTTGCCCAGAAGGAATGTATTTGGGGGCATTACGAAGCCAGATGTAAAATGTTTGCGGGAGAGGCACCTTCTTGTGGTCCCTTTGCTTCCATTTTAAGTCATGGCGCTTTGAATCCAGTGTGTGTTTGTCTCGTAGCAATCCTCGCCCCTGCCTAGTCCCGCCCCCGGCCCTGATTGGTTGTTCCTTCGTGTGTGTTTCCTGGACCTAACCCAGTGCACCCAAGCTCCCTGTGCCATTTGCATCAGTAACTACTCCTCCCGCCTCCCATCCCTCCCCTGCGCTCTGATTGACTCCTAGGGCGGTCTTAACCGACCTCCCCAGGGCAGCCCTCTGCCCGTGCAGCACTGCGGCTAAGGACCAGAGGCAAAGGGCGGCTGCAACAGAGGAGGCTCCAGGTTGTGTCTGCAGGTGTCCCGGGGAAGCCAGCCATCAACTACTATGACCAGTACGCTAGGAGCGGCCTGGGTTGGAAGTAGAGCAATTACTCTACCCTCAAATCTTCGCCGCTTAAGCAAACCTATCTAAAACACTATGATTATTCCCACTCCCTCCCTCCCAAACTCTCAAATCTTGCGGTGCTTAGTATTGCACTCAACAGTTCAATTGACTCTCAAAACTAACTGTGTTTAGCATTATACCTTTTTGCTCTGTGAGGCGCAGCCCTCTCTCCCAGTATACAGGACTCTCAAATCTAGCTGTGCTTAGCATTGACATTGTGAAAGATAGCGTGTGCCACACTGAGTTGGAATTGTGAACATTAGCCAGGGTCGCTTATGGATAGGATCGTGAATGTCAGCATGTGCCACACGTGGATGGACTCTTAGACCCTAGGCTGTGTTGCATCTAGATAGAAATGTGAATGTTAGCATGTTCCACACCCATGATAGAAATGTGATTGTTAGCATGTACCACATTTAGATGGTAATGTGATTGTTGCATGTGCCACACTTAGATGGAATCTTAGACACTAAGCTGCGTCACATCTAGACAGAAGGGTGGTGGGGGTGCAGCATTTTGATAAGGGTGGCCGGGGCCCCCCTTGGCCACCCATTGGTGGCGCCTCTGCTGCCAGCTCTGGAGGTAGGAGGAGACCCTCCTCGGTAATCAGACCCAGCATTGCCTGGCGGCTCGGCCAGCACGCTCCTCAAAATGCTTCTCGTATCGGATGAGGTGGCTTTTGGAGTCACAGTTCAGGGTAAGGTGACCAGATTTCCAAAACGAAAACCAGGTCGACCAACAGCATAAAAAAGGGACTACCCCATCGCAGATCACCAATTACCACCCCTCCCCCAACACGCCCCAACAACCAGCACCCAATCATATTTCCAGCACTTCTCCTTTCTATAAACTGTACATGATCTCATTTGTGTAGTTTTGTCTGTGAATCTTGGCGTGTTAATTCAAATCAGGCGTTTGCTCTAATTGATATGACATGGCTTGCTGTACGTCCATTTCCAAGCCAGTCGCTTTGGCACAGTCAGTAAGTGTTGTGACTTGTACCTGAAAGGTTGGGGGTTCAAGCCAATCCTCAAAATTCTGAAAGTGTTGTGAAAAAAAAAAGTACAATTTTAAATGCTTGAGCTACCCAACCATGCAAACCCGGACGGGGGACCCGGACTGTCCCAGGAAAATCGCGACGTCTGGTCACCCTAGTTAAGGGACACATCCTGCTTGTTGGGCGTGCTCGTACCTGCCTCCGTTTGTAGACGAGAAACACGGGGAATGACGTCACCGACGCGCCGCCCCCTTTTTGGCAAGACTCCCCCTACATTTTTGACACAAAAAAACCCAAACCCGACCTCAACATGACCCGAGAATCATATGTATTTTAAACATTTTTAACCAACACTATTTCCCTGTAGATTCCATATTCATAAGAGAAATATTGTTTTCCCTCATCGTGTCTGATTGTTGATCAGGTGTCTGCAGAAAGTGTAATATTGGCCCACAACAATTATATCCTGACTACATCGTAAAGCGCTTTGACTCCATGAAGGGCATGGGAAGTGCTAAAGTAAACGTTATAAATATACAAATGGGTGTGGCTAGGGGGCGAGCGAGTGCCAGTGAAGGAGGGGGCGAGCGAGCAAGGTGTCGGGGCCACTGAACGTGTGTCTGTGTGTCAGGGTGGAGCTCCTTTCCTTCACTGCAGGGGGTCGGGTCACTTAATGTTTGAATGGGGGCACTTGTCCCTTGACTGGATGGCAACTTGAATGCCTGCAGCTCAGGGTCAGGGTGTGGTCACGTGGTGCAGCAATGACAGCATTGGCATTGCATATTTCAGGTGATGGGGTCCTGACCCTCCGGTGCCCTCCGCCGCCCACTGCTTTTGACGGCACATGTCTAGTGCGTTTCCTTTCCCTGATCCCGATATTATGGCGCAGCCGCCTGGGAACTGAAGCGTGCGCCTCGCAGTGTTAATCCTGGTAAACCCGGAGACTCCACGGTAGACCCGGAGAAGAGAATAAAAACCCAGAGTCTCCGGGCTGAACCCAGCGCTTAGGGAGGTATGGCTCCCGCACGTGCTTCCACCGGCAGGATGTAGAAGGATCCGGGAGAAGGATAGAGGTTAGGCAGCTATGGCCCCGGCACGTGCTTCCACCGGCAGGATGTAGAAGGATCCGGGAGAAGGATAGAGGTTAGGCAGGTATGGCCCCGGCACGTGCTTCCACCAGCAGGATGTAGAAGGATCCGGGAGAAAGATAGAGGTTAGGCAAGTATGGCCCTGGCACGTGCTTCCACCGGCAGGATGTAGAAGGATCCGGGAGAAGGATAGAGGTTAGGCAGCTATGGCCCCGGCACATGCTTCCACCGGCAGGATGTAGAAGGATCCGGGAGAAAGATAGAGGTTAGGCAAGTATGGCCCTGGCATGTGCCTCCACCGGCAGGATGTAGAAGGATCCGGGAGAAGGATAGAGGTTAGGCAGGTATGGCTCCCGCACGTGCTTCCACCGGCAGGATGTAGAAGGATCCGGGAGAAAGATAGAGGTTAGGCAGGTATGGCCCTGGCACGTGCTTCCACCGGCAGGATGTAGAAGGATCAGGGAGAAGGCTAGAGGTTAGGCAGGTATGGCCCCGGCACGTGCTTCCACCGGCAGGATGTAGAAGGATTGGGAGAAGGATAGAGGTTTGGCAGGTATGGCCCCGGCACGTGCTTCCACCGGCAGGATGTAGAAGGATCCGGGAGAAAGATAGAGGTTAGGCAGGTATGGCCCTGGCACGTGCTTCCACCGGCAGGATGTAGAAGGATCAGGGAGAAGGATAGAGGTTAGGCAGCTGTGGCCCCGGCACGTGCTTCCACCGGCAGGATGTAGAAGGATTGGGAGAAGGATAGAGGTTAGGCAGGTATGGCCCCGGCACGTGCTTCCACCGGCAGGATGTAGAAGGATCCGGGAGAAGGATAGAGGTTAGGCAGCTATGGCCCCGGCACGTGCTTCCACCGGCAGGATGTAGAAGGATCCGGGAGAAAGATAGAGGTTAGGCAAGTATGGCCCTGGCATGTGCCTCCACCGGCAGGATGTAGAAGGATCCGGGAGAAGGATAGAGGTTAGGCAGGTATGGCTCCCGCACGTGCTTCCACCGGCAGGATGTAGAAGGATCCGGGAGAAAGATAGAGGTTAGGCAGGTATGGCCCTGGCACGTGCTTCCACCGGCAGGATGTAGAAGGATCAGGGAGAAGGATAGAGGTTAGGCAGGTATGGCCCCGGCACGTGCTTCCACCGGCAGGATGTAGAAGGATCCGGGAGAAGGATAGAGGTTACGCAGGTATGGCCCCGGCACGTGCTTCCACCGGCAGGATGTAGAAGGATCCGGGAGAAGGATAGAGGTTAGGCAGGTATGACCCCGGCACGTGCTTCCACCGGCAGGATGTAGAAGGATCCGGGAGAAGGATAGAGGTTAGGCAGGTATGGCCCCGGCACGTGCTTCCACCGGCAGGATGTAGAAGGATCCGGGAGAAGGATAGAGGTTAGGCAGGTATGGCCCCGGCACGTGCTTCCACCGGCAGGATGTAGAAGGATCCGGGAGAAGGATAGAGGTTAGGCAGCTATGGCCCCGGCACGTGCTTCCACCGGCAGGATGTAGAAGGATCCGGGAGAAGGATAGAGGTTAGGCAGGTATGGCCCGGAACGGGCTTCCACCGGCAGGATGTAGAAGGATCCGGGAGAAGGGTAGTGGTTAGGCAGGGATGGCCCCGGCACGTGCTTCCACCGGCAGGATGTAGAAGGATCCGGGAGAAGGGTAGTGGTTAGGCAGGTATGGCCCCGGCACGTGCTTCCACCGGCAGGATGTAGAAGGATACGGGAGAAGGATAGAGGTTAGACAGGTATGGTCCCGGCACGTGCTTCCACCGGCAGGATGTAGAAGGATCCGGGAGAAGGATAGAGGTTACGCAGGTATGGCCCCTGCACGTGCTTCCACCGGCAGGATGTAGAAGGATCCGGGAGAAGGATAGAGGTTAGGCAAGTATGGCCCCGGCACGTGCTTCCACCGGCAGGATGTAGAAGGATCCGGGAGAAGGATAGAGGTTAGGCAAGTATGGCCCCGGCACGTGCTTCCACCGGCAGGATGTAGAAGGATCCGGGAGAAGGATAGAGGTTACACAGGTATGGCCCCGGCACGTGCTTCCACCGGCAGGATGTAGAAGGATCCGGGAGAAGGCTAGAGGTTAGGCAGGTATGGCCCCGGCACGTGCTTCCACCGGCAGGATGTAGAAGGATCCGGGAGAAGGATAGAGGTTAGGCAGGTATGGCCCCGGCACGTGCTTCCACCGGCAGGATGTAGAAGGATCCGGGAGAAGGATAGAAGTTAGGCAGGTATGACCCCGGCACGTGCTTCCACCGGCAGGATGTAGAAGGATCCGGGAGAAGGATAGAGGTTAGGCAGGTATGGCCCCGGCACGTGCTTCCACCGGCAGGATGTAGAAGGATCCGGGAGAAGGATAGAGGTTAGGCAGCTATGGCCCCGGCACGTGCTTTCACCGGCAGGATGTAGAAGGATCCGGGAGAAGGATAGAGGTTGGGCAGGTATGGCCCCGGCACGTGCTTCCAGCGGCAGGATGTAGAAGGATCCGGGACAAGGATAGAGGTTAGGCAGCTATAGCCCCGGCACGTGCTTCCACCGGAAGGATGTAGAAGGATCCGGGAGAAGGATAGAGGTTAAGCAGCTATGGCCCCGGCACGTGCTTCCACCGGAAGGATGTAGAAGGATCCGGGAGAAGGATAGAGGTTAGGCAAGTATGACCCCGGCACGTGCTTCCACCGGCAGGATGTAGAAGGATCCGGGAGAAGGATAGAGGTTAGGCAGCTATGGCCCCGGCACGTGCTTTCACCGGCAGGATGTAGAAGGATCCGGGAGAAGGATAGAGGTTGGGCAGGAATGGCACCGGCACGTGCTTCCACCGGCAGGATGTAGAAGGATCCGGGACAAGGATAGAGGTTAGGCAGCTATGGCCCCGGCACGTGCTTCCACCGGCAGGATGTAGAAGGATCCGGGACAAGGATAGAGGTTAGGCAGCTATGGCCCCGCCACGTGCTTCCACCGGAAGGATGTAGAAGGATCCGGGAGAAGGATAGAGGTTAGGCAAGTATGACCCCGGCACGTGCTTCCACCGGCAGGATGTAGAAGGATCCGGGAGAAGGATAGAGGTTAGGCAGGTATGGCCCCGGCACGTGCTTCCACCGGCAGGATGTAGAAGGATCCGGGAGAAGGATAGAGGTTAGGCAGCTATGGCCCCGGCACGTGCTTTCACCGGCAGGATGTAGAAGGATCCGGGAGAAGGATAGAGGTTGGGCAGGTATGGCCCGGCACGTGCTTCCACCGGCAGGATGTAGAAGGATCCGGGACAAGGATAGAGGTTAGGCAGCTATGGCCCCAGCACGTGCTTCCACCGGCAGGATGTAGAAGGATCCGGGAGAAGGATAGAGGTTAGGCAGCCATGGCCCGGCACGTGCTTCCACCGGCAGGATGTAGAAGGATCCGGGAGAAGGATAGAGGTTAGGCAGGTATGGCCCGGCACGTGCTTCCACCGGCAGGATGTAGAAGGATCCGGGAGAAGGATAGAGGTTAGGCAGGTATGGCCCTGGCACGTGCTTCCACCGGCAGGATGTAGAAGGATCCGGGAGAAGGATAGAGGTTAGGCAGGTATGGCCCCGGCAGGTGCTTCCACCGGCAGGATGTAGAAGGATCTGGGAGAAGGATAGAGGTTAGGCAGGTTTGGCCCCGGCACGTGCTTCCATCGGCAGGATGTAGAAGGATCCGGGAGAAGGATAGAGGTTAAGCAGGTATGGCCCCGGCACGTGCTTCCACCGGCAGGATGTAGAAGGATCCGGGAGAAGGATAGAGGTTAGGCAGCTATGGCCCCGGCACATGCTTCCACCGGCAGGATGTAGAAGGATCCAGGAGAAAGATAGAGGTTAGGCAGGTATGGCCCCGGCACGTGCTTCCACCGGCAGGATGTAGAAGGATCCGGGAGAAGGATAGAGGTTAGGCAGCTATGGCCCCGGCACGTGCCTCCACCGGCAGGATGTAGAAGGATCCGGAGAAGGATAGAGGTTAGGCAGGTATGGCCCCGGCACGTGCTTCCACCGGCAGGATGTAGAAGGATTGGGAGAAGGATAGAGGTTAGGCAAGTATGGCCCTGGCACGTGCCTCCACCGGCAGGATGTAGAAGGATCCGGGAGAAGGATAGAGGTTAGGCAGGTATGGCCCCGGCACGTGCTTCCACCGGCAGGATGTAGAAGGATCCGGGAGAAGGATAGAGGTTAGGCAGGTATGGCCCCGGCACGTGCTTTCACCGGCAGGATGTAGAAGGATCCGGGAGAAGGATAGAGGTTGGGCAGGTATGGCCCCGGCACGTGCTTTCACCGGCAGGATGTAGAAGGATCCGGGAGAAGGATAGAGGTTGGGCAGGTATGGCCCCGGCACGTGCTTCCACCGGCTGGATGTAGAAGGATCCGGGAGAAGGATAGAGGTTAGGCAGGTATGGCCCCGGAAGGTGCTTCCACCGGCAGGATGTAGAAGGATCCGGGAGAAGGATAGAGGTTAGGCAGGTATGGCCCCGGCAGGTGCTTCCACCGGCAGGATGTAGAAGGATCCGGGAGAAGGATAGAGGTTAGGCAGGTATGGCCCTGGCAGGTGCTTCCACCGGCAGGATGTAGAAGGATCCGGGAGAAGGATAGAGGTTAGGCAGGTATGGCCCCAGCACGTGCTTCCATCGGCAGGATGTAGAAGGATCCGGGAGAAGGATAGAGGTTAGGCAGGTGTGGCCCCGGCACGTCCTTCCACCGGCAGGATGTAGAAGGATCCAGGAGAAGGATAGAGGTTAGGCAGCTGTGGCCCCGGCACGTGCTTCCACCGGCAGGATGTAGAAGGAATCGGGAGAAAGATAGAGGTTAGGCAGGTGTGGCCCCGGCATGAGGATGTAGAAGGATTGGGAGAAGGATAGAGGTTAGGCAGCTGTGGCCCCGGCACGTGCTTCCACCGGCAGGATGTAGAAGGATCCGGGAGAAGGATAGAGGTTAGGCAGGTGTGGCCCCAGCCCGTGCCTCCACCGGCAGGATGTAGAAGGATCCGGAGAAGGATAGAGGTTAGGCATGTATGGCCCGGCACGTGCCTCCACCGGCAGGATGTCGAAGGATCCGGGAGAAGGATAGAGGTTAGGCAGGTATGTCTCCCGCACGTGCTTCCACCGGCAGGATGTAGAAGGATCCGGGAGAAGGATAGAGGTTAGGCAGGTATGGCCCCGGCAGGTGCTTTCACCGGCAGGATGTAGAAGGATTGGGAGAAGGATAGAGGTTAGGCAAGTATGGCCCTGGCATGTGCCTCCACCGGCAGGATGTAGAAGGATCCGGGAGAAGGCTAGAGGTTAGGCAGGTATGGCCCCAGCATGTGCTTCCACCGGCAGGATGTAGAAGGATCCGGGAGAAGGATAGAGGTTAGGCAGGTATGGCCCCGGCACGTGCTTCCACCAGCAGGATGTAGAAGTATCCGGGAGAAGGATAGAGTTTAAGCAGATGTTTACCTGGGTAGCTGATGATATCATGGCCCTTCCTGCCATGTGTTGGTAATCTTCACGTGACAGCATCAGGCGTCAAATACAAATAATACAAATGTGATGATGTAGTTAGTGTCTCATACTGGATTGTTCAGTTTGTTCACTCTGCTTTTTTCTGTAATTATGTGCAGTCTGTCACTAGTATCCATGAGTCAAAGTGTACAAAACAAAGTAGTCAATCGATGTTGCCCTCTGTCCCACCCGTTCCTTCTTCATGTAACCACACTCTTTGTTGTGTGGTTGTTGGCCTCTGTATGTAGCCACACTCTTTGTTGTGTGGTTGTGGGCCTCTGCATGTAGTGTGGCGGGTCGGAAGAAGGAGTCGGACACATGGAGGACATGTTACCTTTCTTTAATGAAAATATATGGAAAAAGACAAATCTCTCCCTATTACTAAAGGGATCAACCTGCCTATCTAAATTAACTAAAGGTGCTCGTCTGTCGTCAGGAAGTCAAAAAAGTATGATGTGTCCTCAGTCCCAAACCTAACTCTACCACGAACATGAATAACTCAACATAGGCCAAGAGAATGTCCCTCTTGCCCTGGTCATCTCTCTCTCTTCTTGCTTTCTTCCCAGCGTCTTTGTCTTTTTTGTTATTTATTTATTTTTTATTTCACATTTATAGCAGCGCACAAAACCCTCAGGCATCTAGGCACTAGATACAGAAAGTACAAAGTGACATAGTTCAAGGTGCGGGACCACAGATATGGCTTAAAATATGCAGGTGGATCTCAGAGACATAATCATATGTGCAAAAGACAAGATAGGGCAGATGCAGATACTGGCAAAGATCGCCTGTATCTCATCTCCTGGGGTTTTTGACACACAAATATCTCTCTTTCAAATATAGGTTTCTTTAAGTTATCTTCCCTGAAAGTCTCTTGAGGTCTCCTTCAAGAGCTCACATAGCTCTTCCCATATACTTGTGGGTTTTGCATTCTCTTTAATACCAGCTTTAAGACATTTTTCCTTGAAATACTTTCTCACACTATTTACTTGTAAGTCTCTTATATTCCTGAGGGTTAACATTCCCTGGGTTTCGTATGACCTTATCCAAATTATCAGCCCCCCTCTCCTGGGTTCTTGGTATTGAATTCTCTTTTTTATGAATCTGTTCCCTTGCCTGTCTGATTTCACAACACTTTGTATACTTATTTGCCATGTGTTTTCTCCTCTTTTCAAGCCTCAATACCTGGGGCTTCTTCCTTCCTCCCAGAGTATTCACTTACACAGTTTATCTATTTTCCAAATAATAGCATTCTTCGTCACGCTCTGTATTGGTTTCAGATATCTCCAATTCTGCTTATTTAATTTCATACCTGTAACTTTGAGAGGTTTCTTTCTCTTTCATATGTTGCCCTGGCAGCCTCCCGCTTCTCCCATCTCCCCGGCACCTTTTCTGACGCTGGGGAACCACACGGGGCTCTGCGCACATTCAGCTTCTCGGTTGCTCTTCTCTGTGTCTGCATTTGCTGGCGTAGTGTTCTCGGGTCCTCTGATGTAGGGTGCCATCTAGGTTTGTTTGTTTGTTTGTTTTATTACTTATATTGCGCACCAGACCCAGGGGTAACCGGGCGCATTTTATAAGACAGCTCAAAGCTTAGTTACAAGATCACATGGCAGGTAGAGCAGCAAAAATAAGATACAACAATTAAAATACAACAAATGTACACGAATATACAGCAAGTAAAAAGTGTAAAAGCATGTATTTACAGTCCTGAACAGAAGTTCCTAGGATTGAGTAGGTCCAGGAGGCAGTGGATGATCTAAAGTGTGTCTGTATTTTTGATCCACATTATAAGGTTGTGTCGGAAGGTGAGGTAGGGTTGGTCAGTCTTCAAGGTGGATGGTAGGGAGTTCCAGAGTTGAGCTGCTTTCACCTGAAAGCTGCAGCCACCGACTTTGGTCAGTTTGACTCTAGGTATAGATAGGTTATTGGAATTAGCAGATCTAGTAAGTCTTATAGGTTTTAGTTTGGTGAATCTAGCAGATAGGTACTGTGGTGCGGCGTTGTTAAGGCATTTGTGGACCAGAGAGGCAACTTTTAGTTGGATTTTCTCCTGCGTAGAGAGCCAGTTGTTAGCTCGTCTGAGAGCGGTGGTGTGGGCTCTCCTGGGAATGCAAAGTGCTGCTCTAAGTGCGTTGTTCTGCAGAATTTGAATTCTTTTGATGATTTCCTTGTTAGCCCCAATATAGAGCGAGTTGCAGTAGTCCAGTTTTGATAACACGAGCGCTCTAGCGAGTGTGATGCAGCTATCGCTTGATAGGAAGGGTTTGCCTGCTCTTATCAGTTTACAGGTGTAGGCGGTTGCCGAAGCCATCGCATTGACCTGCTTGTTGAAAGAAAGGGTGGAGTCCAGGTAGAAACCCAGTGTTTTTACCGCGTGGGCGGTCGTGATTTGGTTATTGTCGATGTTAAAGGAGGAGTAGTTGGGGCCCGGTTTTTTAAGGGTGGGGGGTGTGCCCAGGATGATGATTTCAGTTTTGTCGTCATTCAGGCATAGACCGTGTGTGGCCATCCATGCCTGGATGATGAGATACACTCTGTTCACCAAGGCCAAATCCTTGTCGTAATCACCGGTAAGTGGTAGGAGAATCTGGGTATCATCTGCATAATTAGTGTAGGTGATACCAAGAAGGTCCAGATCATCGAAAAGGGGCTTAGTAAAGATGTTGTAGAGTGTAGGCGAGACACAAGATCCTTGGGGCACACCACATGTGATGGGGATGGAGTCTGCTGCCGCGGTGGTGGAGAAGACTCTCATAGTCCTGTTATTGAGGAAGGATTGGATCCAGTTGGTGGCTTCTTCTGAGAAGTGCGCGGCTGTATCCAGGTGCCTGCAGAGGACCTTGTGGTCAACAAGGTCAAATGCGGCTGATAAGTCCAGGAGGAGGAGTAAGGCTGGTTTGCCTTGATCCCTTAGCTCATCAATTTGCGCCTTTAGGTCTAGGAGGGCAGTTTCAGTTCCATGCTGGGGACGGAAGCCGGACTGGCATACTCCTAGTAAATTGTTGTTTTCTAGGTGTTTCTATATTTGTGAGTACGCCACTTTATCTATGATTTTTAAGAGGAATGGCACAGTGGTGATTGGGCGGTAGTTCGTGGGTATGGCGGGGTCAAGTGTCTGTTTTTTGAGCAAAGGGAGTACCCAAGATTCTTTTAGGTTACTCGGTATGGACCCTGTAGGTACGTCGGCAGCAAGGAGCTGGCAGTACTCCCTTCTCCTGTAGTCTCAGTGTCGTTAGTTGGGCATCTCACCCACCATGAAGCAGCTGTGGTCACGCCACCAGCTTGCAAGGGTCTTAGCTTCCAGTTCTGACACAGTTCTCCCGTTGCAGGATTTGTCAGCTCTCCGGCGTGTCATTCTGGCATTCCTTGCCTTTCCAAAAGTCTTGGGCTCTGTGACTTCATTCTGCTCCACCTCTCCAAGGTGTAATCACATCAGGGGGCTTCCCCTGCGTACCATACCCTCTCTCCTCACAAGAGCTACTCACCCCAGTTACATACACGTCTCTTTTTAAAGAGACGTCTCCTTTTACTTGGTATGGCTGTTTGGTTCCCACATTACCTTAAGCCAAACATAAAGGTGAATGATTGCTCTTGTTTGCAGACCATCCCATAAATGTGGATATGATATTGGGTTTAGGGAATTCCTCATCGGAATGGGAGTCCTTGTCCCCAAGGGGGAGTCACTTCCATTGAGGTCCCACTTGCCCATACCCCTAGGGAGGGTCTTGCTGAGCAGGCTAACCTTCCTAGCCTCAAAGGGAGGGAAGGGACAAATACCCTCGATTCATCACAGTAGACATGCCCTTTGGTGTGTGGTGGTGGGTCTTTGCGTGTAGCTAACTTAATTCTTCTTGGGCTTTTCTGTCCGAAAGTAGTGCAGCCGTTCAGTGTGACATTTTTACACTTCACAATCAATGGCAGGGCTAGATGAGGGGCTGAGAGGGTAACTACTCCCCACGCTCCATGGCTGCTTCCATATCCTAAAGGGCCCTCATCCCACCATTAAAGTACTGAAATAGTATTGACTGATGCTCTATGAGGAACCCTACAACCTGTCTGGCAATGAAACCTGACTCCATCGCTGCTTCATACCTACTTTGACAGCATAAGAAAGGTAACCACATGGGCACTGTGCCTCTTTGGCACAAGCTACAGAATACCACAGCCTTTCATGGCATCTGCGTGTGGTTTCCCTAGCTAACATGGTCCTCTAGGACCACCGAACATATCGTAGAAAAGCTGTGTACTGAAATTCCTCCAAAGCAGGGGTAGATTTCGACCAGTGACCATTGGGTCAGCCAAGGCAGCCCCTTACTGTGACAAGGAATTTCCTACACCCTATGTTCAGGGTTAGGGAACCTTAATTAACACCCAGGTTGCAGAGAGCTTCTGTATAATGCCGGCCTCTCTCAGAGGTAGACCTGGAAGAGCAGTCATGGCTACGCTCTAAAGACGGGAGCACAGTGGTGCAATGGTACAGGGTAGCATACAAAACCATCCAATAAGGGAATGCCCACAGAACATGTATGTTAAAATGACCTCTTCCTATAATTCTAGCAGGAAGAGATATGTAGTATCCTACAGATGAGTAGCTTTTCCGGATAGAGTTGAAGGGCAGGAAAACAGTTCAGGAGTTTGCAGTGTTTTTTTAATAGGGTTTTTACAACTTGGTGAACATCCAATGTTAGTCAACGGGGTGGATCCAAGAAGCAAGTTTGAGGGTTTTGCTAAAAGGCGCAGTCAAACTTGGGGCGGTATCAGCCCAAGTTGCGCTTGGTGCTCAGCTTGCACCCCCAATGCTTTTCTATCAGATAATAATGTTTAATGAGGAAAAGTCCAGTGACAAGCTTCTGGTTGGAGGAAAAGGGATATATCAAAGTCGCGGCCCAACTGAGAAGGTGCAGGATGTTTAGGTAGTAGACCCCGGACGAGGAGGCCGGTGCAAGGACCCTGGATGACATTGCTGCGGGGAAGAAAGAAGAACCACATGTTTGTGACTGATCCAGCCTCTCCCACAACCAACATTGTAGTCTCAGGGGATGAAGCAGTGCAGGTGGATGCCCAGTAGGTCTGAAGAAGGTAAGATGATACTTGAGCAGTTGTAGGGCTTAGAAACTACCTACTGCCCATCTGTTGTAAGAGTGTCAGGATCCTAGACAGAAGGTGAGCCCGTGAACTAGCTGGCCCATGCTAGCACATGGCACGGCCCCAAAGGGGCTCAAAGCACCAAGGCATTACAGGATGGAGGAGCCGTGCTCCCACACCCCACCTGCTGCCTCGGTAAGTAGGCGCATGCAGGAAAAGAAAGTGGGGCCATAAAGTATGGCCCCTATACCTAGTACCTGTGCAGGGGCAGCGGTCTCTTTGTACATCCGCTCCCCCTGCAACAGGACCAGTGTTGTGGCATTGGTATCATACTTGTGCTTTGCTGATAGGCCCCCCAAACCGCCCATGAAAGAAAAACTCAATGTTGGCTTTAGGGACGCTGAGAAGATGTCCATCGAGCTAACAAAGAAGCTGGTTGCGGCAAGCAGGAGCTTTGTGACAGGATGGCCGGGCGGGCGGCCTGTTGTGAGGCTATTCCAGGGAAAGGATCAACATTGCGCTGCAGTTTCAGGTGTATCTCCATTGGAAGTAAGCAGTGACTCAGTGTCCTGGGTGGAGCGCAGAGGACGGCGCGTGGAGCATCGGGTCCACCGAGCCAGGCATGGGGGCCAGGAGATCCACCTTGGCCGAGTAGGACAACCGAGGGCGAGCGCACGAGCACGGCACCAAAATGCAACATCAGTGAGTGCCTGCGGTCCCCAGCAGCTTGGTTGCATGAAGGAATCCCAAAGGAAAGTTTTGCTTGAGTGCCAGCCCCCTGAGTAGAGGAAACATGCATCTGGTTTCCTAAGAAGAGTTACAGGAAAGGCCCAAGCATCGTGGGAGAAACGTGGCAGCCATCTTGGGAGAGGCCGGAGAACTAGCCCAAGGCATCAGGATTGCATGCAGGGGAACGGAAATAAAGTAAGGACTGCACCCCGTGGGGGCTGCATGGCAGCCATTTTGGTTTGGGAATAAGACATTGTGACTGTCCGGAATGCATACTGAGGAGGCAGCTTCCTTGTCTCAGTACTTTCTGAAAACTTGAAGAGAAGAAAGCAAGGGGGTGTTGCTAACAGTGTTGCAGCTAGCACGGAGGCATAAGTTAAGCAGCAACAAGCACGAAGGAACCTGCTGGTTGTTGGGGCAGCGCGGCACCTGTCAGGAAAACTCATGTGCCCCGTCTTCATCGTCACTTATCTTCCTGGTCAGAGTACTTACAAAAAAAAAAAGATAATTACAAATAACTGGAATTGCTGGGCTTGGCTGCACAATAACTGGGAGCATAGCAAATTGAAGCACAGCAGTGTGGCAGGGGCCGAGCAGGAGGGGAAAGGACTGAGGAAGAAGTAGGGTGGCCTGGGCCAGGGATCTTCAGAGGCATTGTCTTGGGCACCTAAGAAATAAATAAAGAAAGGAATATGGACAATACCGAGGAGATGGCTGACCTAGTGAGGAGGATAAGAGCAGCCGCAAGAGACAAAGGTGTGGACTGGCTCATAGCGCAGACTACAGCAAAGGAAGAGAAGGATCAGGAAGGAGTGGTATTGCTTGAAGATGTTAAGGGGGAAGACTGCATCCGAGATACTCCCCCAGAGAGTGGGTGGCCAGAGCCCAAGGAGAAGGAGAGCGAGACAATAGGGGAATAGTCTGATGCGTTAGACAGAACGGAGGTGGCTCTATAAAGAAAAAACATGGAAGAGGAGACCGACCCACCAGCAGCAAAGAGACCTCAAAGGGCCAGGAAGGCATCAGTGAAAGCCACAGAAGCTAGTGGTGAGAGGGAATCACCGAACCAGACGCAACAGTGGAAGGCAGAGCTAAAAAGTCGCTACAGGCCTTAACGGCAGCGGCAGAACATGACGCATTGGGTGAGAAAATTGCAAAGATGGTAGAAATGCATGTATAAAGAGCACTGAAAGGGTTGCATGAGACCGGACGGGTTGATTAAATACATTCCTGCAGGGACAACTATGGGTTGCAAGCGGAGGCAGGTTTTGAGGGAAGCACGAACATTGCACGGTTTGAACAAAGGAGGGCCCCGATAAGGGGAAACGAGTTAGCCACTTCGAGCAGGGGCGCGCAGGCAAAGAGTGCACTGGCACCTGCCCAGCTGCCACAGGGGAGGTGCACAGCTCCCGAACCAAGCAGGGCAGATCACGGGACAAAGGAGGTAGCCTTTCCTCCACCAGTGGGCTTTCCAGGGGAAGCATGGGGGCTCGGAAAGAGGGGCAACCAAAGGGCGGTCAGGCTAGGAGACATGCTCGCTTCAGCGGTGGGAGTCAGGAGGGACCCAGGGCACACACCTATGGCCACAAGGGCGGTGGGTCTAATCTGCTACGTACCCGAGGAACTTGAAGAGAAAATATGTAGCAAGGTCTTTAGCAACATTCTTACTTTACTCGAGCTGGAGCAGGTAGGGTTGGACATAGTAAAGGAGGCCAAGAAGGAGGATGACAGGGTTGATAGCAGGAAGAGAGTGAGGAGGGAATGAAACATCATGAATTGGCTATATGCCTTTAGAAGGCACACCTCCATTATGGTTGAGAAGTACCCAGTGACGCCTCTGTACTCATTACATACAAGCAGCCCATCCACGAGGCCCATAAGGAGTATGGGGGGATGCTTGGCTCAAATAGGATGAGGGCTTCAGGTTAAAGATGTAAATGTTTCCCAGCATCAACTGGGATGATGAGGATGTGTCGGGGTAAATTCACAAGATGATATCCAGCAATGGGCACAAGAGCATGTCAGTGAGGGAGCAGCAGCCAGTTACGAGGAACTACCCAAATTGGCGGGCAGGACTTATCAGAGTAGCGACAGAGGAAGGTGGCCCTTTCAGGATGGGAGTGGTGTCTGGTCCAGGGGGAGCGGATCGGGGAAGGACACCACCTGCTGGAAGTTTGAAAAAGGGAGCTGCACTTGCGGCAGAGACCACACGGCAGCCCGGTGAGGAAGTGAGGAACAGCAGGTCCCCAAGCAGAGGGAGCAATCAATGCAGAAGGGAGGTGGAACCTAGGTTGGGGGAAATAGCCCCAACCCCCATTAAGCTTGCGACACTGCGGCCGCTGCTGAATTGCTATCATGACAAAGGAGCAGCCGATATACTATTAAGGGGTTTCTAAGAGGGTTTTAAGATGCTTAGCCACAATGTGCTCAGCGGGATTGTCCCAAAGAACTTAAAGCCAGCAGCCATCAAACTGGAAATAGTGGATTTAAAACTGAAAAAGGAGATAAAACTAGGTAGGACAGAGAGGCCATTCATAGTGCCCCAATTCGAAGAATTTGTGGTTAGCCCCCTAGGGGTGGTCCCAAAGAAGGAAGAGGTGCAATTCAGGTTAATCCACCATCTCTCTTAGCCTAAGGGAGAGTCCGTAAAGAGTGGGTTAGATTCTGACCAGTGTTTAGTGGGGTACACTTCCTTCGATGAGGCACTAGACTTGGCGAAGGAAGCAGGCAGAGGATCTCTGTTGGCAAAGGCGGATATTGAGTCAGCATTCCGACTGCTGCCAGTCCACCCTGAGGGCTTTAGGTGGCTGGGGCTCCAGTTTCAAGGCAAGCCCTATTTCGACAAGTGCATGCCTATGGGCTGAGCTATCTCGTGTCACTATTTCGAGCTGTTCAGCACCTTCCTGGAGTGGACAGTGAGAAAAAGGTGTGCAGGGGCAAAAGTGGCACACTACTTGGGCGATTTCCTATTTGTAGGGAGGAAGGGCAATGAAGGGTGTTAGGTGGCGCTAAGCAGTATTGAGCAACTAGCAGAGCATTTAGACATCCCACTGGCCAGGGAAAAGATGGTTAGGCCAACCATGGACCTGACTTTCCTGGGTATCGAGATTGACACCCTCAAGGGGCTCTGCAGGCTCCCACCAGTGAAAGTAGAGCATTTTAGGGGGGCTCTGCAAGAGCTGGGGAGGAAAGAGAAAGCAACCCTAGACAAGTTGCAGAAGCTGATGGGGCAACTCAACTTTGTAGGCAGGGTGATCCCGGCTGGCAGGGCTTTTGCAAGAAGGCTTGCCCAAAAAACGGTGGGGCTGGCGCCAGCACTTCACCACATGTGACTGGGGACAGGAGTGAAGAGAGGTCTCCAAGTGTGGGAGCGTTTCCTGCAATTCTACAATGGGGTGCCAGTATGGAGGGAGCCATGGCAGTCCAATGAGGAGATGGAGCTGTTCACAGATGCTTCAGGAGGTGTGGGATATTGACCATTGTTGACAGGGAGCAGGTGCGCGAGAGCGCGCAAGCCAGGGGCATGGATTGAGGAGAGGCTGACGGGGAACATATCATTTCTGGAGTTGTTCTCTATCGCAGTCAGCTTCCACATTTGGCAGGAGAGGTTGATAAATAAGAAAACCACATTGTGGTGCGACAACCAAGCAGTAGGGCAGTTAGTGAACAGCAACGCAGCAAACTGCCCATTAGTGCTTGCCCTGCTATGGTTCCTAACGCTTATATGGCTGAGACTGAATATGGAGGTGAGGGCGAGGTATATTCCAGGTGTGCAGAACAGCATAGATGACGCTTTGTCTTGTTTACACAGGCAGAGATGTCAGTGGCACCGGAGTGACTCTGGGGGAAACCAAGGGGGTTCTAAGGAAACTCTTAGACAATTCTGTTGTCCCAGGTATGTTGCAGCGGTACAAGGGGCATTGGAGGAGATTACTGGCAAGAACAAATGCCAGAGAGTTCATTGGAGAGCAGGGCGTGTTGAAGTTCATAATAGGGGCCTGCAGGGTCCAGAGAAGCAGGGCATGGGCCGCCACCACTTTAGCAGCAGTGGCTTTCTTCAGCAGGACCAGAGAAGAAGCTGTCCACACAAAAAGCGAGGATGGAAATCAGGGGCCTATAAAAAAATACATCATGACCGACAGAATGTAGAGTGCTCCACTTATGCTCTGTAAATATCTTTCTCCCCCCATGCTAGAGGACGCCACGCATGACAGAAAGGTAGCATGGGTGATTGCCCACTCGTTCGTAGTGAGAGCAGAGGAATGGGCGAACGACAGGAGGAATGGAAGAAAGAGGGCCTTGAGTAATACCGACATCCCCTGGTTTGGTAAGGAAGGAATGAGATGGGAAGATCTGGATGAAACAGTGGCGGCATTGATGAAAGAGGACCCCCCGGTGTAGTAATTGTCCACTTAGGGGGGGAATGACCTGGCGCAATTGGGCAGAGGTCTCCTGCCTCGCGAAATGTGCGGCACAATGTGGGCGTTGAGCAAGGCCATGGGGGCTTGCGAATTGATGTGGTCGGAAATGATTCCTAGGTTCACGTGGAGAGAGGCCAAGTCAAACTCACCTGTTGAGAAGTCTAGAAAAAAGCTGAACATGGCAATGGTGACATTTTGCAAAGGGGATGGGCACAATCAGGCGTGGGCTCATAAACCTAGGAGTGCCTGGTTATTACATGTCGGAGATGGGCTGGTATCTCTTTTTGCTGAACTTGGAGGACGTCCGGAGAGGACGAGGCTGCGAATAGGATGCCAGTTGTTGCAAAAAATGCGGGCGGCAATGGGGCAAAATACCCTTTTTGCTGTGGCAGTAACTCCGGCGACTGAGCAGAGCCTAAACTAATCTCCTGATGGAGGGTAAAGAGGACCATGGGTAAATGGCCCCGTTAGCCTAGCACGGTGGTGGGGAGGCAGCATGGGGAAAAAAGGAAGGGCACCCTCGTGGTCGTCAGCTTCTAGCCTGGGCTGGTAGAAAAAGGAAGACATAACGGCATCCCATGCAGCCCATCGGTGGCGAATGCCAGTGTGTTTCACCCAGAGCGGGAGGTTCGGAGTGAGACCTAAGTACACCGGAAATTCATGGATAAGGAAAAAGAGAGCTAAATGTAAATAAAGAAATAGAGAAAGGAAAAGTGGGTGCCAAGGAATTAGATTATTATACAGAAAGGTGCTGCCCATCCTCTGCGGTTGTAAAAAGTATTGAAGATGTTATTGTTTGGCTTCAAGTGATAGTGTGAAATGTCCTAGGCAAACACTTCAGACGTCAATCCCAGACACCCATTCACACATCCGGCAAGATCTAGTCATGGCTGCCCTGGAGTCTCACGAGGACGGTGCCCATGCATGGTACACACTTGTTTGCCTGCTGCCCGGGTAAACACAGCATTGTTGTCCAGGGTCACTAGAATTCTAAAGGTAGGTTGCAATTTGAATGGGCACCTGCAGGTATCAAGCGTTTGTGCCCAGATATTTTGTTAAAGGATGTTTGTACCGTGCCACAAAATGGCGGCAGAAGCGTGAAGCCTTCTGAAACATTTCAAACAGATGCCAGTGAGAAAACACTAGAAACCAAGCAGGTTAAACAGGGTACCTTGGAACACCTGGGCCGGGGTCTTACGACACCCACGGACACATACTCTGAGTTCCATTGCCATTGAGGCTCTGGACAGGCTCGGACTGGCCTATAGGGCAATAGGCCCATGGCCGAACCAAAAACACAAAATGCTGGTGTGGGCCGTTTCTTATGTCAAAGTGGGCGCTTTGTTAATTCACTCTGCGGCTCGTAGTTTTCACCAGTGTTGCTGAATAATCTGTAAAATGCACAATTTGCGTCACAAAGCCTCCTCTTTAGTTACTGTTCAAACAGCGTCACAAAAGGAATGAATGGCCATTTGCAACGCTGGGGCCGAGACAATTTTATGGCCCAGTCCGACCCTGGCTCTGGATGGGGACTAACTTGGAAAAAGAGGTCATTGAACTGTGAGGGGGGAAATAAAAACGATGGGGGACTGACTCACTGTGAGTCAGCCTTTAGGACTCCGCCCCTTACACTCCCCACAGCACCATGCTCTTCTGTTCTTTGGGGCATTTCGTGCTTCACTTTGCGATTGGGCGCCGTCGCGTGGCTGGGTCTTCTGCGTTACATGTAAGATTCATGGCTATGCCCACTTGCACCTGGTTGGCACACACTTTATATCGGCTGTGCACAGTGATAAGTTCACGTCCATTGTAAACCTGGGCAGCTGATGTCCATAAGTGCCGACTGGGGTGGTTAAGTGCAATGGGGTGTTGGGCTTGGCTGTCTTTTCTTGCCCATTATCATTGGCACAGGGTTGACATTTTGTCTGGATCTGGTGTTTTTGTTTTTTTTTAGATAGTTTCACTTGTATCCGTTCCTGATTTCTAAGGAGGCCGCCTGGAATCTATAATCGCCCCCTGTAATTGGCCTTGGTTATGGTTTTGCTGGCAGGTGTGCATGGGTGCCCGCCAGTTCAAGGCCGTGCCCATTGCTATGCTGTTGGAAGATGCTCTCAAGGCGCCATTAACTGTGCTAGGCAGGAAAGGGCACCGGGGGCAGCTGGTGCTCATAAAACTCCCCTCTTTCTCTGGGCCACTGTGTCATTAATGGCATTTGTCATGGCAACCACACAGGCTCCCGGGTTTCTTGGAAACGGGTGGGCCTGCTCGTACCTTTTGGGGGGCCGTGAATCACCGCTGCACGGGGCTTTGTGCGCCCATTTCATGAGTTTGTTTACAACCTTTGAGGTTTTTGGCTTTTCCCGACCTAGGCTATTGTGTGCACCACCGGGCCCAAACCCTGTGGATGCCAGGGTCACCCCGAGCTTTGAATTAGGGCCTAGTGTATTGTGTATTGGAGCAGACCCTGTGACAGCCACATTGAGGGGGCGCTGGAAGGGAAAGGTCAGCCATGCCTGAATGCAGAGGGTGGCTGTCCTGGGAGAGGACGGATGCGGCTGAGGCTCACAGCAGCAGACCCTGGAGGGGGTCATTCTGTGCTTCCACAGGCCCTGGCTGGGACCACACTGCTGAGGGTATATCCTAACACCGTCAGGTCTCGGAGAGGGCAGGGTCTGCTCCACATAACCTGGCACCACACGGCTGTGGGTATATATTATCTTAGCACCAGGCCTCGGAGAAGGCAGTGCCTGCCTCAGAAACCCTGCCACCTCACTGACCCAGGGATAGAGGGGCAGTGCCTGCACCCACAGTCGTTGGTACCACACTTCTGAAGAAGTACCATGAGGCACACATCATCAGGCCGTGTCTGTCCCCCCCAGGCCCTGGCACCACACTGCTGATGGTATTCATTTTCCTAACACGAGGCCTCAGAGGGAGCCCTGTCTGCCCCCACTGGCCTTGGCACCACACTGATCCAGGGATAGTGTCTGCCCCTACAGTCACTGGTGCCACACTGCAGCAGGTGTATGAAGCTCAGAATAAGCAGCCCTGGAGGGGGCAGTGTCTGCCCCACTGGTCCTGGCACCACACTGATTCACAGATAGAGGGGTAGTGTCTGCCCCCACAGTCACTGGTGCCACACTGCTGCAGGTGTATGAAGCTCAGAATAAGCAGCCCTGGAGGGGGCAGTGTCTGCCCCACTGGTCCTGGCACCACACTGATTCAGGGATAGAGGGGTAGTGTCTGCCCCCACAGTCATTGGTGCCACACTGCTGCAGGTGTATGAAGCTCAGAATAAGCAGCCCTGGAGGGGGCAGTGTCTGTCCCACTGGTCCTGGCACCACACTGATCCAGGGATAGAGGGGTAGTGTCTGCCCCCACAGTCACTGGTGCCACACTGCTGCAGGTGTATGAAGCTCAGAATAAGCAGCCCTGGAGGGGGCAGTGTCTGCTCCACATAACCTGGCACCACACTGCTGTGGTTATATATTATCTTAACACCAGGCCTCGGAGAAGGCAGTGCCTGCCTCAGAAACCCTGCCACCACACTGACCCAGGGATAGAGGGGCAGTGCCTGCACCCACAGTCGTTGGTACCACACTGCTGAAGAAGTACCATGAGGCACACATCATCAGGCCGTGTCTGTCCCCCCAGGCCCTGGCACCACACTGCTGATGGTATTCATTTTCCTAACACGAGGCCTCTGAGGGAGCCCTGTCTGCCCCAATGGCCTTGGCACCACACTGATCCAGGGATAGTGTCTGCCCCCACAGTCACTGGCACCACACTGCTGCAGGTGTATGAAGCTCAGAATAAGAAGCCCTGAAGGGGGCAGTGTCTGCCCCACTGGTCCTGGCACCACACTGATTCACAGATAGAGGGGTAGTGTCTGCCCACTCCAAACCCCTAGTCACTGGTGCCACACTGCTGCAGGTATATGATGCTCAAAATAAGAAGCCCAGGAGGGGGCAGTGTTTGCTCCATTGGTCCTGGCACCACACTGGTCCAGGGATAGAGCGGTAGTGTCTGCCCCACAGTAACTGGTGCCACACTGCTGCAGGTAAATGACGCTCAGAATAAGAAGCCTTGGAGGGGGCAGTGTCTGCCCCACTGGTCCTGGCACCACACTGACCAAGGGATAGAGGGGTAGTGTCTGCCCCCACAGTCACTGGTACCACACTACTGCAGGTATATGACACTCGGGATAAGAAGCCTTCTAAAGGCATATCGCCAATTCATGATGTTTCTTTCCCTCCTCACTCTCTTCCTGCTATCAACCCTGTCATCCTCCTTCTTGGCCTCCTTTACTATGTCCAACCCTACCTGCTCCAGCTCGAGTAAAGTAAAAATGTTGCTAAAGACCTTGCTACATATTTTCTCTTCAAGTTCCTCGGGTACGTAGCAGATTAGACCCACCGCCCTTGTGGCCATAGGTGTGTGCCCTGGGTCCCTCCTGACTCCCACCGCTGAAGCGAGCATGTCTCCTAGCCTGACCGCCCTTAAAATCTAGCCTGCTTTTGGAGTCCAATCCCTACTCTTAAAATAAAGGCACTTTGCCCTTCTGACATCACACCCAAACTGCTTTGCGCTAAAGGAAGTGGAGGGAACAGGAAGGAGGGATAGAGGCAGAGAGAAACAAGATCTTCCTTTATCTGTACAGAGCTTGCCTTCTCAATAGGCTCAAAGGCCCTTTGAAATGCAGCACTCTGGTGTGAGGCCAAGCCTTTTATGAATGGGTGGGCCCTTGGTGCCTATTCCCAGGCCAGCTTCCTGTGGAGTGGCATTAATGTCCTTCTGGGAAGGACATTACCTACTGGAGTACATCCAGATCCTCCAAAGCTTCGCTGAAGGCATCATGATGCAAGACATAGACAACAGACTTAAAAGTCAAACAAAAATATTTATTAACTTAAATGTCAAGATTGTACAAGGCCTAATTTGATCTATGCCAAGGTGGGATTTCCCTACCTGAACAAAACTAAATAAAGTCTTTGGCTTCCCTTTATCAAACTCTTAATTCTGCCATCACGTGTCACACATCTCTTGATAGTCTGTGGCCTTGCCGCACTGCATTCACCCTTAAAAGTTCACCTTTGTGGGGTTTTATTCACATCCCACCTTCTGTGGCACTCTTTTACACTTATACCCTTTTCCGTAGTTTATTTTCACTTGGGCACTTTATTGGTCCTTCAAGATTTGCTTTGCCCATAAGATTCTTAGTATATTCAGTGTATTCAATATTCAATGTATTTAACTTCAAAGGTTTCATTCAGTTCGATATTCAATATACTTCTGTTTTGTTTAGTTTCACCTTTTCATTCAATCTCGTTTTTAAAAGGCATTCATTATCCTTAGGTTTAAGTTTCCATTCAGTTCTGTAATTACACAGCATTCATATGCTCATCTGTACGTTTTCAGGCAGTTCAGTATTCAATAAACATTCAATAAACATGTGTTGCACTTGTTTCAAAGACTGTTACTTATTCCTTGTCTGTTAGGATCCCCCCCGGTGCACCGTGTTCTCCTCGACACTCACCGGCTGATTGCAGCTCCCTCGGATGGCCGTCACAGCCTCCTTTATGGTTGCGGGGCTGGCGGGCCGTCTGATGCAAGCCCTACTCACCTGTCGGGCAGTCTTCTCTGCATGCCGGCAAATGGAGAGGGTTCTCTCTGACGTGGACTGGATCCTCTCTCCACCGGCTGTGCCTGCAGCTCCTGCTGCTCTCACCCTGGGCTGGTGGGCCCCACACCTGTGTCACTTGTCTTTGCCCACACAAGTTCCTGGGGTCTCTGCCGGTGACCTGGCTCCAGCTCTGGTCCCCTCACGGCTGCCTCCACACATGAAGGGATCCTCTGTTGGTCTCTCCCACGCAGCTTCCTCCTTGCTTCCGGCTGGTCGTCCTCTTGTTCTCTGACCCTCATTTTATACACCTGCAACCAGTTAACAGGTTGCAGGTATGGGTCCTTACTCAGGTTTGCCTGACCATGATTAAAGGGACATGCCTAACTCTCTGCAGGCATCTTCCTTGTCCCATTACTCTTAAACATCAAATATGGGGAAATGAGGGGGGAGGTCTTGCAATAAGCCATAAAGGTCGGGGAGAGTTAGGTTGGTCATTATTAGTGAAAGGGGGATACCATGTCTCACCTGCAGGTACCCCACCGCCAAACTCTGAGGACCCTCCACCCAGGAGATCCTCCCTCGCTTCTCCAACCCCAGGGTCAGGATCCAAAAGTGATGGCCTTTCCCTGGCCACCTGAGAAGAGGATCCAGGGGGCTTAGGAGTGAGAATACCCTCAGGATTCTCACATACCCTCCCCAATGCTGGTTGGACCGAGGTGATTCACATGGAAACCACGAGATAAAGTCTACATTACCTTGCTCTCGACCCTTCCGGTATTCCACTGTGAAGCAGTAACGTTGAATCTCCAGGAACGACTGCATTACCCAAGGGTTGGATTCCTTCCTTTGACTGATCCACACTAGAGCAGAGTGATCTGTTATTAAGTAAAACGTGCACCCCAGGAGGTGATACTTTAGATGAATCATTGCATACTTCATGGCCAAAGCCTCTAACTCGATGATTGAGTAGTTCTATTCTCAGGGAAGGAGTTTTCTGGTTATATACAACTGCTTATATACAAAATTGGGTGTTCAAAACCATCATGGTTTTGCTATAGAACTGCTCCTAATCCCAGTAAGGAAGCATCAGTCTGGAGGATGAACTCTTTGGAAAAGTTTGTCACTTTTAGAATGGGGCTTTGGCATAGGGTTTGTTTCAAGGCTGTATAACAGTTTTAATCTTCCTCTTCCCATTTGATCTTTTGGGGCTCAGCATTTTTCAATTTATCTGTCAATCTAGATGTTTCGCTGGAAAAGTTCGGAATAAACCTGCAATAGTACCCAATTAGTCCCAAAAAGGCTCTTAGATCTTCCTTTGTTTTTGGAGTGGGGTTATCCTGAACTTCTCACCTTCTCCTGTTGGGGTTGAACCATGCCATTACCTACCAAAAATCCCAAATACTTAACCGCAGATTGGACCAGTTTACACTTTGGGATTAGCGGTTATCCCGGCTTGTCTCAGCACTCTCATTACAGTGTAAAAGTGGTTCAAATGGTCTTTCCATGTCTGTCTGTGTATGACAATGTCATCTATATAGGCTCCGCAAAATTCTGAGTAGGGTTGTAAATTGTGTGCATTAGTCTCTGGGAGGTTGCAGGAGCACCATGCAGACCAAAGGGTAGAACTTTAAATTGGAATAACCCTGTGGGAATGGCAAAAGCAATTTCCTCTTTATCTGGACCATGTAAAGGAACTTACCAGTATTCTTTCATTAGATCAAATGTTGAAAGGTAGACAGAATTACTCATCCGATCTATCAGATCATCGATACGGGGCATTGGATAAGTGTCAAAGGCAGAAATGGCATTCACCTTTCTGACGTCTATACAAAACCTCCAACTTCCATCAGGATTTGCCACCAATACAATAGGTGAGGACCAAGGACTATTAGAATGTTCAATGATGTTAGCCTCTAAAATGCTCTTAACTTCCTGAATGATGGTATCTTTACTAGCCTCGAGCAGCCAATAGGGTTTCAAATGTACCACTTTGCCTACAGGAGTGCGGATGTGATGGTATATATCCTTTACTCTCCCAGGTTCTTTTTGAAATACATCAGTGAACTGCCTAATATGGTCATACAAGTCTTGTTTCTGATTATTGTTGAGGTCCTGTGAAATTAAGGCTCTAATGTCTGTGTTTTCTGGTAAAAGACAGGATAATATTATCACAAGGGACTCTGAAGGATTCTCCTTCCCTTCCTTCAATAGGTTTACGTGATAAACCTGGGTATTGAGACGGCGGTCAGGTGGTGAGATCTTATAGTTGCAAGGACCTACGTGTTCTAATACTTCATATGTCCATGTTTTCAGAAGTAGGCAAGAGTACCAGCACCCTTTCATCTATGGACAAGGACTTCAATGAAACCTTTTTATCATAGAGCATCTTTTGTTGTTCCTGTGCTTTAAGGACGAGTATGCTCATCCTTTTTGCATAGACATGCATAATAGCCTGGCATTTAAGGGGTTAATCATATGAGTCTGGACTAGTGATCTAACTGCTGTCATATGTTCTTTCATTCTATTTGCAGTTTGAGAGACTGGGTTTGGTGCTTTCTCTCTCTCTTCCCATGTCTCCCTCTCAACATATCTAGAACATCCGGCAGTTCTCTTCCATAGAGGAGTTCGAATGGGGAAATTCATGTCTAGGCTTGGGGGGTTTTCCTGACTTCAAACAAAGCCCAGGGTATCATTTGCTCCTAGTTGTTATCAACCTGCTCAACTAACTTTTGGAGTATGGTTTTGAGGGTCTTATTGAATCTTCCCACCATCTGTCTGAGGATGGTATACAGATGCTCCGAAGGTAGCGATGTGTAACAGTTCTTTAGCTTCGCCCATAATTTTGCTCATGAAAGTAGACCCCTGGTCAGTCAGTATCTCCATCGGAAACCCTACTTGTGAGGCTTTGGGATGGCATGTAGCATAATCTACAATAACCAGAATTTATTTATTTCCCAGTTTGGACATTTCTAGGGGGATCCCACAATGTCCATACCAATATGGGAAAATGGAACCTCGATTATTGGCAATGGATTTAAGGGAGCTGGTGGTGGTATGTGTATACTAGTTTCATGGCAAATGACGCATGCTTGAATTACGTTTTGAATGTCAGTGTGAATTCCGGGCCAGCAAAACTTGTTTGCTATATGTGTTTGAGTTTTGGATTGCCCCAGATGACCTCCTGTCAGATGTGAATGGGCTATTTCTAGGACCACCTGTTTGTGACATTTAGCGACCAACTGTGTTTTTACCATTTCCTCCTCAGTGGTGTCTCCTGTATAAAGAAGCCTGTGTTTCAGAAAGAACCCCCCCCCCTTTCCCCTGATCTTCTGGTTCCAACACTACTTGCAAAAATGCTTCCGCCAACAATGGGTCATTTCTCTGGGTAAAGGCTAAGTCAGGAAGTATTTCAGACTTTTCTTCTTTAGCTTTTCTGGGTTCAGGGTTGGGAGGGCCACCTGTTGTCTCATCAGCCTCCCCAAATCCTCGAGTTCCTCTGTCTGTACTTTCCTTCCCAGATTTTTCTTTAAGCTTGGTGAACATTGCTTTCTCAAGTACCCCTTGAACAATCTTATCTACCTTGATGAATTTGGAATGGGTCATTTCCGTGATTTTGCAGCAATACCTTAACATCACCTCTAAGGTCTGGTTCTATCACTCCCGCTAATACATCTATTCCAAATCTCCATGCCAGCTCTGACTTGGGTGCTAGTCTTATGCATGTATCAGGGGTGGAATAAGTATCAAATCTTCTGTCACCTGGAGGAATTGTCTCATCCCTACTACTACAAATATCAAACCCAATAGAGTCCTTGGTAGTTACTAATGGGTCTGATGCTCTGGCACTTAGCTTTTCAAATCTCAGGGGCCCTCAACTTGTATCAGTTGAGCCGCATCCCACTCCTCACACCATTTGTGAAGGTATCATGAAGCAAGACACAGACAACAGACTTAAAGTTGAAACAAAAGATTTTTATTAACCGAAATGTCAGGATGGTAGAAGGCCTAACTTGTCCTAGCTAAAGTGGGATTTCCCTACCTGAACAAAATTAAGGATAGTCTGAGACAAAGAGTTCAACTTAAACGTCCTCTTGCCCTCACAACTAAAGCTAGCCAATGTGTAGGGATCTTATCAACAAGATAAACAGTGCTTAACTCAAAGTCTGAGCTCCTTCCAGCCCTCAGCTTTCTTTCAGCTCCCCTTCCCCAAGTTCCTCACATTCAAGACAACACAGTTCCAAATAGTCCTTGGGGTTCCTTTCCCCAAGCTCCAAGTAACACAGTTCAAAAAGCAAAGGGGTCTTGAGGCTTCAACCTCAAGACAACACATGCAGCTCCTCAAATCTCAGGGCTTCTTTCCCCAAGATTTTTACTCTGCCAAGTTATTTTGGTCTTTTCAAAAGTAAAACACACCTCGAGATTAACCTGACCCTCCTTCTGGTTGCCTCACAAGTTCACTCACAATGCCTCTCCTTGGTTTGTTTCACAATGTCTTTGATTTCTCTTCATCCAGTGCTCACTTGTCTAGGCGCAGTTGTCAGAGCACACAGCCCACCCATGACTGGCTCTTCAGCTCCTGCCTCTGTGTACCAAGTTACCTTAACTTAATTCCTCTTTGTTGGCCCCTTGGCCTTCTTTGCAAGTTTACACTTCTCTGGCTTCTCCGTGTGACCTTTTTGGTTCTGTCATCACGTGTCACATACCCCTTGCTAGTCTGTGGCCTTGCTGCATTGCATTCACTTATAACATGTCACCTTTGTGGGGTTTTATTTATATCCCACCTTCTGTGGCACTTTACAAAATGGTTTTGCAGGACGCTTTGTATGTGGTAGCGCATCAGAAGCAACCTGCAGTGCGTGCCATTCCATACAATATCATTTACACCCCCCCAGTCAATGTATTTGGTAACATTAATGGCAGATGGCATTTTAACACATACGCAGAGCAACAACAACAATAAAACTGCAGGACCATTACAGATGCAGGGAACTCATCTAGTAGAGCCCTGTCCAGGTGCTCAGGGGCAAAATACATGCAAACCTCCTAATTTGCATATGGACTGCACCAACAGAAGTGACTTCCCAGAAAAGGACTTTCCAAGGAGCAACATCAGTCTTTGATACTTGGAGGCAACATGGATAAGTAAGCCAAGTGGCAAATAACTTTGTGGTGCAAAATACCTGAATTGCACTATTATATTTGTAAGAACTCTATATTCATTGTGCTTTTTTAAATAGCATGATATATTAACATAAGCTATGAAGTGAATTACTTACAGAGCTGCATATAAGACACAGGGCCTCATTACGACTTTGGAGGCAGCCATGCCCTTAATAAGGGCATGGCTGCCTCCAAAATCGGGTCCGGGTTCCCTGAATGGGGAATAGTGTATAGGCGCGTTACAAATGCCATATCATATCATATCATATCATATCATATCATATCATATCATATCATATCATTACCGGCCCATTCCGAGTTTGGAGGGCCCAGTAATTCCTCCTACAGGGCACCCGGGTCCGGTCCTTCCCCATTCCCATTTGAGCGCCCATACGGCTCAATGGGAATGGGTGTGGGAGCTAACAACGGGCCGATTACGACCGGCCCTTTGTTAGCTCCCTGGCCCCCTCGCGGGACCCGCTCTGGACGTCTGGTAAAACGTAAAACCAGACGTCCAGAGAGGTCCCCGCGAGGGGACCTCGTAATATTGCGGAATGGGTTTAACGGCGCCGCCGCCATTAGCGGCGCCGTTAAACCCATTCCGCAATTGTTGTAATGAGGCCCACAGTGTGATTAAATGATCTGCCTAGGATCACACACTTTGTTGGTTAAATGGACTATTTAAGCAACTGAGCACATCTTCCAGGTCTAGTTGATAAAGATATTTATTAAGGTTTTGCTTTGCATTTAATGTGCTTAAATATTACTTTATTCTTAGCAATGCCTTGGAAACAAAGCACATTACATAAGGAACTAACCTTTCATAGTAAACTAACTTTACACTATATACATTCGTCATAGAAATATGATGAGCAATAAGAGTATGGCTTTAGTTTTATTCTCCCCATCCTGCATGCAAAATCAGAATAGCATCATGCAGATTACTGTGAGCCTAAAAAATAAAAAATCCCCCTTGAGTTTTAAAGCCACAGGGCATGATTCATGGAATTTTTTGCATGGTGCAAAATGACTTTGCACAACCGTGCAAAGTGTCTTTTTGCTTTGCAAGGTCACTTTGCACTGCAACAATACACTTTTCACTGCTCCATGAATCAGGGTGGAGCAGTGCAATGTGCACTTTGCATGCTTCCATGGGCCTGGGTCTTTGTTGACAGTGCAAAGCCACTTTGCGCCATGCAAACAATTCCATGAATCCAGGCCATAGTTATTATTTTCTGAAGCCTGCAGCATTGTGCACCCTTCTCACTTCTGATCATGCTATTCACATTTCTATAGGGACAAACGTCCCTGCTCATAGTACCCCCTCCCGCCCATCAGTGCTAATGAAAGTGCTGAGCAGGAACTCCTCCAGTGTCCTGCCAATGCCCCGGCCTAGCTATGAAAAGAGGCAATGCAGGGGCAAGGTGCCCACCCCCAACCACCTCACCGGCAACTGCACACGCCACTGTGTCTGCCATCACTCCGACCCACAGGTCAAATTGAATGTCTGACAGGGCATGGAGGTCAGAATTAGGTCTCTTTGTTCAAGCCCCGCATGCAGCCATTCCTCTGTTGCTATTTGCTCCATTTTGGCTCCCTTTCTAATTTCAATATCACTAATTAGGCAGTGAACGCCGCCATTAGCTTAGAGGTGCACCGGCGAGCAACATTGCTTCTATGTTTATCAATGGAGGGTGGGCGATGAAATCCAGGATTAGCTGGCTCTGATAACGGGTTATTACTGGCTCTGATAACAGACACAAGAAACAGGCGATGTCTGAAGAGTGAAAATGAATGAGTCGAATGGAAACCCAGGCACTGTTGATCATTTCTTTCCAGATCCAGCAGGGACAGCTTCGCCGTTTGCAATCCTGGTGGCTGGGCATGGCGCTTCTGGGAGGAGAGGGGAGTTCATTGTATGAAGTCACATAGGAAAGCAAGACTAGTCATGCGCGTGCAGCTTGTTATTGCTTTTATAGCCATTCGTCACGAGTTGCCGTTGCCATCATGAGTTAGAAGAGGCTCATTCTGGGACTTGTAGTTGCGTTTTCCACATTATAATGCCAGGCGACACAGAATGCACAGAAACATAATACACATCAGGACTGGGGGGACAAGGGCCATATGGTCATGGATGTTTATGCATTCCATTTCTCCACACAAACTATAGTTTGTGTTGCACTTATTTTATTCTCCACAAATTATTAACACGACATGACATTACATTATAGTTCAGAGGAAATTCTACTTTTCCAACGAACGATTACATTTTTTGTAGCCTACCTTATATTTTCATTCTTGTGTTGGGATGGACTCCCGGGTATGCCAGAGCGATACTGGAAGTCCGCGGACTTGGAGGGTCTAACTCCCTCCCCCAGAATACACAGAGAACTCAGTCAGAAGGCAAGTACACACTGTGGTTTATTACAGCCAAAACCAACAAGGATCGATAAAAGAACTCAGAAAAATTCCAGCATGTCACATAGTAAGTGGTGCGCGGGCCACTTTTGTTCAACTACACTGTCACTACTCAGTCTGCTCTCCAAAAACCTATCACGGTGTGGGATTGCATGTCAGGAGCCTAATAGCCTATATGGATACCTATCCATGTTATTCTACTGGCTCTTCCATGTCAGGTGGCTGGCCTGTCCCGTCCCCAAAATCTAAATTACTACATTGTTGCAGATTAGTGGACCAACTATTTGACTCTGCTATTGAATTGTATTCATTCAATCTGATGTAGATGAGGATGTTTCCCCCTCAATTGTTAACACTTGCTCCTTATTTTAGTGCTTGTTTCTGAAATTTGTATATTTGCTTTTCTCCACAAATTTGAAAAACGGCTCCTCAAAATGTAGGTGTTTGCTCTTCTTCACAAATGTACATATCTGCTCCTCAAAATGTGTTTCCCTGTCTTTCCATCTGACGGTTCATCAGGAGGTGCGATTCCTGCTGTTTGTGATAGTCCTAGCAGCTGAGACAAACCAGGCAGTCACATTTACTTATTGTATTTTAAGACTACCATAAAGTTCTGCAATATTGGTCATTTTACTTACAAATATACTGCCATGTGTTTCTAACAGTCAAAGTCCATTAATCTCTTCCTAGGGTTAATCGGAGGTGAAACATGTGTGGAGGAGCAGATATGCACATTTGTGAAGAAGAGCAAACACTTAAATTTTGAGGAGCGGATCTTCACATTTGTGGAGAAAAGGAAATATATCAATTCCAGAAACACAATAAGGAGCAAGTGTTAACAATTGAGGGGGAAACATCCTCATCTACAGATTGAATGAATACAATTCAGTAGCAGAGTCAAATAAATAATGGCACATTGAATGAAATAAATTCAATTAGAGAAAGCAAAAATTAAAAATTGTGGTTGAAGTATTGAATTTTGAGGAGTGAAGCAAGTATCGAATTTTGAGACGCAAGTACTCCAAATATGAGTTAATATTTGAAATTGAGTAGAAAATATATCCAATTACACCACATTGAATACATTATATTAAAGTGGAGGCGCAACGTGATCGGATTCGAGAGTTTTTCATTTTGCTAATTTCTGGTCAGCCTCAGGGCACAAGAGTCTGACATTGTCGCCCACAAATTCACAAAAAATATTCTTTTCAGAATAACTAAGCATCTATAGGGGAAGCGCCAAGTGCTGTTAAAGGCTGGATTTACCATAAAGGCAAGGGAAAGTACACAATTTACTTCCTGGTCGAGGCTTCATAGGACCATGCATAGTCTTAGTTTTTACACATTTCTTTGTAATTACCACAGAACTTATCCATGTGTGGCTTCTACTTCTTTTATGATGCCGTCCGCGTTGAGTACGGTGGGCATCTGTTCAAGCTCTTTCTTTGCTGTTTCAGGTAAAGCCTCACCTTTTGTTTGAGGCATAACACTTCTTTTTTTAAATGTTATGCTGTGCATTTAGGCTTTCAGTTTCCTATCACTGGTGTAAACACCGTTGGTGCTTGCTGCGTGTGTCTTCTAGATTGGGTCATTTAATGGACATCACCTGTTCCTTGGCCTTGAGGTTCAGCTGTATGTCCAGATTTCCTTGATGTGGATTTCTTGGATTGTTACAGATGTGGACCACCTAAGATGGAATCTCTTGGGTTGTTACAGATGTGGACCACCTAAGATGGAATCCCTTGGTTTGTTACATACACCTTCCATGTGGCAATTCTGTCCTTGAATTTCAGTGCACCTTTCATGTATCTGAGTAAATGCAACTTACCACCGCTGTGCATGTTGGCTTGATGTTGTTTCTCGTGAGTTGTTTCTCGTCTCCTCATATTTCTTTGTAGGTGCTTTTGCGTATTATGGTGATGTGCACGCCTGAATCGACAGTCACGTTGCGCTCCTTTTCATTGATTTCTGTGGGGAACCTTGTTTAGAATATCTGCGTTTGGTTTTTAGGCCTTCTCTGCTCAGTGTTTGCATTGGCGGAGATTCATAGTGCCTGGCGTTTGGGTGTCGCGGCTGCCGATCCTTGCTTCTTCCTTTCTTTACGGGTTTGCTTCTGCACACTTTGGCAATGTGGCCTGAGTTTTCTGACAGTTTGCACAAGTTTTGCCTCTGGGTGGGTATTCTCTGTTGCCTGCCACAAGAGGGGAGACTCTGCAGAATTAGCATCCTTTCTTGCACTTTTGGTTTATGTTAACTTCTGTTCTTTCTGTGTGCATCGCTTTTCCTCAAAGTAGCCTTCTGACTTCAGTAACTTTCACAGTTCTTTTTCTTTTTCCTCTGCAAAACTGCTTCATGTGTGCTTTCTGAGATCATTATTGTCTGTTTATTGTGACATTCTTAATTTGTAGTAGTTTGTCCTGCTTTTTGCTGCCGCAGCACCCCTTGACTAACAGATGTCTCAGCACAGTGTCTGTTATTGCTCTAAACTGGCATGCACTTGCTCATTCTCTCAGTGCTGTTATGCAGTCATTTAAGCTCTTCAGGTGGTTCTGTTTTCGGTTTTAAGACCACAGTCAGTGCCTGAGAACTCTGCTTTTACATTGCATCGCTCGGTCAGTCTGTGCATCACTTGTTCATATTTGTTGTCCATCGCTGTGCCTATCGCTGCTTTTTCTGCGTCTGTGTCCTAAACAACCTTTTCCCCTCCAGACTGCAGCTATTCTGCTTAACACTTTGTTGTACAGAAATCTTTTGAAAGGAAGGCTGCTTGCTGTTTTATTTAAAAGGTTTCCAGATATCAGACCAATCTCTCATTAGGATATATTTTTCCCAAAAAAAATAAGCCATAGTCAGTGTTTAAAGTACACCCAGTACATTTTTGAATGTGCATTTTTTAAACACTAGTGATAGCCTTTATAGTGAATTTACAAAAACAAGAACAAATAGTATTTCTGCTTTTCCTTCTTTCATATTTATAATAAACAGACATCATTATGTAAAACACCTTTTGCTGATTTTACACAATTGCAGTGAAACATAATTTTTGGAAGAATTTCACAATATTACTTAACGTGTTTTGGTTACATCAAAACCTTTTAACACTATAAACACAATAAGCTTTAAATTTAGCACTGTTTTTATACAAGTGTAACACCTCTTTGAGGTCCCATGACTTCTTTCTTGACCGACAAGACATGTTTTGACTATGAAGCATCTATTCAACCCACTCTTCCCCAGGCTCTAAAGTGAAAGTGGCATTATCCTATGAGGTGTCTTCTTTGACGCGTTGGGTGTAAATCTAATAAAAAATGCAATAAATGTTACTTTAATATATGGAATGTTCAGGATATATATATATATACTTTGCAACCTAAAGCCGTAACAAACTCAACAGATATTGGGCATTTAGGTGGGTGGCTGAAGTTTAATTACATTGCTAATCTTGTGTGTTGAGAGGTGTAAACCTGGAGAGGAAACTAAAAACGTAGGATAAGCCTTAAAGCTTTGTGGCGGCAGGAGTAAATGTGTATGTAGTTCATGAGAAAGTTGAGTGTGGAAATTGTACCTGTGTTAGGTTCTTTCGTAAATGCGGTGCCTCCTATAACGACTATCCCAGATAGGCCAAGAGGATTGTTGTGCTCACATTCCCCAAGTTTGGTAAACCTAAAAAACAGAGCAGAGCAATACCATGTTTCAGTTTTCATCGTAAAGCAAACATATAATTTAGATTCTGTGGGTCGAACATCTGTTTTAATTTTAATCTAAATCCTCTATAGTTGTACAATGTAGAAACTGTGCAGCCATTGCTTGTATGAAATTAAATGCTCTTCTGGGTTACTTACTCTTCTTCGTCTGTTTGTTTAGCGAAAACTGTTGCATTTTAAAGCAGAACAGCGAAATCCACTAGGACAATTATTTATATTTAGGTTTGTCTGAAATTCACGGTCGTTATTGTGAAGGCAGAGAAAAATACCTTGATTTTAGAAAACTCTGAGGTGCATCCCTTCCCTGCCCGCTTGGCAGAATGGCCAGCAATAACAGTATTTATATGTCCTGCATCTAGATCAGGACTAGGCACTATGCTGTGGCGGCCATTTTAGGAGATTGCCATTTCCAAAATACAGGTTCAATAGATAGCTCTCCACAATCTGGATATCTCCACAATCACTGCTCACTATGGCATTCATATTAAATCTCTCCATGAGCCACATGGTCCTGCTGGTCAGTTTATTGACTACTTCTTCCAACTAATTGACTCCTTTCCTCCCCATCCTCACCTCATTGTCACTGGTGACTTTAACCTCCCCTCTCTCTCCACTCCTCCATCCACTGACTTTAGCTCTCTTCTCCTTAGCCCCACGCTCTCTTCTGTCCATTGTCTGCCCACCCATTCAAATGGTGACCCCCTTGACCTTATTCTCATCTCCTTTCAACTCTCTGCCTCTAATGTTTCCACTGCTCCTTCTCCCTCTGATCATTTCATCGCCTTTGCCTCTATCTCCACTCCTACTTCCATCCCTCTCTCTCATCTACCACTTCCATTACCAAGTTTTCTCCCTCCAAATTCCCTATCCACCTTTCTGGCCTACACCACTTTCTTTCTTCCAATGCACAATTACCAGTTCCATCCACTAATAAAGTCATCCCTAACTTAAACGCTGCTCTCAACGCTCCCTTCGCCTCTCACTTCCCTCTTTTCTACATTCACCCCTAAACCCTCCTCTCCGCAGCCTTGGATTACACCCACCATGCACCCTGAAGACAACACTGGTCCGATCTCCATCTCTACCTGACTGCTCTTCAAAATGACTCCTCTGCTTTCGACTCTGCCAAACGTGATTTTTATTATTTATTTGATTGCTTCTAGCGCAAACCTGGCCCGTAGGAGCGCTTTACAGTGTTCAGGAGGAGCCAGGTGTTAGGGAAGGATTCCATTTATGTGTGATTTTCCCTCCAGTTGTGAATCCCCCCAACTTTTTGCTGTTGTCTGACCATCCTAGCCTGACCTTTGCCAGTGGAGCCCAGCCTTATGCTGTACTCTGCTGGCTTTTCACTCACTTTGTAATGGGGAAACTGACATGCCCTTAAAGACAGTCAGTACTGGGAAACTTTGTTTCCCTTAGTCTTTCTAGCAACATGTTGCAAGTGCACAATGTACCTTACAGTACAGTGCTTGGGAGTCTTACTTTCATTTTTAAGGCCCTAGACACCCTCAAAGGATTTTTCGGTAGCAGTGCAGAAGTGCCATGGAAAGAGCTGGTGGCAGCAGTTACTTTTCATATATTTGTAACCCTTTCTTGTGGTCCATACTGCATTTACAGCGTTTGGCCCAGGACTGTGGCTTGGCCCCAAAATGGCCATTCCACGAGGTCCTTTGTTTTGTCCTTTGGCCATCTTGTCCCTTTGCCTTCCCCAGGTTGAGCAGACCTGGGAAAACCCCTATTTGGTAATGCAAATCCATGTGCAAACCAAAGCTTTCGCAGGCTTCTGCATGCCTTGTGTGTGTGCGCACAGGATGTGGGCTGGACTGTCTAGTTCCAATACACATCCTGGGTGCCGGGATGTCTGGTGTGCTGGGACTACCTGGGACCACGGTGGTCCGTGATTGGACCACGTCTGGGATGGCTGTATGTGAGCAGATCTCTCATTGGGTCCTCTTCATTTTGGCGTGAAGGAGATTCTGGATAAGAGAAGGCCCTTTAGACCCATATCAGGTGGATCTCTTGAGTTATTTTCGAACTTAAGATAGCAGCCAAGTATCCTGAAACCAAGAAGCAGAGCCGAGGAACCGCTGGTGACCCGTTGGAAGGTTTGGCACCCTGAGTCTGCTGTTGTCGCGTGGGAACCCCTGTTTTCGGTCGAACTTAGAAGGTGTGCAAAGGCGTTTCGACCCATTGGAACAGTGGCACTAACTATTCTCAGTACCTACAATTTAACCTATAAGCGAGCCTTTTTCGGAAGTGTTCCTGGACTGCCCAGTGAACTGTCCAGCTTGCATGGGACCTTTGCCCTAGACCTTTGCCCAGCTATGGTGACGCACTTCGAGGGTGCCTTGCTTCTGTACCCCCTTGTGCCCTCAGACCTGCTGCAGTGGAATTGGCCTAATCCCTTCATCAGGAGCGGAGAAATCGCCAATGTCCCGCCACATAAACATCCTTGGAATGCTGCCCCTGAAAGCTGCAGAACTGCACAACCGCAGGATTTGAACCTGCAACCAAAGTGGACTCGACTGCCAAAGTTTGGTCCAGAGTGCGCAGAAGCTCGCTGCCCACTGGCGCATCCATCCATTTTTACCCAAAAGTGTCTCCTGAGGGCCACTCCTCATTATCGAGGTAGCCTGTGCTACCGAGCTATTCCCAATTGTTGGATCCAGTTCTGCCCTCTTGGGGAGACCCTCCTTGAATAGTGGGAACTTATTCTTCACTGCCTCAACCGCCTTCCCGAGCTGCTACAGCCCTGCAAGAGACCCCGTTTTGGCCCAACCGCATGATCGTCATAGGGACTGGACTGCCTCTTAGTTAGGATTTGATAAGTGAAGGACTGCCTAAAAGTTATTTGTACAGTTTGCTCCCTTTCTTCACAGGTTGTGGACCCTTACTGTGCACTATTCCTTTAGGCCATTGGTAACTGTATATATGTTTCATAGTAGTGTTATATTGGTTCAGTTATTACTGCTGATATTTGCTTTGTGTTTGATTTAAAAGGCCTTTAATAAATGTATATGCATTTTTGATATATACACCTGACTGAGAGTAATTTGCAGTGTTGTTTACTGTGTGTGCTCATTGTGGGCCTTTGGTCACTCTCACCCCTCCTGAGACCTAGTCTTGACGGCTGCCAATGCTACCTTGATTGGTCTGGCTTGTCCAGAAGGTTACCCTGTTCCAAGAAACTAGGCTGGCCTTCCAGGTCAGAGTTCAGAAATTCATATTAACGCTAGCAGGTACTAGCATCGAGCTAGCGCTTTTAACCGTAACACTGTACTGTGGGGCAGTGTCAGGGTTTCAGTCATGGGGAGGAAGTGATGGAAGAGCCATGTCTTCACGATTTTGCAGAACTGCATGATGGAAGGGGCAGTACGAGCCTCAAGGGGGAGTGAGTTTCAGAGGGATGGGGCATAGCAGGAAAGGGACTGCTTTCTGGTCCCTTCCTTACGGGTAAGCGTGGACTCTAACCCTTTGATGGTCGAGCTACCGGAGGTGCGTGAACCACAGAGTTTGGCTGTTGGGTAAGATGGGGTTCCATTGGAAACCGCTTTGATGTGATGCATGCGGTTTTAATGAGAATCCTTGCGGGGAGCAGGAACCAGTGGAGATCACGTAGGATGGGGGTGATGTGGTTGAATCTACAGACATCTACAATAAGACGGGCTGTGCCATGGTAGGCAGCTTTGAGGAGAGCCTATGTATCTCTCATTCCATCTTTATCCTCTCAACCTAGCCGCCTCCAAAAATTTCTCATCTCACTTCCTAAACCCTCTCCATGTGCTGTGCTCTTTCTGTTAATGTTCTAGCTCTCTACTTTGCTTCAAACATTTCCAGCATTCAAAATGCCCTTGCAAATGACCTTCCATCCCCCACCTGCTCACTTTTCCCAACTGCCTCTATGCTCCTCTCCTGCAACAATGTCTTCCTTTACCCCACTAGCCCCAATGAGATTCTTGACTTTCTCCTCGGGGATAACCCTTCATATTCCCACATCGATCCTCTATCTCTCCACATAGTGAAACTCATAGCTCCCAGTGTTGCTCCATATCTTATTTCCCCGGACGAAGCTGAGAATGAGTTACTATCCCACGTCATCAAGGGAGTGCACAATCTAGGTGTTCAAATGAATTAAAAAGGTGGAGTTCAGAACACAGATTGGCTATCGCTTGCCTTTGATTGGGTCTTGTCATGGCTGGAGGCAGCAGTAAAATTAGTGATTCCTGTGATCGTGTTCTTCTTGGTCCTCTTCTGCACGTGCCAATGGGGTCTCCGATGATGTGTTCCTATAGTCCCTAATAGTGCAAAGGTGATGCTATCAATTGGGGGATCTAAAACACCTTGCCATACAATAAACAGCAAAACTCAAAAACTAATATTTCTGTGGTTGTAGATATGTCGAGTGCAGATGAGTTTGTTACTGTAGAAGTAACAAAAGGGGGGAATGTTGGCAAGGAGCCTAGTGCTTTCCTTCATTCCCAAACTTTCCAAGTGCTTTAAAATTAGGAAAGACTTCTGTTAACTGTTTTCTAAGCACTAAAAGAGCCCAGGTGGGAGGAGGGTCACTAAATAAAAATAGTTAGGATTGAAATATAAGGTGCAAATAACTATTTAGGTGAATATATGTGTAGAACTGTTAGAATTGTAGTTAGCTTTGCTAAAAGCACACAGTGAATGCAGCCTGTGCTAAAGGTAGACGTCACCGAGGCTAGCTCTCACAGAGCACACAAAGTGGCTGAGCAGTTGTTCCTGTCCATCAAAAGCCCCTGCAGACTAAGAATAGGAGAATGTACCTGCTCATTCATACAATGCAACATTATGTAAAAATAGGGGTTTTTATGAGAATTACTGGACCATATAAAATATATTTATATGCAGTGAAGTGTTGAGAGTATGGCGGGAAGATGTGTTTTTTTTTAATTGAATGTTTATGACAAAGCAGATGATGCTAAGCAAGAGCTTTGGTGTTTTCCTGCAGAGGCAGCAGTATGTTAAGCAGTAATGGTGTAAATGTAAACCTGGACATGCAACACTGGAGACTTCAGCACCCCTTGTATGGCAAGAACAACAATTTTGGAGGAGCTCTGCCGGTATCCAGTAATGAAGTCAAGAGTATTTAAGCTCCAGGCCAGCACCAGTCTTCAGGACCTAGGAGCGGTTGAGGGACAGAATATACTGCTCTGGAGCATAGTCCTTTGCCCAACCTCACTTCTGTACAGATTAAATTTGTTATCTTTTGCAAGATAGACTCTTGGCCTTAATTCCCTAGAGGGGTGCATTCATTCTGGTGTGAGCATAATTAAGGTACAAACTTAGAGTTAGGGGTACCCTTACAGGGACTCCCTTTCACTCCCTCTCTATCTCTATTTAAATCCAACCTCCTAGCTCTCCTCCTTCCCAAAGAACCACTTGCATAACATTGTACACTGCCACATCGCCCTGTTCTCCTCTGCCTCTACTTCTCTATGACAATCCCAAGGCACATATCCCTCACCCTTTCATCCTACAACCTAGCACTTCCTCTACTATCCCGTTCCTATATCAGGCTCTACTGTCCTCGTCCCTGGTTCATGTTTCTCCCTTCCCTGCATCATCTGGTCTTATATCCACATCCCCTCACTCCTTGTTAAGGACATTGGTCCTCTGCTTTTTTACATGGGCCTTCAATGCAGTGCATTACATCGACAGTTTTACAATTTGAGAACTTTCTGTGTGTATGTTTAACCCTCATGTGCAAAGTTCATGCTATTTTTGTGAAGATACAGGCTGGGCGGTGTCCTCTAAATTCCTGTACCCCTCAGCAGCTAGTGATTAGTGGTAGCGCTGGCCTGTTGCTTGAGCTGAGCTCATTAGGTCTTTCAAGCTTTTCTTTCTTTTTATGACAACAAACAAGCAATAGCTTCGCCTTAAATGTTTCATGATGTTTCATCAGGATCTAGTTTTCGAAAAACGGCGTTCCTAATTTTTGAGCCTTGTTTGTTAAATGTGGTTAACACATACAGTGGGAATACATTAATCCTCAGGATGTTTTGGCTGTAGAAGCCCCTTTCTCCCCCATCTCTGTCCTTTGCTCTATGTTGTGTCCTGTAGGTCAAATATTTTGGATAGCCCTTTTCCCCCTGTTTGTCATGTTTTTCGCACTTCTTTCTAAGTTAAAGGTAAAGGTGACAGTAGTAAGTTGTGAAAATTTAAAAATAAATACAACTATGGTTGTGAAATGTATTTATTTTAATTTTTACATCGCGCCACTTTCCCATAGGTCTCAGGGCGCACATAAAACCACAGACTAACAACGAGAATCAGGAAGAGGAGAAGCAGGGGTCAATTAAGGTGCAAGGTTGAAAAGGTGGGTCTCTGTCCTTTTCTTGAAGTCTGTCAAGGATGTTATCTTTCTCAGATCGGGAGGGAAGGCGTTCCAGGCCAAGAGGACCTGAACATTGAACGTGGTGCCACCAAACCCGTTAAGCTTGAATTTCGGTTGTTTGAGGCTCGCCTGGTCAGAGGATCTGAGTGAATGGCACGGTTGGTAGACCTTTGTGTGCTCAGTGAGATAAGAGGTGGCCTGGAGATAGAAATATTTGTGACTCAGCGTTAAGGCCTTGTGAGAAACACTTTGGTTCACTGGGAGCCAGTGGAGCTCCCTTCTCCTGTTGGTTACGTGAACTCATCTGGCAATACCCTTGGTAGCAAGCACTGCACCTTTTTGAATCACTTGTAGTGCTGTAAACATTGCCTGAGGGGTGCCCAGGAACAAGCTGTAACAATAGTCCATGCACGAGATAACCAATGCTGATGCGAAGAGGCAAATTGTCCTAGGTGACAAGAAAGGATGAATGTAGCCAAGGAAATAGAGGGATGTCTGTGTGTGCTGTTTTTTGGTGATCTTTTTGTGTTGTTGTTAGGCAGAATCATATGCAGTACCCGTTGGGAACACCACACACAATTAAGACTACAAGTACAAGTACAAACTCACCTTTGGTACAAGCCTGTACTACACAGGAAAGTGGTAGCGATGGCTCAGTAGCCAGACTAATCTCAAGAGTAAAGTGACCAGTATCAATAGTTACACAAAGGACAACAAATTACTATGGTTCAAACAAACTCTGACTCAAGGTTTCTGAGTAAAAGAATATACATTTATTTACACATAAGTTGTAAAACAATTCACTAAGTAAAGCAGCAGAAAAATCACAGTTAAGCTCAAAATGAAGTGTGAGCAAAATGGCACTCCAGCAATTTAAAAGGGAGGGAAAGACAAGGTTATAGAAAATTAAGCAGCACCAACAAGTAAGTAGGCAGGGCAATCTAGAAAAGGCTTGCTACAATGAGGATTCAAATCAATAGGCCTGGGCCAATGTTAATGGTTCAGAGTTTTTGCAGAGGATCACACAGTTCAGAGTAGTTCGCAGTTAAGTCTTTGCCAAGAGTTTGAAACGAAGTTGGTCGGAAGAAAAGTTACTTAAAAGAGTAGAGAAGTATAAGCCCTCAGATTGGCGAAGGATTTCAAACACTTTCACCGTGGTCGGACGGAACGAACAACCGGGTTAGAACAGTACCTTAAATGAAGAAGAAGGCTGTCACTGAGGCAGAAGTTCCTGGCAGATCCTGGAGGCTCACGGTTCCTTAAGCGTCTGTCGGACTGACACGAAGTAGGAAGACTGGAGGGTCCTGCACTGCCCAGGGAAGAAACCAGCAGCAGAGCAAAGCAATGAATAAAAGGAGCGCTCCTTAAACCCAAACAGGTTCTGGTCCTCCTGGCTATCTGGTTCACTGCAGATGTGTACAGCAAATCCGACCAGGGGAGGGAGGCCTTGCTAGGTGTTTGGTGAACTGGTTGGTCCCACCAGCTCAAGGGAAGAAGATTCCTTGCAGTTCTTCTCTGTTGTCGAAGTTTGGAGATCTGGACCCGCAGCAGGACTTCACCGGGAGGTTCAGTCATGCTAGTGGTCCTCTTCTTTCAGCTTCTCTTCGGTTCTTTCGATCCAGTGGCGACTCTGCCTCCTTCCGAGTCCCAGAGACATGCTTTTTATGCAGTTGTCCCCCCATTCACGCAGCCTGGCTGTCAATCACACAGAAGGGTGGCTGTCCTGGTGGGACAGTCACCACAGCCAATCATACAGAGTGCGACATGGGCGAATAAACCCAGCCAGAACCAAATAAAAGTAAATGGGGTCCAGCAGATTTAAGTTCAAGGCTACTAACTTAGTCTAAAACAGTAGCAAGGCTATTTAAATAAACCGCAGTAGGAAAAATATGGTAGATACCACTGCCACCAGCCAAATCTTAACGAAAGGGGAATACAATAATGTTCCATGAGAGACAGACAAAAAGGGATAACTATTAACCCTTTCCAGTACTCTATGTAAGATAGTTTGTACTGGGTCTGTGAGTTTAAAAAGACTAATAAAGTCAATGGCAACTTTACATGTTCTGGGCGACAGTAGTCAGTCCCAGAAAATGGAGTCTAAAGTGGGAAGTCTGAAAAAGACAACCCTGTGTTACTGCACTAAAGGTGCTGTGTGACACACAGTAAAAGGATGATGCCTTTGGAGTAGGTGAAGCTCCACAGTCCATGAACACAAAAAATGTTAAACACACACAGCAAAACACATGTAAGAGTGGGATAAAAAAAAGGCTCACACTCTTACCAGGTGAAAATATAAATCCTAGAAATCCAGCAAAGCTGCTGAGGGACTCAGTAGGTAAGGAAAATTAACCATTCTGGAGAATTCTCCCTAACAGTTGTCTGCTCTGTGTTCATGTATGCAATTGGGACTATGCTGTGGGAAAACACGGATGCGTACTAGTAACTTATCACATTTCAGAAACACTCATCTCTATGGTTCAATCTATTGTCTAATTTCTCTTTCCTCTGACCCCCTCAGAACGTCCCCTTTCCTTTCAACAGACTAAGGACTGGCGACATCCTGGCAAGGTCACAATATGCCACCTTTCAGACAATGCCAGACGCTGTAAGACTACACTGGTGATGGGCGCAATACAAATATTGGATAGCATAACACATAGATTGAATTTGTTATGGACTCTCCCTCAGGTGGAGCGTTCAATTGCTATATATCTTTATTTCGACTGTAGATTGTGTCAAAATAGATGTATACTTCTGTATAATAATCATTGTGGCTCTATATAGTTTACCCAGTCTCTTCCCAGAGCTTTACCACGATCAATGTTATGCTATGTAATGTTTAAATCTAAATACATTATGAAAAAAAAATACATATTTCATGTGGACTGTAAGCGCATTGGGTGGTGGATATTCTACAGAACGAGAGATTTGTAGGATGTACTTCATCGTGCAGGTCTGAGCTTCGAGGTATCCTGTAGTACTGTCTTTCCATTGTTGCCACTGTATAGTTGGCGTACCTGGGGTCAGTACCAATACCGGCAGGGCTGGTACTCTCTGCACCATGGTGTGTTTTGTGTGGGTAGCGTTTGTCATGCTGGCCTTGAGTTTGATGTACACCGTGGAACTGGCTTTCCCTTGTTGCCACTGTATGATTGTCGTACCTGGGATGCGTACCAATGCCAGCGTGGCTGTTACTTGCTGCTCCACTGTGTCTTTTTTGTGGGAGGTACCTGACATGCAGGTCTGAGCTTCAAGGTACACTGTATAACTGGCTTTTCCTTGTCGCCACAGTATAGATGACGTACCTGAGGTCAGTACCAATACCGGCGACGTTGTTACTTGCTGCGCCATGGAGTATTTTTTGTGGGTAGCGGTTGTCGTGCAGGCCTTTAGCTGAATATACAATATGGAACTGACTTTCCCTTCTTAACACAGTATGGCTGGCCTACCTGGGGTCAGTACCGATGCTGGCAGGGCTGCTACTTGCTGTACCATGGTGTCTTTTTTGTGGCTAGGGTTTGTCGTGCAGACATTGAGCTTGAAATAAATATTGGAACTGGCTTTCCCTTGTTACCACGGTGGCTGGCGTACCTGGGGTCAGTACCAATGTGGCAGAGCGGGTACTTGCTGCGCCATGGAGTTATTTTTGCGGGTAGTGTGTGTAACGCAGCCTTTGAGCTTGATATACACATGTAACTGGCTTTCCATTGTTGCCACAGTAGGGTTGGCGTACCTGAGGTCAGTACCAATGCAAGTAGGGCTGTTACTTGCCGCACCATGGTCTCTTTCTTGTGGAGCGTATTTGTCATGTAAGCCTTGAGCTACACTGTGTAACTGGCTTTCATTTTGCCACAGAATGGTTGGCATACTTAGGGTCGGTACCAATGCAATTACCCCAGCGCCCCGGAGATGTGTCCTACATGCCGCAGCATGACTCATCAAAGGACTCCACAAATTTGACCACATCACCCCGACCCTAATCAAAATGCATTTGTTCTCGCTGCAAGACCGTATCATTTTCAAATCCTGCTGTATCATCTACAAGGCTGTCAACCCAAAGTCCCCAAGCTACCTCACTGAGAAACTCAGCATCGCTAGAGGCCTTCGATTCTCCAGAAGTAAGGACATGAGCAGTCTTGAATTCTGCTGGTGCAGGAAATTAAAAAAACAGGGTTTCTCTAAATGCGCCCCAAGACTCTGGAAGCTCCTCCCCATCAACATTCGACTCGCCCCCTCGCTTCTACTTCAGGAAAGAGCTCAAGACCTTCCTCATCATGGAATGGCTCCTCCCTAACACCTAGGTCCACACCCCCTGCACTCCCCACTCTACCTGAGACTCAGTGATCTGCTCCCCACTGTCTTCACCCTTTGCTGCCAATTGCCCACCCTGCCCTGTTAGTGCCCTGCTCCTTGTTTCTCTGCTTTGCAACTGTGTTCTTCCCCATATGATTGTAAAGCACTTTGTTGCTTTTGGAATCTAGGTTCACACTCAATAAATACCAAAATAATAATAATAATATTAATGTCAGCAGGGCTGTTACTTGCTGCGCCATGGTGTCTTCTTTGCGGGTAGCATGTGCCGTGCTGGCCTTGAGCTGAATCTGCACTATGGAATTGGATTTCCCTTCTTGACACAGTATGGCTGGCGTGCTTGGGGTCAGTACCAACGCCGGCGTGGATGTTACTTGCTGCGCCCTGGTGTCTTTTTTGTGGCTACTGTTTATTGAGCAGGCTCTGAGTTGGATATACACTGTGGAACTGGCTTTTGCTTGTTGCCACAGCGACTGGCGTACCCATATTTGTCAACATTCTGTGACCGAAAAGATTCCGGATTTTTCAAGTTTCAAAAATATTATTTTGCATAATTTTTTTAAAAAAATGAGTTTAAGGTGCAATTTGGTTCATTAAAACCTTATACACTACAAACAAAGGAACAATTACATTTCAATCCTTAAAACCGATATCATGAAGAGAGAATAAATACAAACATATTACAATCATTTTTTAACAAGTCATAAAATAAAAGAAAAAGCACATTATAAAAACACCATTTCAAATAATTCTCTAACAGACAGCTCTTTTCCAAATATAAAAGGCTGCCCCAATAAAAACCTTTATCTCCCCGTCATAAATAACTGACCAAAATTGATCGGATTCAATCATTTGGAAATCACCAACTATATTTACATACCCTTTGCAATACCATTCCTTTAATTTAGAGCACATAGTAAGAATATGTCTTACAGTCTCCACCTCTCTTTTACAATGCCTACATAGTCTTTCTGGTCGGGGGATATTAGTCCAAGAACCAATTAATTAATTACAAGGAAGGGTATTCAAACGTAATTGCAAGATAAATCTTCTCAATGCCCTATTTCCTGTATTTAATAAATATTCTGTCGGGATGGCAGGTTTAAGACCTTGGAGAGCGTAGGCAGCGTATCCTGTCTTAGTGTACAGGTATGTTTGATTTTCACACAAATCCCAGATATATGCTTTTTCCTTAAGACTTTTCAAAATGCAGGTAGCATCCTCTTTCACCATAGGCTCCTTGTAACCTAGACCTTGCAGGAAGGGCAGTACTGTATTTTGTAGGCTTAAAATATAAGTATTATTGAACTTACCTTTACTTCTATTTTTTTCAATTAATTAAAGCAAATTTCCTTCCTCCCCCTCCCCAGTATTATTCTAAAATACAATTTACAGCATCCTATGTCCCACAAAGTCAAGAGGGAAATAAGCCCAAGTTCACATCTTATTGCGTGTACTGGCACAGCGTTAGGTAATCCTAGAACAGGTCTCCAGAGCTTCCTTTCGAGTTGGTCTAATTTACTCAGATATTTACTCTCCACTGTTTCTAAGGCGTACTACAGAATACCGGGTATAATACAACTCTTGTATACCTCAAGAAAGCCTTCAATAGAGTGGCCTCCTTTACTGGCCATATGTTTCCATATGACATTCCACTTCTTTAGTATTTTTGTATCTACCGCCTCTTGGAAGAAATTTATACTGGGATTACTCAAAAGGGGCATCACAGGAAATTACAAAACATACCTTGTTGGCACCATTGGAGCATTCCAAAATGCGCAACCCATGAAACAGCACAACATGGAAAGATGCTGAAATGTATAATTGTGAATGGTAAATTAACACCAAATTCAATTACCTAACTTCACAGAAAATAATCACACAGAGCTGGTAGGCAACGTTTGCCACTGCTCCGTAGCAGCAGCCCGGGCAGTACATATATATTCCTGCAGTGCAGGTGGAACACTGAACAACATGGAGACTGATACCCTCCTCAGTCTGCTAGGCAGATGCTGTGTGATGGTGGTACGCTCTGCCACTGGCCTTCACTGGTGGTTCACCTAAGGCCTGTCCCAGCAAGAGTGCAGGGCAGAGTCATGTAGCTGTCAGGTCAGTGGATTGAGCTGCGCCCATCACTCAAGTGTAGCTCTTCCCCACCCACTGCACAGACAGATGAATTGCCTTAGAGTCACATAAATGACCTGCCACTGTAAAAAGCAGTAGGATCTGTCAGCCAAAGCTGTAGGCGGCAGGACTGCTTAAAAAGCAGTAGCCTACTGCCTAAATGGGTAGGGTTGGCAAGCATGCACGGTACCTGGGGTCAGTATAAACACTGGCGTGGTTTTTGCTCGCTGTGCCATAATTTTTTGGGTGCCAAGTGCGTGTTTTGTCTGTAGTGTGTGCTTGCTTCAGGTTTACCATGTCAGCATTAGCTATTCCATTAGGGAGACAGTAGTTCACTCCTAGTTTTAACTATGCATTTCGGGACTTGTAGTCCTGCAGGTTAGAGCAGGGCAATCCAGGACTACAAGATCCAGAATTCAATTTTAAAACAAGGTCTGCAGTAGCGTCTCTCGAATGGAATGGATAATGTTGGAATGTATGCCTTTACTCCCAAACAGCGCCCATCCCCAGAGTACAAGCCCACCATGACAAAAGGACGCAGTCAGGCCAGAGACCGCGACTCGCCCTCGTATCTGCGGCCGCAGCTGGGCACAGGGTCGCTTCTGTTTCCTGTTTCCTGTGATGTTGTGCTCAAATCTTTGATGCGGGATTCGTAGGCGCAAAGCTAAATATTTACGGCAGTGTTTCGGCGGTCCCACTTATCTTCGGCTCCAGAGAACCCCCCCTGTGGCTTCTGGCACTGCCACCTTCCTCTACTCTCTGAATCACCACAGAAGGTATGATTAATTGCTTGACTTCCGGTTGCAAAAGGTGGGAGAGGGGCGGCGGAGCACTGTGTGAGCCAGACAAAAGGTACAGTTTGTATTTAAAAAATAACAAAGCAAAAACGTTCAAGCATGCCGTGTTAGGAATAGCTCTTTCCACACTGTTTAGCTGCTAAGAAAAATGTGTCATGGTGCTTGAGTGACTGTGCTGTAAATAGGGGTACTACCAATTAAGGCGCATGGGTGAAGCCCAGTGTGTGTGCCAGTCTGCCCAGCGTTGGTGGAATGGCTGAGGTGGGCATTACTCAGCATCACCAGGGGTCGTGCAGTCTGCACCTTAACCACCAACACATTTCTTTTCTGACCAGCAGAGCCTTTCCTAAGCGTCACGTGACATTTCCAACTGAAGGACCCCCACATAGCCCCAGTTACCAAGATAGGTAAAGTGAGTAACAAAATAAAGCTCCTTTTAAAGATTAGTTTATGTCCATAATGTCTACTAGCTTGGCATGCAAAGGGTGGCGTTTCCGTCCATAGTCCAATGCTCCTAACATCATGCAGAACGATTCTGTTCTCCGACTTTATTGCACAACATATTTAAATGATAATGATGTGTTAAGTATATAGCGCCTTTATCCAAAGCGCTTAATGTGGTAAACGGGTGAAAGTACAGTGGTATTAAACATTACATTTTTCAGACTTGCATTATTTTTCATCCTGGGACTTCTAGTTTTCCATTCAGAATGTGTAAAATAAGGTTACAATAATATTGTTTTGCCTTAACGTGTTTCTATATGGATTTACATGTTGTCAAGTTGTTTTACTGTGCATTTTGTGTATTTTGCAGGTAAATTCTACAAGACAGCACTGCTGTAGGCCTTGAAATCCACAACTTAAATATTTGTAACAGGTAAAGCACTTAAGGTATGTGGGCAAGTGCCTTAATTGGTTTAAATTTCCGACTTCACTGTTTAATCAAAGTGTGTGATCCTGGACAAATCATTTAATCTCACTGTGACTTACCTGCAGAAGTTGGAGTCATAGAAGTGCTTTAGTTCACACTATTTGAAGAAAACGTCACCATTACGATAGGGCAGATCTAATGATGTGTGCCCCCTTGTTCTTCTCTGTTACTGCCCTCTGAGGCCGCCATCTAGAACTGCATTTTTGTTGCGCTGAGACTCCACCAGTCCCATATCACTTGATTTGATAGGCAGATGTATAGTTTCACCAGCCAGTCACTACACCAGAAAATCCAGTGCACTGGACTGACTGTGGCAGAGCCAACTTTCATTTTCTCCCGTCTGGCTGCCTTTCACTGACGTTGCTTGCACCGTTCAGAGTACTGCCCCACAGGAGAATGAGTGAACCTCTGCTATGCCCCGGTATCCTATGTTATCAGGTCTTATATAGCAGGCATTCTGCCGTTTTCAGTTTCTTGGCGCTTCAGGGTCTGCAAGAGGTGGGGTAGGGGAGCAGGTTAATATTGCTGTGTGGCAATGCTGGTGTGTGCAGATCTGAAAAGATAGGGTTCTCTTTGAGGTGTAGGTTTTCAATTGAATTCCATGGATTGAAGTACATCTAAGGTAAAAACAAAGACCAGGAGTGGAGTAGAGTGTCCCCCATGACATGGAGTCATCTGGACACCCTACTCCCTTGTGAGATGGGGGGCCCCGGAGGGAATGCGTAGCGTTTCCCCTGGGGTTTTGGGCGCTGCACGGGCCAGCTCACTGGCCTGCGCATAGTGCGTTGCTGTGGGTAGTTAAGGGGGCAGGGAAGGTTCGAGAGCAGGCAATGGTTGAGGACGAGCGTTTGTCCTTGTCGCCTGCTCCCGAGTCTTTTCCTGCGTGGGGCCTATTGGCTTGTTGGTTGGAGGAGGTGAGGCAGGATTTTGGGAGTAGCAGCAGTTATTGGTAGGCGGATAAGAATAGGCTTATGATTTTCCATTTGTGTTAGGATTAATAGAATAACATAGTCGGGGATAAGGTACCCCCAATCCGTACCATGTTTTTTAAGCGGCTCCTCAGTCGGCTGTCCGTTGGTAGTGTGGGTTATCCGAGGGGCAGCGGGTGCGTAGGGTGCTCCAACCCGGTCTCAGTGGTGCCTTGTAGTGGCGTTGGGTGAGCGGATTAGCTGCTGGTCCCCGCAGCTTTTCGCGAAGGGGAAGTGGGGGGGGGGGCGCAGGACGCGTTAAGTCAGATTTCGCCCCCTGTGTAGTTCATAGCGGGATCCCAACAAGCCGGGCGCGAGATCCTTGGTGGCCGGCGATGAATGCGCTGCAGTGCGGTACTGGGGTGGGGCCAACGGCGGCAGTGCAGAGCCCTTAAAGGGGCCGCACCCATTATAGAGAACCCTGTTAACAGTGCACGGCAGTCTTGTATTGACGGGGCAAAGCAGTGCGGTGCCATCATCTCGCCACCAGGGGGGCGGTGGGAAGCTGTTGTTTCGACGGTAGGTTGGGAGCAAGGGCAGCCAAGCAGCTGGGGACAATTTGGCTGTTGGGGGTGGAGGGGTTCAGCAGGTCAGGGAGCGCATGAGTAGCCTAATTTATGGGGCAGGGTTAAAAAAAAAAGGGTTAAAATTAATAATTGGCCCATAAGTGGGTACAGACATATAAGTTAAGGGATTTAAGAGGAGGGCACCCGGGGAATTATTTGGGGTGTCTATTAAGATTGGTACCCCCTCTTCCCACGCTGCAGGCAGTTCCATCGGGTAGAATTTTGGCTTGGGGGCTAGTTGTTGAGGGGCAGATCAGCAAGGGCATTCTTTGCACACAGTTGGTTTATTTCGGGTGTGCCATGGTGGGGCAAGGGTCTAAGAGGAGGGGGCTGGTGGATGCCAAGGCGCTGAAGGAGTCCCTGGAAATTATTAGCAGGGCAACCAAAGCACAGCTCGAAGGGGCGGTGGGCGAAGTTACGGTTGAAAGGGGGGATGTTGGAGAAAGGCTGCAACGGAGAGCAGCGGCAGATGGGGCTCTTGCGGCAGTGGTGGCATGTAGCCCCGCTGCCGGTAGAGGGGAGGTTTGGGGAAAAACGGGCAGGAGGGAGATCCCCAGGAGAGCGTCCAGGATGGAAGGAGAGGTAGGAGAGGGGTCAGGGAGGGATTTGGGGGACAAAGACCCGGTGGGGGAAGAGGGTGATAGGAGATTGCAAAAAGGTGCAGGGCAGTTGGGGGGTGAGGATAGGGGTGCCAGGGTGGAGAGAGGGACAGCAGTGCGGAGGGTGGGAGAGGAAAATACCTCCAGAACGGCCCCTCCGCAGGATTTACGAGGAAAGACTAGAGGGCACAGCACGCCCCTAGCACAGAGGCCTGAAGGGTGGAGGAGAGGACCCCTCGCCCGAGAATGGAGGAACAGGCAGGGGTCTCTACGGCCACGCCGCGAAGACGCCAACAGAGTGGCGGGGCAGATGCCCCGGGCTCACGCGAGGAGGAGCTGCCCGGCCAGAGCATGTGCTCGCAACAGCCATGGTATTACATTGGGGATGATGAAGGGGAGGAGGAGTATGTGGGACAGTGGGAGGATGAAAGGTACATTGGTCCAAGGAGAAGGGAAGGAGTGAGAAGCGGGCTGAGGTGGGAAGGAGAAAGCCAAGAACGGGGGGGTGTTGGAGTGCTAGGGGTCGGCGGGGAAGCTGTTTAGGTGAGAATACTGATATGTTTTGTCCCACGGCAGGAGCCCGGTGAGGTAGGAGATGAGGAGCATTGGAGTGGAGGCCGGACTGCGGCTGGGCGATGGGCGATGGCTGGGCGATGGCAGGGCAGAAAGAGGTGAGCGGAAGGGGAGTGGTCAGCGGCTTGGTGCAGGGGGGACAGGAGGTGAGGGCAGGAAGGGAAGGGGTTGGGGCACAGGTGGAGAAAGGGTTTACAGGCTGCAGGGGCCGTGGAGATGGAGAGGAGGGTATCCTCGGTGGAGTTGCAGACGGACAAGGTGGATGTGGCACCCGAGGTAGCGCAGGCCCCGGAGGAGAGGGCAGCTGAAGGATAAAAGGTTGCCACATATGGACATTATGAAGCCATTGGGCGCACATTTGATGGGGGCAACAAAGGATAAGATATGGGCAGGAGAATTTGTGGGATTTTTTTTAAGCTCCTGCATAGGGAAGTAAGGGCTAAGGAGGAGGAGAAGGAGTGCCGGTTGCGATCGAAAATTGAACGTCAGCTTTTATTATTTACACAAGCGTTTATTGTGAGAAGTTCCCGGAGAGGTGCGTAGCACTGTTGAAATATATGGATGTGATAAGGAAGGCATTCACAAGTTTTGGGGGCTTTGCGTGGGTGCGTTATGACGAGGAGTTCAGGGCAAGGATGGCAGTGGACAGCCAGGCAGTATGGGGGAAAATCGATATGGATCTCTGGTTACAATGGATGGCGCCGACAAGGCCAGCTCCAACTTTGCATATGGTAAGTGGCTTGCCTGTGCCTTACCGGCCCTTTCTTGGTCGCCCCGCCCCAGAAGGGGCAGGGAGAGGAGGCAGAGGTCAGCCCTAAGCAGCATGTTGGGCTTTCAATAAAGAAGGCTGCACGAGGACAGCGTGTAGGTTCAGACATGAGTGCAGCAGGTGTGCAGGGCGGTGACCAATTACCCAATGTTTCTAACAGGGGGACAGGGCGAGTAACGGGACGAGGGGTTGTGGGGAAAGGCTTTTACATCAGTTAAGGTGGAGGTTCTGGAGAAGTGGCTTAGCTTTTACCCGGACAGGGAAGGAGCGAAGAATTTGGGTGAGGGTTTTCGTGAGGGTTTTAGGTTAGGTTACAGGGTCCAAGGTTACGTCGTTGGGTGGAGAATGTGAAGTCGGCTAAGCAAAATGTTGAAGTGGTAAGGGAAAAATTGCACAGCTGGGAGAGGGGAGAGTGAAAAGGCCATTTGCAGATCTGCCGGGTGATTTGCTGGTGTCCTCATTGGGGGTCGTGCCCAGGAAGGTGCCGGGGGAATTCAGATTGATACATCATTTATCGTGGCCGGAGGGCATGTTGGTAAATTATTTTATTGCCCCGGACATGTTGGTAAATTATTTTATTGCCCCGGAGGAATGTGGGGTGTCATACGCGAGCGTGGATCAGGCGGTGGGTCTGATGAGGACAGCGAGTTGCAGGGCATTAATGGCCAAGTGCGACATCAAGGTGGCGTTTAGGTTGGTGCCAGTGCACCCAGAGGATTTTTGGCTGCTGGGAATGCAATTTGAGAACCGCATTTACATAGACAAGGCCTTGCCTGTGGGTTGCGCAATTTGTTGCGCCTTGTTCAAGCTTTTAAATTCTTTTTTGCAGTGGGTTTTTACACATAGCTCGTGTTCGGAAGGGGTATTAGACTACCTGGATGATTTTGTGTTCATTAGTGGGGCGGGCAAAGAAAGAGAATGCAAGGAGATGCTAGGGAGGTTTCAGGCTCTGATGCAGGAGTTGGGGGTGCCGTTGGCGGAGGACAAAACTGAAGGACCAGCTGTAGTGTTGACCTTTTTAGGGATCGAATTGGACTCAGTGGCCATGACCTCACGCTTGCCGCAGGACAAGGTGAGCAGGCTGGTAGGTTTGCTGGAGAAGGCAGTAGTGGCACGGAGGATGACATTAGTGGAGATGCAGAGGGTGGTGGGACATTTGAATTTTGTATGTAGGGTAGTGGCCCCTGGGCGCACTTTTTGTAGGAACATGGCGCGGGCGACGGCGGAAGCAAAGTACCCACATCATTGGATGAGGGTGTCGGGGGTGGTGCGGGAAGATTGTAGGATTTGCCTGCGTTTTCTGGAAGGCTTTAACGGGGTGTCCATGTGGCTACAAGGGGATCCTGTGTCATGGGAAGTGCAGATATTTTCAGACGTGGCAGGCGCGGGGGGATTTGGAGTTTTTTGGGGGGGGCAGATGGTGCACAGAAAAGTGGCCAGCGTGATGGCTGTAACAAGGGAGAAGCATAGCATTTATGGAATTTTTTCATTTGGTGGTTGCTTTGGAATTGTGGGGAAAGGAATTGAGGAACAGGAAAGTGAATTTCAATATTGACAATGAATGCGTGGTTCATGTAGTGAACAGGCAGTCGGCAAGGGACCAGAGGGTGGCGAGGTTAATGAGGGAGTTTGTGTTGTGCTGTATGGAATTGAATGTGGTGTTTAAGGCAACACACCTGCCAGGGAAGGATAATGGCATTGCTGATGCATTATCTCATTTTCAATGGCAGAGATTCCATGGGCTGGCACCAGGAGCACAGCAGAGGGGGCAGCGGATCCCGGAAGAGGTGTGGAAGATAGGAAGTTGAGAGCGCTGTCTTTAGTGGAAGGTTTGCTGGCCCCGGCGTCCAGGACGGCATACAGGAGGGCATGGGTGGAATTCATAAAAGGGGGCGCGCTTAGCTGGAAGGGTAGGAAGGATGCCGAGGATCGAAGAAGGGATGATGTGGTCAATTTCCTATTAGGGTGTATGGACAAAGGATGGTCGAAAGCAACAATAGTCAGGAAGCTGGCAGGCATCGCTTTCTATGGGAAGTGGTTTTGGGGATTTCAGCCCAGCGGCAGGGAAATGGCGAACAGGATGTTAGAGGGATGGGTGAGGGAGAATAGGAGGGAGAAGGACAGCAGGAGGCCAATCTCGGTGGCTTTGTTGGCCAAATTATGCCGGGCTTTGGAAGGGATATGCTGGTCGGCTGGGGAGGGGGTCATGTTTGCAGCATGTTTTACTTGTTTGTTTTTTGGGGCGTTCAGGGTGTCTGAACTGGTGGGAGGGAAGTAGGGGAAGGTGGGAGGATATTTATTTCTCAGAGGTGGGGTTGGATATTAAGATTAGGAGGTCAAAGGCGGATCAAAAAGGGAGGGGTTGTTGGGTGTTGCTGGGGTGGGGTAGTAAGGAGCTGTGCCCGGTTAAGGCAGGTTTGACTTGGAAGGAGTTATGTGGGGGGAGGTCGGGGGTGGTTTTCCAGCATGAGGATGGGGCAGTAGTGTCGGCGGCTCAAGTGTTGGGAGTGTTGAGGAAGGCTTTGGGGGCTGTGGGGGAAAATGCGTAGGAGTTTGGAACTCATTCGTTCAGGATGGGGGCGGCATCTGAAGGTAGCCAGTTGGGGTTATTGGAGGACAATGTTAAAAGTTTGGGTCGGTGGAAGTCAGGGAAATACAAAGGGTATATTAGGGACCTGGGAAAAGGGGCTGTCTCATAGGGGAATAATGGGGGCAAAGGTGAGGGCCGAGGGTTGCGGGAGGTTGGCGAGTGGAAAAGTGACATGTAATTTCTTTTGCAGATGCGGCTCGAAGGACGGGGTAGATGCCACAGATTTGGATTGTTGGTCATTCAATTGTGAAATGGGCGGGGAAGGAGGCAGAGAAAAGGATTTTTGGTACTCAATTGGGGTGCAGCTACAATGTGGCGCTTGTGAGATGGTCGGGTTTAGGGGGGCTTTGGGTTCAGCTGCTGCTCATGTTGGCGGGGCTGGGCTGAAGGATTATTATGGGGTCCCATAAGGGGTGATAATACATGCGGGGGAGAACGATTTGGTACGATACACAGGTGTGGCTCTTTTGAGGAAAATGAAGAGGGATTTGGCATGGATTAGGGAGATATGGCCAAAGGTAAGTTTGGTATGGTTTAAGCTGCTGCCGAGGAAAGTATGGAGGGGAGCGGTAAGTGAAGGGGCAGTAGAGCGGACTAGGAAGAAAATTAATAGGGAGGTGAAAAATGTTTGCAGTTTGGCAGTGATGCAGGTCCTGGAGCACAGATTTTTCGGTCTTCCAGGAGGATGGCGTTCATCTGTCGGTTTACGGGAACAGTTACTACCTTTTGGACATGCAAGTGTAGGAAATGATAAATAATTTGGGTTAGTAGGTAGAAATGTAGGGGTGGGACAGAAGCAACACCTCAGGGGAGCGTTTTTCTGATGCCGGGGCCATGGCCCCTTTGGATGAGGGGGGAGGGAAGCAAAATGGGGGAATAGCGCAGGAAAGGATGGGGGTGGTGCTGTTTGCACAAACGGGCTACCCTGGGGGTGCAAAGAGGGGGAACAGGTATTGAAGATGGAGAGGCATGGCCTCGGGAAGAAGATGGGAGAAAGCGGGAAGGAAGGCTGGAGAAGATGTTAAGGAGACAGTAGGGAGCAAGGGATAGGTAGGGAGGAATTTAAACTGATTTATTTATTTAATTGTTAGGGGAATTGAAAATGTTTAATTATTAAATTTGTTTGGCAATTTGTTAAAAACAGATATGGTAGTCTGTAAGGCCAGGTGGCCAGGTTAGCGTTTATTTGTGAGCTTTGGCCTGTCAAATTAAAGCAACCTTTTCCACTACAAGCGAGTCTGGGTGTTTTGTGCAGTAAGCCCAAAGCTCCTCTAGTCCATCGCCCCTTTGGGCCTTGGCTCCCTGGTAAGTCACTCCCTTCTGGTCCATCACCCCTATGATGCTTGGTTGCTCGAGGGAGTCACTCTCCCCTGGTCCCTGGCTCTCTGGTGAGTAGCTGTAGAAAACAAACACAAGAAAAACACTTCCTGTTTCTTTGTGCTGTAGCTCCTAAAATGCATTTGAAAACCCAAAATACGCACGCTTCCATGGTGTGTCCAGGCAATCACGTTCAGCACGAACTGGAAAAAGATATGGTAGCACTAACCACTCACTTCAAAAGCATCCTAGCTCCTGCCCTAACCAACAACATGTCTCGATGCACAGCTCCTCCATCGAAACAACACAGGTTACACAATGGAAAGTACACAAGCCAAAGGCATGTGTCTGCACTAAATTTTGCTTAGTGCCACACAAACCCTCCACATATACACAAACGCACCTGCATACACCCCTTACTCAAAACTCTGACAGACACCACAAATGCCACACAATTACCTTAGCAATCTGGAGCGCCTATTGACTACTGCACCAAACAGCTCACACAATATCTAAAACGTGCACCTCAAAGAGAGCCCTTTCTTTTCAGATGTACACACATCAGCATTGTAACACAGCAACATTGCCCTGTTCTCCCTGCCTCCATTATTTCCCTACCCCACCTCTTGCAGACCCTGAAGCTCCAAAAAACTGTTGAAATGGCAGAATGTCTGCTATATAAGACTCAATAACATAGGATAACGGGGCATATCTGTGTGGAATTCGACCATCCACACGGTGGCTGTGCACTCATGTTGGCTTTTTTGCAATTTTAAATGAAATTGAATGATGGTAGATCAACCTCTGGAAAATGTGTGGGGCTAATCCGCACACATTTTCTTGTGCTCACTGCACGACATATGGCTATATCTGTGTACTCTGGGTGGACACAGCCTACAGGCGCAGTCCCCCTGTCATATTTAGTTGGGATATGACAGCCAGGAGTACATACTGTATCTCCAGAAGGGGGAAGGACATACCTTCCCCTTGCCATGGTCAGCCTGATTAACTGCTAAAGGCGCCACGGATCCTTCCTCTCCATTTGTTGGGCTCTGTACAGAACACAGCACTTTATATACTAATTAGAAAGTAATTCAAACAGGCCCACATGGGGCCTGGCTACAGAGGCTAACAAAGGAGACCGGAAACCCCAACAACCTTTAATATGCAACTGTGTCAGCCTGATGCCAGCTCCCGCCCTCTGTATTGATTGACAGTGAAATGTCATGTCTGGGGCTGTGTGTTTACAGTCATCCCCAAAGGGGGAGCCCAGTCAGAAGGTACGAATATGATGGAGCCAAAAAGCCTGGTCTCGCAGCAGCTTAAAGGGAGACCTGTCGCTTTAATCAGGAACCACAGAGAGCTTCATAAAACCAAAGGGACCCTGTGATTCACAACAGACAGGAAGATGGGTCGGACTTAGTATTACATGTTTTCACCCCTTTACCTTTTCTATTGCAAAGCACACTGGTTATGACCCCATGCATACAGGAGATTGTTGGTGGGGGCCTAGGATGTATTCATTAAGGTAGGCTTAGCCCACACCAATCCCTGTGGTCCATTTGGCTTCAAAAAGGGCTGAGTCCCTCTTTAGGCAGATCATCTGAAGGCTTTACCAGAAGCAGAAAGAAGAACTCACCCTTGGAACCTGGCTGAAGCTACATCACAATGGGCATTTAGCCTTTCAAGCTTCTAGAAGTTGCTAAAAAAACATCAGTGTATCTGCGCATTTCTATTTACCGTTTAAGCGCTATGTAGAAACTTACAATGAATTGTCATTCTCTACCTCACCTAAAAGCTGTAAGTAAAAAAACATAATACACTATACCTCTTGAAAACTGTATATATCACACACAACATAGCTTTAGAAGTTACAATAAATCCTTCAGCATATAGCGACACATCCATCAGCCGTGTAAAAAATAAACAAAAAAAAAAGAAAAAACATTGGGTTGTCATTTGTTAGCCATGTCATGACACCTGTTTTAAAAAGTAATGGAACAGCTCTGCTCGTTGGGGCCTTGGGCAATTCAGTTAATAAATCAAAAGAACAACTTTCATCATCGGACTCCCCCCAGACATTCCTCTGGCCCCTATGGATTAATCAAAAACAACAAGAAAAAAAAGGAACAACCCTAGGCGTTGGGACCCCCCATACATTCCTTGCGCCCTTGAATAGCAACAAAGCTATCCCATTGATGAATCAAAAAAAGAACAACTTCGATCGTAGGGGCCCCCCCAGACATTCTTTGGGCCCTTATGATCAACAGCCAAGATGACCCATCCTCGGGCCCTCACATTCTGTAGCGCCGGTTGTCAAACCCCAGCACTTGATATCTTGGTAGCAGCAGCTCCTCTGGTGTATAACCACTGGTGATCACAAAACAGTGGGCCTCGTCACCCCCTCTATACCTGGTGTTTGCGGATACTGACGGGGTCCAAAAAGCCTGCTTTTTGCTCACGACATTTCCATAACACTTGTTGCCGGGACTCCTTAAATTATTCCAAAAGCCATTCTCCATTGGCGGTGGCAATCCTGGGCCTTTGTAGCTCGACGTCCCCTGAGAACCAGCGAATGGCACACTCCACAAATCCTGACTGCGAAACTCCGGCCTCGATGATTGCATGAACCCATCAGCCTTATCCATGGGCATTCCTAGATCCATTTCCACATGCCTTGATGTTTGCAATATAGCAGAATCCGTGATACATCCCATATACACGACATCAGCATCCGCCGTTTGCAAGGGCCCACACGTCTGACACAGTGGGGAAACAGCGCAGAGACCACAATGATTTGTCGGACCCCAAAGCAGCATTTTCGGGCCCTCAAAACATCGACCTTTGTAGGCTGTTTTTCCATAAATGCCCTGTTGCAACATCCAATTGTTAAGTGCCATTTCTGTAAAAAACATATAGAGTCAGAATTCAATATATTAAACCTTTATAACAACCAAGCGCACAGTCCTGAATATAAAAAATGCCAAATTCTTTATTCATCGCCACATCGATTGTGTGATCTATGACACATTGGCAAAAACAGCAATGTTTGTTAAAGGTTGCGCTATATAATTCCTGGCACACAGTTAAGAAAACAACAGACACAGGAACACTTGGACCATCACAGAAAGCTGGGCCGCATATCGGACACAGAACCATTAGAACCCCATTAATAAAGTAGTGTCGTAGCAGCGGCAATGGTCCAACTGTCCCTGACGGGCAGCTGTGATCTCCAGCAAATTTGAAGAGTTTGCAAAGAATATATTTGGCATAAACACTACTTCTTTTTGAGTTTAAAGGTTTAATTTTATTTAGTACCAGAATAAACAATTACAATCTGAGTATAAATGAGCTATCAATTACATGACATAACATTTCAGATCGTTAAAACATTCTGTAATGCAATAAATAAGATCAAATATAGCACGAACATTCATTAACTTTGAATATATTTCTAGTGTGATGACTAAAAACAGAATTATCATGAATTCATTAGCATATGCGTAAATTACTCAGATTGATTGAGAGGAGAAGAAGGGGGATGAAAAACAGGATGAAAATAAGGGGGGAGGTGTTTTTCTCAGATAGGTAAAAAGATAAAGCGAAAGGGACATGAAACTGTAAATAGAGTTAGCAATACAGGTAAGCTTAAACATTTGTATTATTTAAATAATCAACAAAAAGATGCCATCTTCTATCATGTCTAGAGGAGAGAGAGGGTGAGTTAGCGATACGCTTCTTCAGTCAGTGGGCATCTCATATATTATTCCACCAAACTTTTGTGGAGATTTTAGTGAAATCTCTCCAATTTGATGTAATTAAGCGTATTGCCAGAAGTATAAACAGGTCAAGGATGACAAAGGATGACCTAATCTTGCCCTCTTTGAGAGCTAGGGTACCAAGTAGAATATTAGTTAAATTTAAAGGAAAAGAGATTTGAAAGATGCGTTGAAGAAAATTCCAAACTTGGTTCCAAAATGTATTTATCAAGGTATGTCTACAGGACCCAGAGGTTGATTGACAAGACCAGCATAAATCATTATCTGCCAATTTAGATAGAAATAATTTCTTGGGGGTGATAAATGCTCTATTCATGAAGAAGTAAAGGGTCTGGGTTAGGTTCGCTGATGTGGATATAGTTTTAGGCCCTCATTACAACCAGGCGTTAAGGGGTTAACGGCGCCGTAAAAGGTGGCGGCGCCGTTAAACCCTTAACGCCTGATTACGAGGTCCCTTTGCGGGTGGCACTTTAACATCTGCTTTTAGCAGGCATTAAAAAACCAACCCGCAAAGGGACCTTGGTGCTAAGTACGGTGCCGCAAATTGTGGCACCGTACTTAGCGCCTTCCCCATTCCCATTGAGCCCTATGGGGCAAAAATGGGAATGGGGAAGGGCCATGGCGGCATGGGGAATTACTGCCCCGCCAACCTCGGAATGGGGCGGTAATTCCCCATTCCGCCATGGCGGAGTCAGTAAGTTACCGGCATGGACCATGGTGCTATTAGCTATTAGCACCATGGTCCAACGCCTGGGTCGTAATGAGGGCCTGAGGGCCTCATTACACGGATGGCGTTAGGGATTTACCGCCTTACTACGAGGTCCCTTTGCGGGTTGGGGGATTTAACGCCTGCTTTTTGCAGGCGTTAAAATCCAACCCGCTAAGGGACCTCGGAGCTAATTACGGCACCGTAAAATTGCGGTGCCGTAATTAGCGCCTTCCCCATTCCCATAGAGCCCTATGGGGCAGAAATGGGAATGGGGAAGGGCAATGGCGGAAGGGGGATTTACCGCCCCTCCAACCTTGGAATGGGGCGGTAAATCCCCTTTCCGCCAAGGCGGTGCCGGTATTTTACCGGCAAGAGCCATGGCGCTAATAGCGCCATGGCTCACCGCCTACCGGGTAATGAGGCCCTTAGTCTTGGACCAACTCATGGACCACAATTCATCCCCAAAGTGAATTGCACAGCCCTCTTCCCATTGCAATTTAGATGACCATAAATTATTGGGATTTATTTCTGCCCTTACATCTTTGTAGAGCAGCAGTATTCAAACTGTGGGGCGCGAGCGCTTGGGGCACCGCAGCCTGATGTCCAGGGGGTCGCACACCCACAGTCTGAATTTAAAAAGAAATCTGTTTTTTTTTAGTCTAGAATCTAGACTGGAGTCTAGATTATAGACAAAAAAAATCTGGTCTTCAACATGCAATGAATATCGTGTGTAATGGTACCATTTCCTTGTACATGGCTATCATTACACACGATATACATTGCATGCTGGAGACCATATTTAGCATTTAATATAATGGCCACAACAAAAGGTATTGTAGCTCTCTTGGGCATTGGGTGGTGCATGTTTCGTTAAACCATGACATTAGTTAAGTGTGTTATTTAAAATACAGATGATTTGAAGAGCACCATAAAAAGAGGGCGATTGCTGAGCAAACTAAGGGATTTTCAACCGTAGTGGGTTTTTCTACAGGATACCCACCTTAATATGCTTGATTAAACATATGGAGGGCTTCCTGTTTTCTGTGTTCTTATTTTTTTTTTTATTCTTGGCCCGACAGTTATTTAAAGTATTTGAAATCTGATTGAAGAAATTGCCCCAAAACGAGCTTTGGCAAAGCCATTGTTGGCTCTTTTATAGCTATTAGATGGTTTGCCAACCACTGCCATACATATGCTCAGGGACTGATGCGATCCACCAGCTGTCGCCATCTTATGGGCAGATATCACTGTTAAGGTAGTGCCTACTTCTGCCCACACAAAAACCAAAACTGTGGTGTTTAATCATGTCAGCTTAGGTTCCTAAAGACTGCATGTTAGTGCATTGTAAAGGAAAGAGAGAGACATTTATTAAATCATTCATTCAGTTCAAATAGTGATGAGATTTATATTGTACCTTGATGTCACCAGCAGCCATTTCAGAATGTTGTTTTTGTTGTTTTATATATAGGTGATCTATAAGGAGCCATATGGTGGCAAACGTTCATTTCATAGCACAGGGTACTTGCTCTCTATGGGCCTCATTCCGAGTACGGCGCTAACCAATGGCGCTATTAACGCCTTGGTTGACGCCGTACCCGGACCGGCAGCGCCTTGGTGGATGGCGGAATTACCGCCCCATTCCAAGGTTGGCGGGGCGGTAATTCCCCAATCCCCATTTACCCTTCCCCATTCCTGCCCCATAGGGCATAATGGGAGTGGGGAAGGCGTCAATTACGCCACCGTAAATTACGGTGGGGTAATTAACATCAAGGTCCCTTAGCGCCATGGTTTTTAACACCTGCTAAAAGCAGGTGTTAAAACCACCATGGCGCAAAGGGAACTCGGAGTATGGCGGTAAGGGATTACCGCCACCGCTCTCGTTAGCGGTGGCCGCTATCCCTTACCGCCATACTCGGAATGAGGCCCTATGTGTCTATGTGCACAATATGCTTAGTGGCGCTTTTTCCATTGGAAATTAGAGAGCACTGTTGATCACAATTAGGTGCAACTTTAATTTCTCCAGCAGAGATTTCAATGGGGAAACCTGCTCAAGCACCCCACTATTCATCAGGGGGCTTTTGCTGAAGATGAGGAAGACCTGTTAATATGCTGTGCAGTTTAGGGATGGGCGGTAAGAGTGGTAAACAGTGGTAATTAAAAACGTCTGCTCTAAAAGGCAGCATTTTAACACATTATTTAAAAAGAATTCCAGGGGGAGAAACCCTCCTCCCCCCGAACCCTTTCGATTGGTTTGGGATCCCTCACTAAGTTCGGTCGCTATGGCATATCTGAGGGAAATATGTATTCCCCTCCACTTAATAAATGCACCATCCGCCGCTGGCCCCAGCACTCTGCTGGGTGCACAGTGGGGGGAGCCCAGGGACTGTGGTGGGGGCAGGATCGGGGAGCCATGGGATAGTGGTGGGAGCAGGATGGGGAGAACCCAGGGACTTTGCTGGGAGCAGAGGGGGGAGAGCCCAAGATCTGTGGTGGGGTGGGGAAAGACCAGGGACTGTCCTAGGAGTAGGATGAGTCAGTCCAGAGACTGTGGTGGGAGCAGGATGGGGAGAACCCAGGGACTTTGCTGGGAGCAGAGGGGGAGAGCCCAGGATCTGTGGTGGGGTGGGGAAAGACCAGGGACTGTGCTAGGAGTAGGATGAGTCAGTCCAGAGACTATGATGGGAGAGGTGGGAGAGCCCAGGGATAATACTGGGAGAAGGTTGCGGCGACCGTACCCGGTAGTTCATATCCATTTGGACTTACTGTCCATTTGGAATTTTTGGAGGGTTCCGGCCCGCCCAAATTATGTTCAGGGGGGCCTAGGCCAAAAAAGTTTGAAGACCACTGTTGTAGGGGTTGGATGCTTTGATTGCATCGGGGGATTCTATGGGACGCATTCTAGGAGGGTCTACAAGTAATAGATGGGAATTGTTTCTACTGGTAGCATCCAAACATGCATTAATTAAGTTAAAATATTGACTCCAAGGAAATGTTGGAAATAGGAATTTGTTGCTAAATTCTTCTGCAGAGAGGATATTGCCATTCACAATTATTTGATCCGTGAATTTAATTCCTTTGCCAATACAGACTTTGCAGAAAATAGGTCTATCAATTATGGTTATAGACTTATTGCACCAAATAAAGGGAGAGAGGGCCTTAGCAGGCTTGTTAATTTGATCAAACAGAAAGTCCTTGAAGTAAGAACTAGTGAGACAGATGGTTTTAGAGAAGCCCTTTTTGGATCCATTGAAAAGATATAGGGCCTCATTACGACCCAGGCGTTAAGGGGTTAACGATGCGGTAAAAGATGTCGGCGCCGTTAAACCCTTAACGCCTGATTACGAGGTCCCTTTGCGGGTTGCACTTTAACGCCTGCTTTTAACAGGCGTTAAAAAACCAACCCGCAAAGGGACCTAGGAGCTAATTACGGCACCGAAATTTACGATTCCGTAATTAGCGCCTTCCCCATTCCCATTGAGCCCTATGGGGCAAAAATGGGAATGGGGAAGGGCCATGGCGGCATGGGGAATTACTGCCCTGCCAACCTCGGAATGGGGTGGTAATTCCCCATTCCACCATGGCGGACATCGGCATGGACCATGGTGCTTATAGCACCATGGTCCTCTGCCTGGGTCGTAATGAGGCCCATAGTGTATCTTTGATATCAAATGGTGAAACAAGACATTTTTCAACAATTAACCAAGTTAGGTGGGTTTTAAGACTTCATTCATGGGGAACCAATGCCTGGCTTGTTTAAGAACGAAGGCTCCATGATAGTTTTTAATATTGACGCCACTATTGACAAACGGATATCTTAATTTGCTAGCAGCAATTTTTTTCTTTTTCTTAGATCCCCATAAGAAATATATAAGTATTTTATCAATAGATTTAAAAAAGGAGGTTGCCAAAGGAATGTGAAGCATTTGTCAGTAATATAAAATCACAGGTGTGAACATCATTTCAATGGCCTCTAATCTTCCGTAGCAAGACAGGTAGAAGGGGCACCGTGTGGTTACAAATTCATTTAGCTTGGTTTATAATTTTTGTAGGTTCATTTTAATGATTTTAGGAAGTGAAGAGGCAATTGAAATACCTAGATAATCAATAGAGATAGGATTTCATTTAAAACCGAAATGGACCAAATCCTCTTTAACACAGTAGGCATTAAGCGGAAGCATTTCTGACTTATCCTTGTTCAACTTGTGTCACGAGAATTGAGAGAAGAGATTAATCAAATCTAGTAAGTGGGGAAGTGATGTGGCCCGGATTTCAAGAAAGATCAATATGTCATCCGCATAAGCAGCTAATTTAAATTCAAATTTCCCACACCTAATACCAGCAATATCTTTATTGGTTCATATTAGTTCTAATAGTGGTTCCAGGGCCAGTACAAATAAAATAGGTGAAAGGGGACATCCTTGTCCAGTACCCCTATGGAGGGAAAATCTAGGCGAGAATTGATAATTTATAAAAGTAAAAGATTAACTAACTTAATATAACCATCCCCCAATGCCATGTCATTTTAAGGCTTGAAATAAAAAATCCCATTCAACGCGTTCAAAAGCTTTTTGCCATAAAGGGTTTTTGGGGTGATTCTTCTTATGCATGTAATGCAAAAGGTTCATAAACAGTCTGGAATTCACTGTCTTTATTGTGTTTGGGAAATAGGATCAGAAGGGCTTCTGTAAAGGAGCCCAGTAACTTATCTGCCTTAAAGAAAAATGTATAAAGTGATTCTAGCTTAGGTGAAAGGGTAGAAGAGAAATATGCAAAAAAGTCTATAGAAAACCCATCAGGCCCAGGGGTTTTTCCTTTTGTAAGATCTTTTATGGCTTTAGTGATTTCATTGATATGAATAGGGCTGTCTAGGCCCATATTAACAAGGTGGTTGTGTTTCAAGTGATCAAAAAAGCAATTGGGCCTCATTCCGAGGTTGGTGGTAGTCATGGTGCTATTTGCGCCATGACTGCCACCAATAATGGTACCGTGTCTGGTTTGGTACAATGGGGACTTACCGGTCTAGTCAGACCTTGGCGGGACCGGTAAGTCCCCATTCACCAAACCATTCCCCATTCCCATTGAGCCCCCATAAGGCTCAATGGGAATGGGGAGGGCGCAAATAACGGGCCGGCGTATGCCAAGCCCGTTATTTGCACCCAGGTCCCTTAAAGGGTCCCGTCCTTAACACCTGGTCAGACCAGGCGTTAAGGAAGGGACCCGCTAAGGGACCTCGTAGTAGGGCGGTAAGGGATTACCGGCACTGGTCTCCTTACCGGTGCCCGGAATCCCTTACCGCCCTACTGATGGCCATTGAAATTATTATTAAAATTAGTATGATCAGAAGCATATAGATTTTCATAGAACTTAGTGAAACACCCAGGATATCTGCATCAGAGGTTTCTATTTTGCCAGTAATTTTTAATAGGAGATATCCTGGATCTTTGCTTTTTGATTTTAATATACAAAGCCAAAGCTTTACCAGCTTTATTGGATGATTGATATATTTCGGATTTAAATTTCAGCATCACACCACAAGTTTGTTCTGCACATTTTTGTTAATAGAGAAATTAAGAGTTATGATTTGTTTAAGCAAAACATCACTTGCTGTAGCATTGTATCCTTCCTCTAAAGCTCGTAATTCTCTATGTAGGGCATCTAAATCTTTCCTGGCCTCTTTCTTCCTTTTGGCTACAAATGAGATGATATTTCCTCTTAGGGTGGCCTTATAGGCATCCCAATTATTGGCCGTAGAGGTGTTGTCATCTTTGTTAATATGAAAGAACAACATGTGGTGAAATTCGAGAAAAGATTTTTGAAAGCTATCCTGAAGTAGTGAGTTGCTAAATCTCCATCTGCACCCCAATTCTATATTAGTAACTACAGGGGAATAGTTTGATATTGGTGAGCACTTCAATAGTGGAGTCAATTATTGCACATGCTAAGGATTTGGTGACACAAATGTAATCAATGCGTGATGGCGAGTTATGTGGGAAGGAGTGAAAGGTGAAGTCCAGATGAGTAGGATATGAGAGCCTCCATGTGTCAACAACTCCAATGTCCGATAAACACCTTGTAAACCCGGTGTGTGATTTGCTATGTTTGAATTAACATTGGGATCTTCTATCAAGAAAGGGGTCAATGACATTCAAATTTCCACATATTATTAACCTGGGAAGGACTGATTGTAAAATCATTTGTTTCATTTCCCTCAAAAACTTGGGATCAGGGTTAGTGGGAGAAAGTGTGAATTTTGATTGATAATTTAGCTAAAACCCATCTATCATTAGTATCTGTATCCTTGTACAGGACCTGATAGTACTCTTTTGATTAGGATAGACACTCCATTATTTTTACCATCTGCCTGACTAGCCAATACCTCGCCTACCCAAAATCTCATCAGTTTCATGGATTCCTGTGATGATAGATGCGTTTCTTGCAAGCAAGCAATAGTTGGTTTAAATCTATTGATGTGAACTAATATCCTTTGTCTTTTAATTGAGTTGTTAAGACCCTTAACATTCCATGTCATGCATCGCAGGGCCATTATCTAGAAAAGGGTAATAATAGTAATATTAACACAACGTAAACATGAAAAACTCGTCCATAGTCCAAGTGCCTTCCGCTTATCCAGAGATTTACATATTCCAGCATTGTTATAAAGTGAAGTGGGTATGAAAAACAGAAAAATTAAAAATAAAAGTAAAAGGACCAACCTTACAACATCTGACAGTAGGGTATCATTGAGTGGGAACTTGTAGCTTGATGGTGACCGATATATTCACCGAGACAGTTTGGACTCAACTGTGACTACCTCCCACTCAATATCAACCTATCCGACACCTGCACCATCAGCATGCACATTGTATATCGACCTCCCGGCCCCTGCACCGACTTCCAAGATTCTCTCATCCATACCCTGTCGGATAATATCAAAAAGACCTCCCAAATCATTCTCCTGGGCGATCTTAACTTGGGCTTCAATGACCCCAAAGATCACCATGCTAAAGCCCTCAACAAAGACCTCACCACCCTAGGCTTTGCACCAATCATCTCTGAACCCACTCACATCAAAGGACGCACTCTGGATTGGATCAACCAGCACAACTACTCCATTCTAGTCACTGCCAATACCCCTATTCCTTGGTCCGACCACCACTATATCCAGTTCAATCTCACCGCTAAGAAAAAGCACCCCATCCCCATCACCCCATGTCCAGCAGCACTCGCCAGGAGCTCACGCAAACTTACAGTGGAAAATCTGGCGCCATTTCTAATGCCCTCCTCCAATAACCCAGATACTCTGGCCAGCATCTTCAAACACATCATCAACAATGCAGTCGATGCCATCACCACTCTGGCCCCTAAGAAAGCCAAGAAAATGAAACACTCCAATACTGTTACACTTCAGGCTTCCCCGCGGGCCTCCTTACAGAATACAACTTCTTTACAAGCTCCTCTATGGACCAGATACAGGCTGCCATGGCGCTTGTACAAACTACGACGGACTCCGGGTCAGCTGACACGTCTTGTACGTGAAAGACGTACGGCAAGACACGCCGCCTTATGGCTATAAAACCACTGTCTTCCAAGGGCCTCGTTGCTGCTAATTAGCGTTACAAGCTACTTGCGGTTACGTCTGTTACTTCTTCGTGTCTTCCCACACGATTCCTCATCTGAACTCCTGGTTTTGACCCTTGCCTGACTATTGGATTGGCTTGTCTCCTCCTTGTTCTTGTCATGCTTGTCTGGCTTTTGACTCGGAACGTTACTGGATCTGGCTCCCTTCTGTCTCTTGCGGTACTTCATTCCAGGTTGCTGCTTCTGCATACTGAACCAAAGCCGAGAACTTGCTGTCAACTATCCGGAACTTATTGTACATCTACTCTGGATACATGTTTGCTCAGGTACATACTTAATTGGCAATTCTTATTTCTACTACTATTTCTCTCCACGACTTGTTTGGATATTTGTCTCCTGTTGGATTCTGGGACATTGAGTGCTATCCTGTGAACTTGTCTTCAAGTGCATATAAACGCTCTGCTGAAACTGCACCAACCTGGCACTAGTGCGACCCTCGTGCCGTTCGGGGCTACTTCCCTATACTAGCATTCCTGTTTGTTATTTTCTCCTTTTGTTGTCTTCTGTGTCCTGGATTCCTTCCCTCAAAATATCCTTATTCAGGTTAGTTGTTTACTTCCAATTCGATATATATATAAGTTGGGACTGATACTTTAAAGGCTCTTTAGACCATTCCCACTCATTTTGTGTTATATTCTTTGTAGGACCACCCCGGGGAAGCTTCACTCCAATACCTATCTAGGTAGTTTCCCATTTAATTCAACTGTTCTGATTATTTGCCTTAACTTCAACACTGTCTAATATCTTTGTATTCCTTTGCAGCATTGGTATTGGCGGTGTGTGTTCTCCCCGCTGTTTTATTCAATTGACACCTCTGTCTGGCCCAACTGAAACATCAGAGAGGTACATTGTAGAAAAGAGCCCCTCTTTGAGGAAGCCTGAGTCCTGTACTCAGGGGAGCTGGGATGGAAGGCTGAATATCGATTCTTGTACCACCATCATCTCCAAGGTCACTCCTCCGCATCTTCGGCCTATTTCGGAGTGGTGAGTAACAGAATTAGCAGCCACGTAAAATGTCCACGGAGGCCAGTGATGCTTTGACTCAAATCGTGCAAATGGTCACGGATCTACGAACCGACTTGACCAATGCACAAGAGGCACTGCGCCAACGTATGGACGACATTCAGGCCTTGGTTACCACACCAGCGCCACAGATGGCCGGTGCTGGTGCTACAGCATCAGGTTCAGGGTTTCCACCTCCACAGCAGGAATCAAACCCGATCATGCTTACAACCCAGTTCCCACTAGCTCCTCCTGAACGCTTCCTAGGCGATCCTAAACAATACTGAACATTCATTAACCATTGCAAACTGCATTTTTTGTGCCGTCCCGCTTCTTTTCCATCCTCTACAACTAAAGCGGCTTTTGTCTTGTCACATTTAGGAGGCACTGCAGTCGCATGGGCTAACCCATTGTTAGAATCCAATCGTCATGTTCTCTACAATTGTGATGCCCTTCTTGCTATGATGAGTAAAGTATTTGATACACGTTATACTACTCAAGCTACTGACTTGGAACTCTTAAAGCATCGACAAGGGAACAATTCTTTATTGGTTTATTTGGCCCGGTTCAATCAGTTGGCAGCAGAGACTGACTGGCCTGAAGAAAAGAAAACCGCCGTCTTCTATCAAGGCCTCTCAGATGAATTAAAGGACATCCTCTCCACTGTTCCTGTAGTCCCCACGGCATTCAGGGAACTACTAGATTTAGTCCTTCAGATTGATGCCCACAAATCCGAAAGACGTGGCGAAAAGAAAACAGCATTGTTTAGCACGGTTTCAGCAGAGGCCTCGACTTCTTCACTTCCTGCGCCAGAACCCATGTAGATTGGTGTGGTTAGGGGACCACTTACCTCTGCTCAACGAGAATATCGTAGATCACACAATCTCTGCATGTACTGTGGGGCCTCTGACCACTTATTGCCTGAATGTCCAAAAAAAACCAAAAGAAAGATAGGAAACGCCAAATCCCGATAGTAGACAGAGTCCCTATGTCGGGATATTCACTTTTGGACTCTACATTACAGAATCCAAGTCATCTAGTCCACCTACCTGTTACATTTACCCTAAATCAAGGTGTTTCATTCCAGACAACAGCCGTGATTGATTCAGGTGCAACAGGTAATTATGTTGATCAATGCTTTGCCTCTATGTCAAGAATACCACTGGCTCGCAAAGCTATACCTGAAACAGTGAATGCAGTGGACGGTTCAATTCTTGTTTCAGGAATGGTAACTCACCAAACGGTTCCATTACATATGAGTACCGATGAAGGCCATACTGAAGAGATATAATTCGATATTATCAAAGCACCAGCCTACAAAGTCATTCTGGTATTCCATGGTTGAAGCTTCATAACCCTGCCATGGACTGGTCGACCTCTCAGATTCAATTCCCTTCCAGTATATGCAATACCCGATGTACTACATCATTTGGTATTACCCAGGATAGTCCGGTCAGGGCACTGGTTTCTCCTACTATGCATATTGGAGCTGTTTCTAAAAATGTTGCCTCTGTGGTACCCTCTCAATATGCAGATTACGCAGATGTCTTTGACAAAGGGATGGCGGAGACTCTGCCTCCACATAGAGCCTATGATTGCCCAATAGACCTAATACCGGGAGTAAAGATACCATCCAGCAGAGTGTATTCCCTCACTCTCAAAGAAGATGAAGTCCTTAAAGATTATATAGACAAGGCCTTGGCCATGGGATTCATTCGTCCATCCAAATAACCAATTGCATCACCACTTTTCTTCGTTCCTAAGAAGGAGGGGGATTTACGTCCCTGTATTGATTATCGTGCTTTGAATGCAGCAACCATTAAAAACCAGTACCTTCTTCCTCTGATCTCTGTCCTCCTTGATCAATTGGGATCTTCCAAAGTATTTACTAAGCTCGATCTCAGAGGAGCTTATAATCTCGGCCGTATGAAAAATGGGGATGAATGGAAGACTGCTTTCAAAGCACGTTATGGTCTATTTGAATACCTTGTCATGCCCTTTGGGTTATGTAATGCCCCGGCCACCTTTCAGGCATTCATGAACGATTTGTTTTATGACATCCATGATCAGTTTGTTGTTGTCTACCTGGATGACATTTTGATCTATTCACAAAACCAGGAAGACCACGAAAAACATGTCAAAGCAGTGCTCCAACGCCTGAGAGATCACAAATTGTTTGTAAAAGCCAAAAAGTGCATATTTCATGCCTCAGAGGTGGAATTTCTGGGATATGATCTTACCAACAATGGGGTGCGCATGAGTCAGTCCAAAATGAGTGCTATCCTGGAATGGCCTGTGCCCAATTCAGTCAAGTCTTTACAATCATTCCTGGGATTCGCAAACTTTTATAGACGCTTCATCAATGGTTTTTCTGAAATCTCTGCACATCTTACCTCTCTGACAAGTGCCAAGGTGCCATTTGCATGGTCTTCAGAAGCTCAGAAAGCTTTTTATCAATTAAAATCAGCCTTCACTTCCGCCCCTGTCCTTAAACATCCTGATCCCGAGCTTCCTTTTTTTGTTGAAGCTGACGCTTCGGGTTATGCTCTTGGGGCGGTGTTGTCACAAACCTGTCCTCATTCGGCGAGATCCATCCTGTTGCCTACTTCTCTCGGAAATTGACAGCTTACGAAAGAAATTATTCTATCACGGAACGCGAACTCTTAGCCACCAGCGACGCATTCTTGGAATGGAGACATCACCTTCTGGGGGCCAAACACCTTGTAACAGTATACTCGGATCACTGCAGTCTGTTAGCCTTCAAATCTATGAAATGTCTTACAGCTAGACAGGCGCGGTGGCATTTATTCTTTTCACAGTATCAATTTGTTATCACTTACCGTCCTGCTAAAGCTCAAGTTTTGGCTGATATTCTCTCTCGCCTACATCCGGATGGCCAGTCCCAACAGATCGAAGCACTTCCTCTCCTATCGAACAAAGTTATTTGTGGTTGTTCGGTTCAGCCCTCTTTGTGTTCAATCATCCTTGATTGGGTCTCAACCCATCCAAAAGAGATCACTGACTTCAACCTGGAAGTAATTCAGGGTATGCCATTCATTCAAGGGCGCGTCTATATACCCTCAGGTCAAGCTAGAGCTTTAGCGCTCCAGTGGTCTCACGATTCTTTGATTGCTGCACATCCAGGAAGTCAAAAGACTCTTGAAGCTTTACGGCGTTGGGCCTGGTGGCCTTCCATGGTTCGTGATGTAAAGGACCACATTTTGACTTGTTCCATATGCACTCAGTGTAAAACCTCTAGAGCTAAACCAGTAGGCTTGTTACAACCTCTTTCTGTTCCGTACAAACCTTGGCAGATGCTGTCAATGGATTTCATTGTGGAACTTCCTGACGTTCAGGGCTATGACACCATTTGGGTGATTGTTGATTATTTCACAAAATATGCATTGTTCATACCTTGCTCTGGCTTGCCTGCGGCTCCGGAATTGGTGAGACTGTTCTTGACGAATGTGTTTCGTTTCTTTGGATTACCCTCGGGTATTGTTTCTGACCGTGGTACACAATTTACATCATTATTCTGGAAGGCTCTTACAGCTTCTCTCGGTATTGAGGACAGGTACTCCTCGGCTTACCATCCTCAGACGGATGGGCAGACTGAGAGAACTAACGCTACTATCGAACAGTACCTACGCTGTTTATGCCTTCAGTTCCAACAGTCTTGGTTTATTTCTCTGCCTTATGCAGAGTTTGCATATAACAACTCTATGCATACATCAACTGGGGTTTCTCCCTTTTTTGCCCTGTATGGTGGTCATCCTAGGGCACTCCCACTTGATCCGGTATTGCCGGGCGTTAATCCAGCAGCAAGAGATTGTATAAGAGATCTCGATAAGATTTATCGGGATGTACGCTGTCATTTACTCTGAGCTCAAGATCGTGCCAAGAAGTATGCCGATGTGCATCGATCACCTGCACCAGTCTATCGAAGTGGCATGAAGGTGTGGTTGCTGTCCCGTAATTTGCGAATTGTGGGCACACGCTCGCTTCTGCCCAAATACGTGGGACCCTATGCCATTACTGATGTTATCAATCCCGTGGCGGTCAAGCTCTCCCTGCCGCGCTCATGGCGGATACATCCAGTCTTTCACGTCTCCCTGGTCAAGCCTTTCATCCAGAGGACCCATCTGCCTACACGCCCTCCACCAATCTTGGTGGATGGAGAGGAGGATTATAAGGTCTCGCGTATCCTGGACTGCAGAGTATCTAGAGATACGTTGTTCTACCTTGTGGATTGGAAGGGGTATGGGCCTGAGGACCGTACATGGGAGCATCTATCCAATTTAAATTGTCCCGATCTTCTGAGGAGTTTCCATTCCGGCAGGGGGTTGCCGGAGTCTTTGGGGGAGGATGCTTTTACACTTCAGGCTTCCCCGCGGGCCTCCTTACAGAATACGACTTCTTTACAAGCTCCTATATGGACCAGATACAGGCTGCCATGGCGCTTGTACAAACTACGACGGACTCCTGGTCAGCTGACACGTCTTGTACGTGGAAGACGTACGGCAAGACACGCCCCCTTACGGCTATAAAACCACTGTCTTCCAAGGGGCTCATTGCTGCTAATTAGCGTTACAAGCTACTCGCGGTTACGTCCGTTACTTCTTCGTGCCTTCCCACACGATTCCTCATCTGAACTCCTGGTTTTGACCCTTGCCTGACTATTGGATTGGCTTGTCTCCTCCTTATTCTTGTCGTGCCCGTCTGGCTTTTGACTTGGAACATTACTGGATCCGGCAACCTTCTGTCTCTTGCGGTACTTCATTGGAGGTTGCCGCTTCTGCATACAGAACCAAAGCCGAGAACTTGCTGTCAATTATCCGGAACTTATTCTACATCTACTCTGGATACATGTTTGCTCAGGTACATACTTAATTGGCAATTCCTATTTCTACTACTATTTCTCTCCACAACTTGTTTGGATATTTGTCTCCTGTTGGATTCTGGGACATTAAGTGCTATCCTGTGAACTTGTCTTCAAGTGCATATAAACGCTCTGCTGAAACTGCACCAACCCGGCACTAGTGCGACCCTCGTGCCATTCGGGGCTACTTCCCTATACTAACATTCCTGTTTATTATTTTCTCCTTTCTTTGTCTTCTGTGTCCTGGATTCCTTCCCTCAAAATATCCTTATTCAGGTTAGTTGTTTCCTTCCAATTCGATATATATATAAGTTGGGACTGATACTTTAAAGGCTCTTTAGACCATTCCCACTCATTTTGTGTTACATTCCTTGTAGATCCACCCCGGGGAAGCTCCACTCCAATACCTATCTAGGTAGTTTCCCATTTAATTCAACTGTTCTGATTATTTGCCTTAACTTCAACACTGTCTAATATCTTTGTAATCCTTTGCAGCATTGGTATTGGTGGTGTGTGTTCTCCCCGCTCTTTTATTCAATTGGCACCTCTGTCTGTCCCAACTGAAACAGCAGAGAGGTACATTGTAGAAAAGAGCCCCTCTTTGAGGAAGCCTGAGTCTTGTACTGATGGAAGGCTGAATATCGATTCTTGTACCACCATCATCTCCAAGGTCATTCCTCTGAGTGGTGAGTAACAAATACTTGGTTCTCCAATGAGCTGCTTAAACAACACTCAGAAAAACGATCCACCCTCTCTACCTGGAAAGCAAACCCAAGAATTGCACTGCCAATGATCGGAGCTTAACAAAAAATGTGCACTCTGGACATATTGGAGACTATCATCTTAAGTAGAGAGATCCTACCATAAAATGACATTGGAAACTTTGACCATACATTTAATTTAGCTAACAGTGTGTTGAGATACTTTTCATGGTTTTCTTCATATAGCAGTTTCTGCGTTCGGGAAACTTCTACACCTAAATATTTTAAATTATATTGAGCCCATCTCAAGCCTCAAAGCTCCCCTGGTTCGATTGTGTTCTCCGTGAGTGGGAATAATTCGGATTTTGAAGTGTTTATCTTATATCCTGAATGATTGGTAAATATGGCTACCTCCTCCATAATTGGTTTAATATTTAACCCTGGGTTATGCAAATACTAAGTAGGGTGTCATCTGTGTATCGGGATATAATCTGTGGACGTCCCGCTATATGTATCCCGCTGTGTCCATGGTGGTCCCTTATCAGTCGCACCAGTGGTTCTATTGTGAGTATGAACAAAAGAATGGAGAAGCGGCATCCCTGATGTGGACCCCTTGACAATGAAAACAGCTGTGATATATATATATATAGTAATTTCACATGACCAATAAATCGGTTTCAGCATCCAATGACGCTGCAACTGCAGAATCATGGGGGTCTATCTGGGAAATGATCCCAAAGAGACGTTGCAGATTAAAGGCCATAGAGCTGCCAGGTTTGAATCCCGATTGATCGGGGTAAACAAGATGGGGGATATGTGGAAGGAGACTGTTTGCCAATACTTAGGCTAATACTTTTACATCTGAATTAATCAAGGACAGAGGGCGATGGGAGGCTACTTCTCCGGGGGGCTTGCTCGGCTTCAATAGTACTGTTATAACTGCCTCAGTTAATGATGTCGGAAGAAGTCCGTCATTGCGGGCCTCCTCCCATACCATAAGTAGCTGTGGCGTCAGTATATCCTTGTAAGTCTTATAAAGCTCCATTCCTAGACTGTCCGGCCCCGGTGCCTTACCGGAAGCCAGTGAGGCCAGTTCTTCCAACGTCACCGGTTCGTTGAGCCCATCTCTGACCTCTTCACTATGACTGGGGAATGCAATCCCATTTAAGTATCGGTCTACTTCGTCTTTAGTACATGTGTCTGCATTTGCATACAGCTCCTTGTAATGCTTCATTATTATATATTTTATTTGATTTAGTTGATACACAACTTTTCAAATACATGCAGGAATACACAATAATACAAAAGCAACAAAAAAGAGAAATGGAATAAAATACCAAGGGTACAAAAGATAAACATATTAGACAAAAACAATGGATACAAACAAAATACTTTACATTTCATATACCTTCCAGATGATTTGAATACAATAACAAAGGATAAAAGATAAAATGACAAAACCAAACACATCTCATGAACCAATAGGGCCCCATACAAAATTAATTTGAAGTGGCTACAACAGGCAAAACAATTCTTAAATATTGCACAATAGCGATCTGTACTTTTTCTCTTGAGGTCAAAAACATAATTTGCCATTTGTAGTCACTTGAAGTGTGAGTGTGAAAGGTGATAATATTCTGAAAATATCTTTCTCTCACCAACATTAGGGACGGACAGTCTACTAGCAGATGTTGCAGAGTTTCTTTTTGCTGAACATCAGTGCAATATCTGCAGTAGTTCTGTTCCTGAGGGATCAGTTTCCGTCTAGATAATACATCTCTCGTACCCCATAGATTAAATCTAAACCATTGGAATTCAGATCGTATAGCTGGAGATGGACATTTCAGCAGGTACTGAGCAATGATACCATAAGGCTTGACACCAAACGCCCAAACATTAAAGTCTTTATAGTTCGAGCACTTCGCTAAAGTCCCCGCCCAATCAGCGCGATAGAATTTTACTTTAGCACGGTCAGGGTTCTGGAGTAAAAGCTCAATTGTTACATTTGCCTCACTCATATGGCTAAATACACACTTCAGCCATTTCATTGGATATATATTACGTGATTTTAACAAGGCAGAGGCCAAAACCTCCAGAATGGTCCCACTATTTATACCCAACAGGCACTTCCGTAGCAGGGAACACTGTCTCCACCTTGCCTGTGCATACAAAGACACCAACCCCAACTCATACCGCACCATAGCGATCGGCAATGCTTTAGGTAAGCCTAAGATCGCCTTCCAATACTTAACCTCTAAGGCCTCCCATGGCGAGCCTTTGTCTAACACCGTGCTCTCCACACCATACACTACAATCGGGACGACTTTCATTTTGTAGCATTCTACTGCATGTTTCAGGGAGAATTTACCAATTTATTTTTATAATAATTCTGGACTGTGAGGTCAATTGGAGTAGTTTACTCTGCACCATTGTTCCCGTGTCACCCTTAGATTGCCTATTTGAGATTTCTATACCCAAATATTTGTATTCAGACACCTTTGCCAACTTGATGTCTTGTATCGACCATGTGTGTGTAAGGTGGGACCTCCTTTTGCTTCCCAGCTTGGGAGGACAGGCAATTACTTGTGATTTACTGACAATTATAACCAATCTGTTTTCACAGGCGTATTCCCTAAGCCTTACAAGCAACCGCTGTAGACCTTGTGGGGTCTGGGACAAAAGGACAAGGTTGTCTGCGTACAGCAGATATGGGATCTGCTGGGCCCCAAACCTTGGCAGATCACCATTACAATGCAGAAATTCATTCCCAAGATCTAAAATGAAAAAGGTAAACAAAAATGCAGCCAACGCCCAGCCCTGTTTCAAGCCACGTGATGTTTCAATTTCTGGAGACAGCTTCCCATCTAAGCTCATGCGAACCCGCATCGATGTATTAGAATGGAACAAAATGATCAGGGACAGTAGGGATATTGGGCCCTCATACTCTTTCAGTTTGTTAAACTTCAAATGCTTCAAAAACTCTGCGTTAATCACTTCAGTTTCTGTTAAAAACCGTCCCTGTTCCTCTATCCCTGTGATTAATTGTGCCCCTCTTTTGCCCCTTATCAGACCTGCCAGGTACCGCCCAGGGTGATCTTTTTCTCCATACCTGAGGGCGTGACTGGTTTTGCCATGCATCGCACAGTTTTGCCATGCATCGCACCTCTTGGTCTGCCAGTTTGTGAAACCTCAGCAGGTTCCCTTTGATAATCCGCAGGAGAGCACCATTACTAACTAGTAGTACTATATTCCTTTTCAAGCCTCCTCAGTTCCTGTTCCACCTCTCCCATTTCCTTCCTAGTGTTTTTCAAAATTCCTGGCGATCACTGTTCCTTGCAGCCATACTTTAAATATTTCCCATATGGTTGCATAGCACAGGACTGATCCTTCCTTCATACTAAAACCCATCTATTTCTTCATGTAGGGTTGATCTCAGTACAGCATGCAACAGTGCCGCGGATGACATCCTCCACATCGGCCGGGTTCTTGGTACACTATTCAGTGACAAGGATATCACCACCGGGGGAATGGTCCGACAGGGTACGTGGCAAGATCTTGCTGCCTTGCAGCCTGTGTGACCAGGCAGCCGACACCAAACAGAAGTCTATCTGGAACATTGCATCATGCACGGTAGAGTAGTATGTATACTCGGCAGTTCTCGGATGTTCCTCCCTCCATATGTCAACCAGCCCATGATGTAACATTATCTGCCCAATTGTCCGACCCGCTGCTGTGGTCCCTCACGGTCTAGTGCTAGATCTTTCCTTAGCCACGTCTAGGATAGTATTAAAATCTCTGCCTCACACCACTGGGAGGTCAGCTACCCTCCCCAATTGTTTAGATAGGTGAGTATAAAAACTGGGATTGTCAATGTTTGGGCCATATGTGTTCACTAACACAATTATTTCCCCAGCAATCTCCCCGACTACCATAACGTATCTCCCTTCAGGGTCCACTTGTATGTCTTCCGCTTGAAAAGGTAATGATTTATGCACCATAGTAAGTACACCCCTGGCCTGCGATGAATAGGAAGTATAATATCTCTGTCACCCCCATTTAGGTGCAAGGCCATCGTGTATGGAGCCCAGAGCGTGTGTTTCTTGTAGCATCACTATTTTAGGGGAGTGTCTCTCCAGTTAAGAGATAACCTTCCTAGCTTTAACAGGGTTATTAAAGCCTCATACGTTCCATGATGGTGGTACTATTGGTTCACCCATAAGACCCTTGTTGTTGCATATTGAACATGCATGTGTGTCTGTGTTCCGTTAATTATCTTCTGATGCCAATTTGCCTGTCACCCTGTCTGCCAACTTTTATGTAACACCCGTTCATTCCAATCACCCAACAAGCCCCTTCTGTTTAACCATCCAGGGTCCCCCCAACCACCCTCTTTCCGATACCATACCCTCCCCACCAATTCTCCCCTCCCGCATCATCTACCCCAACTTGACGATGTATCCCTCCAGTAATTGCGAAGAACTCCCCACCACCCCACCTGCCTGCCCTGATTCCCCATGCTAACATTTCAATGTTCCTAACATTCTACCCTCACCCTCCCTCTGCCCTCACCATCCTCCCCAACTTCCTGATGCAGTCCCCACTTAACCATGGAAATATACTGGGTTGCGCCGCGAGCAGCCACCGCCTGAGTAGGCCAGCCAGGAAGACCTGCATCCCAACTTATTTATCAATAGCTTGTGCCTGAATAATTAACCACACTTTTTCAATACAAAAAAGGATTTACACATTATTCCTCCATTTCATTTCCTCTGGCATTGTCTCTCGGGGCTTGATTTGGATTTCTTTCATGCTCCGGTACTGGGAGCGGGATCGAGACTTCCACATATGCAAGCATGTCCCCAGGGTTCTCAAAAATATGTGCCCTTCTACCATGTTGGATATGTTATTTTGTGGGAAACATTCGGGCATATTGAACATTCCTAGCCCTCAGCAACCTCTTTTCCGGACCGTAAAACCTCCTCATGATCTGGATCCCCACTGCCAAGGCAGGATAAATGTGAATTTTATTGGATTCGAAGCATAGCGTCCCTTGCTCCCTGGACAGTTTCAGGACACTATCCCTATATCTATAATTAAGCATTTTTGCTATGATAGTGCGCGGAGGGGCTCCCGGTCTGTGAATCAGAGCTAAAGTACGGTGAGCACAATGCACCAGAAAGTGTGCAGAGTATTGTTCTGCGCCGAATAACGTTTTTAGGGGATCTTCAAAGAACGGTTCCATTGGCCCTTTGCATGTTACTTTGGGAACACCAACTATGCGCAAGTTATTCCGCCTTGATCGTGATTCGAGGTCATCGTATTTCCATTGGGTCTTGGTGAGCTCCACCTTCATTGTTGCTATCTCACAATCGTGTCGGCCTACATTGTCCTCCACTTCGCTGATCCTGGTCTATGCCTCTTTTATGCGGCCGCTCCCCTTCTCTAGTTTGGCTTTAGAGACCCAATGGTTGCGACAATATCATCCAGTTTTACATTGACACCCGGGAAGCAACTCTGCATTGCTACCAACAATTGGTCCTCTCGGGCCACATTAGTTGTGGTGTTCAGGGTTCCCTCCTGTTCTGGGGTTGCCGTACCCTGCAGACGAGGCCGGATTGCTAGTGAAAGAGTCCATGGGGCCCGCTTCTTTCCAGCTCCTTTAGTCATATTGCACCCCTGATCACCACTCTTCAATGACCAGTGGGGCTATTGGATGTCTTTTCGTTTCCCCCTTGGGGCACCCACACTATGTCCACCTACACCAATTCAGTTCTCATATATTGCGGGACTCAGACCCCACATCGTTATGTACTTACATAAATAGTGGTATCTGAGAGGTATTGTATGCTGGGTCTTCGCTTCCCTCAACGGATATCAGCTTTCTTGTGTCCAGCTACTCTTCCACTGCCTACTTCAGTTAGTGTTGCTTATTAAGCCTCTCCTCTGTTCCACACTCTGGACCAGCCAGTCTCCTTTGGTCCACTAATTGTCCCCAGTGCAAGGCATCGCCATTATGATGGGGGCAGGCCGCACCAGTCCCATGCCAGTTGCTCAGTCCGCAAGCAGGATCGGCAGGTAACCAGGGGCGCAAGCCAGTGTTGCTTCGTGTGGTTTCTTTCAGTCGGGACTGTGCATCCCCTTGCAGCCCGGGTTGGTAGCCAAGCTGGGTCAGGTCAGTCGGCTAGTCACCAGCAAAACGCCCGCTCTGCAATTTGTCATTAAGCATGGAATGCCAGCTCCTGTTGTGGGGTGTTTGGTGTCAGGTCTTCCCGCCTTAATCAAAAGAGCCAGTCTTTCAGTTCTTGAAGCAGCTATCCTGCTGGTGCCCCTTTGGTCAGCCCCCAGCTCCACCAGCCCCCGGGACACTGGTCTTCAATTTGGGTCCGCTCACTAATCGAGCCCCTCCCCCTGCACGCCGTGAGAATACTGGGGCTCAGCAGATGGTGCCCCGTGTCTCGCTAGGGTCTGCCACCAGCATCCCCTCAGGTCTGCTCCACCCCGATCCTCCCATAATGAATTAGGTCTTCTTGTATAACTCACAGGGAGTCGATATCCTTGGGCCACCAGTGCCCTGTCTTTCAAATGACCAGTATCAGTACTTGGGGAGCTAGTATTTGGATTCACCACGCAAACACGTACCCCTGCGGGTCCCAAGACTAGTGGCACACAGTAGATGGTTTACTGTGCGTTGCTGGAGCTGACAGCCGGCGTCTTCTCTGGGATCACCCTGCTTATTCCGTCACTTGCCAAATCTCGCTGACACAGCCACGAAGAGCCTCAGTCTTCAGACCGATGGTGCCCCAGAGTTTCTGCCACCTTAATATTCAATATTGTTCCAGAATGCAGGCGCGGTATAGGATTTATAGTACACAGGATTATGTTGGGGCCGGAGCTCACACTCATGTGGCCATTCTTCTTCGCTGCTCGGCAGCGCCCCCTTTTTTCAACTTCTTCATTTCTTTTCTCAAAGCTCACCCATCTTTCATCTAATTGTTGGAGTTTAGTGTAAGTGATCTCCATAAAGGGTTTCAGTGCTCTAATTTCAAGTAAAATAGTTTCCATATTTAATTTCAAAATAGTTTGAGCAGGAGGAGGGGAATCACTTTTGGGCCGTTTTAAGGTGGCCGTTGCTGTTTCTTTATTAGCAGAGCCTTTTGCTTGACTTTTATGTGAAATGTAGTTTAGGGCAGCAGGGGGGTCTTTAAAGTGCACTAGAAATGTCAAGGTTTGTTCGTCTCCAGTTATATTTAAGTACTCGGGTAACCACAACTTATCATACCAGGTTGTTGGGGTGAAGTAATTTGCAAAGGACCACCAGTAATTGAACTTCAATAGAAGATGTGCGGTGTGAAACTACACAACCCTTATCCTCTTGTTATTAGGTAACCCACCTTTTGGTACAGGTCTGTACTACACAAGTTGGCAGTGTGACTGAGCAGCCAGGCTTATCTCAAGAGGGGTAAATGTGAGCTGTATAAATGAAATCTATCAATACAAGTAGCCAATTAACACTTACACTCTCAAGGTTTCAGATATACATATTTATGTATTATTTATACATTTGCACATCAAGATTTAGTTAAGCTTCTTTAAAAGGGCAATCGTTTGTATCAGTTAAGAACATTTTGGAATCACTTTTTAACAGGCAAGAAAGTTGGTGAATACTCTTTGGATATACTAATACATTTCTCCTACATCCTGCAGTGACTTCAATAACAAGGCTAGTATTGCATTTATATATAACACCAATATACCTTTTAGAATCTGATTTTCAAAAAATAAGGGTTAAAGGAAAATGAGATGGTTAGAACATACTTTCTTATAAAGTAAATACAGTTGGAATCCTCCAATGAAATCTACGTAAGCCCTTCCCAGCAATAAAAGGGTTCAACAAATTACAACATATGAGGGACAAGCAATGCTAAAGTCAATGAATTCAGAAAGGTGCCTTTAGGGAGCCAGGACAGCCAAAGTCTATAGTTCTGATGTACGTCTTGGAAAAAAGTCTTTAACAAATTTAGGTAATTCAAATAGAATCACTGAAGGGACACAAGCTGTTAAGTCTGTGCAAGGGGAGTTAAAATCAACTCAGAAAGTTAAGCAAGTGCAACGTCCAGTAAGAAACTCCGACCTAAGGCAAGAAGGTAAGTACTCCAAGCCCAAACAGTACCTCTGTTTAGAAGAAAAGTGGTCCAGCTGGATTCCGTCTTGCTACAGCCAAGCAGACCCTGGTTCCTGAGCCTCAGTCATGGGGACAAGATGGGGGACATCTGGAGGGCTCCTGCAGCAGTACTCTGGAAGGTCGTCAGCAGCTATAGGCTCTCTTCGATTCAGTGGCACTACGCAGTTTCAGCGTTTCACAAACAGCACTGATGCAGATCGAATATCGCTGGTTGGGCTTTCCTTGCTCCCTCAGTCCTGGACCCTGGGGAGGGGACTATAGATCAGGGTTTTCTGCTTCTGGAGTGTCCTTGGGAGGCTCCTGGAGCTTTTGGCAGGATTGGTTCCGGGACAGACGTTGCACTTAGTTATGACCACTCAACCCTTGACATTGGGCTGCTGCAGCAACGGAGAGACACAGCCAGTTGGGTGATTGCGCCAAAGTGGAGTTTATTGGTCCCACTAACCCACAGAAAGACATTTGGGGTCATTACGACCCAGGCGGTAAGTACGCCAACTTTACCACCAAGGTGAGTGGGGCGGTAAATCCCCATTTCCCATTTTACCCTTCCCCATTCCCATTTTTGCCCCATAGGGTATAATGGGAGTGGGGAAGGTGCTAATTACGCCACCGTAAATTACGGTGGCGTAATTAGCACCAAGGCGGTTTAGCGCCATGGATTTTAACGGTTGCTAGAAGCAGCCGTTAAAATCGGAATCAGGCGTTAAGGGTTAACGACGGCGTTAACCCTTAACGCCTGAGTTGTAATGAGGCCGATTGTCCCTTCCTGAGCTTCTCTGTCGATACGAAAAAGGCGGTCAACACAGCAGCATCGCTTCACCTGTACTTTGAGGTCCAGGAGGTTGCAGCAGGCTTCTCGTCACGATTTCTGCTTCAGATGTTTCTTCCAGTGGTCGACTCTGCCTCTAGTCCCAAAACCCTCGCCTTTTAAGCAAGTTTCCCATTCATTCACAGCCTAGGCTGTCAATCACACATCAGGACTGGTTTCATTCAGGCACTCCTAGAGACAAAGGCCAGGGGAGTTCTGGGAACCTCCCTCGCTTCCTGCCCTGTCAGACACACTGGAGCCAGGGGCAGGCTTCAGGCCAAAGCCTGCCAAAGGCAAAACACACAAAGGGCCTCATTACACGGACGGCGGTGGACCAAGGTGCTGTTAGCACCTTGGTCCATGCCGGTAAAATACCGGCACCGCCTTGGTGGAAAGGGGAATTACCACCCTATTCCAAGGTTGGTGGGGCGGTAATTCCCCCTTCCCCCATTGCCCGTCCCCATTCCCATTTTTGCCCCATAGGGCATAATGGGAATGGGGAAGGTGCTAATTACGGCACCGCAAATTGCTGTACTGTAATTAGCTCCCTGGTCCCTTTGCGGGTTGGTTTTTAACGCCTGCAAAAAGCAGGCGTTAAATTCTCCAACCCGCAAAGGGACCTCGTAGTAAGGCAGGAAGGGTTTCCCGGTACCGGTAAAATACCGGTACCGGTAAACGCTTACCGCCTACCGTGTAATGAGGCCCAAAGGGGTCAAACCTGTCTAAAAACACATATTCAAAGAGAAAGACCTCACAAACAGAAAATGGCGAAAAATGAAGACGGGGCCATTTTGACAAAATATAGGCCCTTGGGTGCTGTACTGCAACTTAGGGGTTGGCCTGTAGTAGAAAAACACAATGGTAGTAAAAATGAAACCACTGCCATGAGACATTTAAAGCAGTGAGGGTAACAAAACTGTTACATAAAAAAAGTAGGATAAGCGGCTACTAAGTAACCCCCGCCACTGCACATAATATGGTGTGTGCAGGACCTACAAAGTAAAAAAAGGTAAGTAAGAACAATTTCACATTACTATTTTTGGGAATGGTAGTTCACCCAAGAAAAACTATTTAAACCTTAAGCAAATACAAAGGACTTCTCAGTTACACTGCACTGAAGGTGCTGTGTGTCACTATACAAAAAACATATGCCTCAGGAGTTTGTCAGATTCCAAAAACAGTCAAAACATAAAATTCAAATCAGGGAAAAACACTTGATAGAGTGAGAAAAGTGTCCATTAAAAAGTCCAGCAAAAGAGCTGGGGGTCTCTAATGTGAGAGGAAATTATCACAGAAATGAAAATTCTCTCTAACACTACTGTGTGCCAGTTCACAATGCCTCATGTCACTTGTGTGCATAATCAGAGCCCGACATCTGAAAAAGTTTAATTGCCTAAACCAAGTGAATATTTACAGAAGTTTATAACTGTGTTTTTGTGCGTGCTGTGCGTGCTGTGTCAGCTCAGCATGTGGAGGATAAGACCTAGGCCTAGTTTTTGCAAACAAGCTCTCTAAAAACACTGATAAGACCTAAACACTAGCAGCCCTGAAACAAACATAAAATGCAGATTACAAAATGCCCCTATCTCACCTGAAACAGTTTCGCATGCAACTTAACCCTTGCCTGCCACTGTTAAAGGGCACTTTAACTTCTGTATATAAAAATGTAGTCCGGCAGCTAATCCTGCCTGCCTCCAGAGAATAAACACATTTGGGCCTCATTACACGGACGGCGGTAAGGGTTAACGGTCACCGTTAATGGCAACGGTGACCGTTAACCCTTACCACCGTACTACGAGGTCCCTTTGCGGGTTGGAGGATTTAACGCCTGCTTCTTGCAGGCGCTAAAATCCAACCCGCAAAGGGACATCGGAGCTAATTACGGCACCGCAAAATTGCGGTGGCGTAATTAGCGCCTTCCCCATTTCCATGGAGCCCTATGGGGCAGAAATGGGAATGGGGAAGGGCAATGGCGGAAAGGGGATTTACCGCCCCTCCAACCTTGGAATGGGGCGGTAAATCCCCTTTCCGCCAAGGCGGTGCCGGTATTTTACCGGCATGAGCCATGGCGCTAATAGCACCATGGCTCACCGCCTACCGTGTAATGAGGCCCATTCTGTTTTAAATGCTCTGCCCATTAAACAACAATACACAGTACTAGATTCTAGAACATGCCCTTTTAAATAAGAAGGCTTTCATAGCATGTTTAAAAGGCACATGGTGCCGGTGATCCAGACTTTTCAACAAAAGTGTGCTGTTTAGCCGAACACTCACTTTCAGTCTGCCCTGACAGCAGAAAATGCATGTATTTTGTTTATCGTGCACATTAAATAGCAGGGCTAAAGACAATTTGAAACACAATCATGCGCCCATGTTAGCATCTTGAAACACTTTCTAGCACTAGAAATACTATTCTTTAGATTTAAAGAGTGTATAAATATTTTACGCTTTTAACACAGCCCACCTGGTCAGAAAAACAGATATTTATTTAAAAATGCTTTCACGTCCCTGTACAAGGCTACACAAAATAATGAAATAAACAGATCTTACCTCATTGACTCTTCCGTCACAGGACTTGTAGATGTCAGGGGTCTTCAGTTCCAACCGGGTTCCATAGATCAAGCAAATCTCCCGAAATCCACAGCACTAATCTGGCAGGCTTCAAAAGCCTGGGTTTTAAAGACATCCAGTTAGTGCCGTCCCACCTTAGCACCAGCCCTCTTATCGGAACATCCCCCATCCTGCATATTCCACGTGCAGTCTGCTACGGGCCTCTGAAAACCCCCTAGTCACAGTGAGTTTACAATAAAATAGGCTTATTCAAATGCAGTTTAGATACACCCAGCACGTGACAGCATGAGAAAACACAAGCCTTGGTAGCGTCAGTGTAAGGTTGCATCATTCTGATTTCAGTTTCATATATTTTCTAATACATGGGCAGATCCAGCAGCTGAGTCAGACTTCAGGGCCTCCTGTGTCGTCATCTGTGAATTCTTTGGCCTGTGCCTCCGTCTTCATGGATAAAGCCAACTGCTTTGTATGTGTGTGTGCGTGATCCTGCCAGCAAAATCATCAGTGTTAACCAGCTGCATTTTTTAATTAGACACTTTTGACTGTCTGGCATATACAGAATGTGGCGCTCTGTTTAACATTAATACAATATATTAATGTTACAATATAAAAAGATACATTATTCTGAATGTTATAACACTTTCTATATTTTTATTCACGACCTGCTCTGCTTTTTCATCCTATCTTTTCAATGACTTCATGTTTCCCTATGGGCCTGCTGCTGTGTTTTGCAATGGGGGCCTGCAGCTGTCTTGCTGTGAACACTGTGTATTTTAAAATGACAAAACGGCAAAAGCCAATGCTCCAGCATTTTATTACTTTCATATGCCTGTGTTTTTGTAGCCATGAAGTTCGATCTTCACATTTCATTTTTTGTAAAACCCTTATTCACGTTCTATCAAAAATGAGGTTAGTAAACTATATATTCACAGGCTGTGTAACATAGCTGTTTAAAAAAAAGAAAACATATCTCAGCTTTGCGCATGCGCTGTAGAAGAAACACGGGCACGTGGGGATACCCGCTCGGTAAAGAGTTCCGCATGTTCTCCTCGACAGAGGAAAAAACACTGGGCAACACGGACAGCTTTGGTTATTCTCGTTTCATATCTCAACACATTGTATGTGTGTATTTCATTGGCGGAGTCGGTGCAGAGTCACTGGAGTGAGTAGAAGCGTGGACCCTTTTTTCCTCTGGACCTGTGTTTGCCTATCCTGACCACTGGGAGTCTCTCTTCTCTCTCTACTGGAAGAGGGTGTTTCCAGGACTCTTAAGCCACCTAGACCCGCAGAGGGGAGTCGGTGCAGAGTCACTGGAGTCCCTTGAAGTTCGCGGAAGTCAGAGGGTTGCCTCTAACACCTATAGTACCTACAGCAACAGCAACATGTGCCAACGCTTCCAACGCTTCCAATTCATCCTTCAGGTAAACCTGTGACACTTGCCACTTTATTGAACTCATTACAATTAGAAGTGAACACCGCGTGGGGACTGCGGGGAAACCTTTGACCCACATGGCTGTATACCATATTGTCTCAATTAAAGTGGTGGATAACGTAGCACGGCATCAAAAGCGCCGAAGTTTGGGACACGCACAAAGTTAATCACTCTCTACTAGCGTTCTAGGAGCTCATCTTGTGACCGCGAGGGGACTGCGGGAAAACTTCATTTGACCCTCGCGGCCTTGATTATCATCAATTCTCTCCTACTTGGAAACTCTCGGAACTCTTGGCTTTGCTTTAGAAATTAGGCTCTGCTACGAGCCAGCCTGCTGAACTACTAGAAATACTTGTAATCATCTGCGAACTAGAAGGCAGAAGCAACCTTGACCCTCCAACTCACCTCATCCGGACGCCTCGTCCCAGCAGACCGGCTCTCCTCCAGTTTCCGCTGACTCCTGGGTGCTGTGGTCGTGGGGGCATAGGGTGTCTCCCGGTGCCGCGCATCTTTTTGGGCTGTTGGAGCCCTCCCGCCTGTGGAGGGGCTTGTACCTCCGTTCCGGCGGCTCTGCCGGCTGCTGTCCCCGTGCCAGACAAGAGGTGCGCGTCGGGACCGTTGACTTCCCGGGCCTGCTCGGCTTTTCCTCCCGGAGCAGAGAGGTGAGCGGCCGCGGTGGCTTCCCAGCCCTGACAAAGCCCTGCCCACGAGCCAATAATACAACCTGTCATGTCAGACATGTAGGGCACTTTGGCAAGCAAGCCCCCTAGTGTCCAACTAGGTGCAGTACGGATGCAAACAAGACAACAATCCGGCAAATTGATCACAACACAACGTCCAAAATATACTCATCAAAACACTCCAACAATGCCCAATGAAAACCTCTGTTACATAGAAAACACTACAGTTAGCGAAACCACTACAATAATAAAGTCTATAGAAGCCCTTCAACAAACCTGCACCCTAGATAGCAAGGTTAAACCAGCGACTACTGACGATATGTCCTCTGTGGTGTGCAGCGCTTTGCAGGTAAGACCTACACCGCTAACCCAGTCAACACCACAAATAGAAACACTACTAGGCATCCATAAAATTGAAACCCAACCGATTGAAACAGCGACCCGGACAAGTGATTCAGAGAAGATGGATGACCCGGCTACAGACTCAAATGGCAGTCAACAACAACAGAATACAAGCTCAGTGGACCCTGAAAAATCCATTCTTTCCAACCTGCAAGACGCCATTTCTCACCAGCCAAAAGCAACCCTAATCCCCAGCCATCAAACAGATTCCCAATTTAGCACAGCTCCTTCACAAACCAAATACCAAAAAGATAGAGCAAAGCTGGCCAAAGCTAGATGGAAATCCCTGCCCGAGCCCAGAACTAAATCAGAACTACATGACTTATTGTCTTAAGCAGTCACGAAGCAGCGACTGCAACGCCTATCGCTGGACTTAACTGAGATTGAAGCCCTAATGGAGCTTCAAGAAAACAGAAGGAAGACATCCAAAAACACCTGGGACCAACTACAAACCTCACAAAATGATAGCTGCAGACCATACATAAGTGCCAAAACACACCAAACAACAAGCACACCACTGCCTGCCTTGAATGCAAGTATACACCGTCTACCGCAGCCTAACCGTGAGGACAAACCTTCCCTATATGATCCCTGTCAAACCTTTCCTATGCCTAACCCACCTCAACAGCAAGAGTCGATTCCTACGATGATGGTGGCCCTTCAAAACATGCTGGTAACAGTCTGCACTCAAGCCCTAATTCCGTATATGAAACTGCAAGAAGCACAGGCTGATACAGCACGGGACCAAGCCTCAATCCTAGCTTCAATCTACTCGAAGAAAAATTCCAGGAAGTGCTGATGATCAAAATAGAAGGCCGATTCAAGCGAAGGCTGAAACCAGTGCATCCTGGCAACAAAGGCTAGCTGATATAGCACAAAAGGAAAGAATAGAAAAAGTACACATCACTGATGCACTGATACAACTAATGCACACCAACATAGCAAATTCTGCACGTAATGAAGAGTCTCAGCGAGACACGATATACAGTCCAAAAAACATGGCAACACAAACGGATCATCTAGAGCCCCACCCGCATGAGACAGCGACCGGACCTTCCTCAGATCCAACCAATAGAGGAAATACCGCAGACTGCTTAATCAATTTAACCACTGACCCACAAGTTGCAACACAATATCTAGGTAACTGTCCACAAGTAATCCCTGAGTGTCTCTCAAAAACCAAGGACTCCTATAGTATATTCGACCCAACACGGCCACACATCAACCCCAATCCTGGCCACCAGAAAACAAAGAAACAATATAAACAACAACAAAAAGGCTCACAAGCTTTCCTACGCAATCTTAATCTCCCAGCAAACCATGATGCCAAAGCATCAAGACCTACGCCACAACAGACCTTGATCCGAACCAATTCAGAATCGGATCCCATAGTAAGGCCTCTACAGTAACAGAAAGTGCCACCACAATCATCAAACAACACTATGGAAGTACATTTAACCGATATAGAGAAGGCTGATACAGAACTATTATTAAACCTATCCACATACTCAAGTAATCATCATGGAGTCAGTGTTCAAGAAGAGATCCAATTAAATGAATCTGCTCAAATTATCATTGATCACTATGAACGGACACACTCAGATCAACAATCCATGACAGATCCCGACGATGAGAAGAACGGAGACCCATCTTCCCAAATCCCTACTATCGACCTAGATGGCTCTGCCATCTCGCAAACCTCGTTAGGTGCTTCAATCCTCAATCAACCAGTTCCCGCAGCATTGAAACTTCCTTATTTCATTGATCCACAAGAGAAATCTTCAAAGAACAGCCTCCATCTTGCAAGAATTGACACCCAAGATGACAATTTGATCCTTAATAGGACAAATACTCTACGTCTCCTTCATGCCATTCCAGCGTTGAGAATAGTTACTACTAAAGATATACATTTAATCGAATCTATGGATCATAGAAAACTTGACATAATTGCTATCGAATGTGCTACTATGAAGACTCTACGTTTGATTGAAGCCCACACCGAAGATCTCCGAACGTTGGGATTTTACCTCAGCGTCACAGACACATAATTTGACTCCAACTTCGAACAAGACAAAGATGAAATGATTAATACAACAATATATTAATCTTTAAGCTCTAGTGAAAGCCTTTACTCAGAAAATCGCATTGCCTTCCAAAAGCGATCAACCAAATTTGTGACAGAGTCCTCCCATTATGATGGATACCAGCCGGCGAAGGAAAGACAACCAATATGGAGAGACATGAGTTACTCAACCACATCTACCAACTTGAGCGTCCAAGAAGCCACTTAGCAACGACCGCATCCACACCTCTACTCTTTGACAATTTGTTCATGGAACACCCGAGGTCACCTTCACCTGTATCAATCGACGAGACCCGAACTAACAAATTCTGAGATTGTATGTCTCCAAGAAACGTGGCTACATCAAAAATCAGTATGTGACGGGTACACTGCCTACATGAACCTGGCGATCTGCCGACAAAAAGGATGCCCCTCTGACGGTCTTCTAACTTTTATCAAAAGGAGCACTGACCTAAATGTAATAGAAGCACAAGACATCACCCCATGGATCCAGAGACTCATTATACAACAAGATAGGATTCTTGAGAAGAACTCCATGCAAGATCCTCTGATACCCGGCCACACCAAATACATGGGTCTTTTCAACCTATATTGGAATCCCAACAAAATACCTGATGACCTCTTCTTAGACGCCTTTTTTTACAACAATGGACAAAGACACCTTGAAATATCCTGGAATTACATTCATCACACGTGGTGACTTGAACATACACCTTTTTTCCTCCAATGGTGAAGAGCTTGCAGAACATCTGCTCGAACCCTGTGCCCAACGATGGTCTAAAGAAATGACAGATAGAAACATGGTGCGGCTAGATGTGCTTAATGCAGCCTCCACCTCCCTTACACCAACGTGGGCACGTGGAACTAGTACTGGGATCATTGACTATATATACCGTTCAGGGAACATTAATGATCCCTTACGCGGGATGGAAAATATTGCCACAAAGGATAGCGATCACTACATCTTGATCAGATCATGGTGCAACAGCAGAGATCCACCACTGCGACTACAACTACCAGAGTTGGAAGCCAGTTTTAGGGCAACAAGATTGAAATTATCACAACCTGCAACAAAGTGCCTGCCAGATATATTCAAGAACACAATGATGCTTGATGAGTCCAAACTAAATTATGAATGGATACTACAAAATTTTCACCAACGTCCAACTGCCGGACTCATACAGAGAAACAAACACCACCACGCCTACAGCTGCATGATAGTTCTAAGAAAAAAAGCTCTAAGAACTCAGATCAAGCAATTAATGAAACAACCTAATCCAGATAAGTATAATCAGATCAAACAGCTCAAACAAAGACACAAGAACTGGCTGAAAAATGCTAAGATGACCCTCGAACAAAACGACGCAGAGACCATGCTAAGAGCCATGGCGATGATAAATTCACGAGATCTCTGGAAACTGCTGAATGAAACAACAAACACATCTGACCATATGCTTTCTGAGGGCCCTGAAACAAGCTGGATAACCCATTACCACCATCTATATCAAAAACGACGACCCGTCGGCAGCGACGAACCAACAACCCCCAACCAAACTGGACGTTTGAGTGGGATCTTGCAGATATAACTGATGCAATACGCCAACTGAATGTATCTCGGGCCCCTGGTCCAGATGGCCTATCAAATGCCATTATAAAAAACAACCCTGACACCTGGGCAGCCTTTTGTAGCCATCTATTTGACTTGATAAATCACACGAAACATATTCCTGCCTCATGGCAAAGAGCGATAATAATCCCCATTTACAAGCAAGGACCAACTGAGAATCCATCTAATTACAGGCCTATTGCGCTATTGGACCCATTGAGAAAAGTCTTTGCAAACATCCTTCTCCTGAAACTGAACCACAGCAAACAGACATGCCAATCGCCAAACTGGCTTTGTAAAAAATGTTGGGCCCAGCATCAATTTACTCCTCCTAAACCTGCTTAAACATGAAACCATCAGATCCAGCACTCCGACATATGCGGCCTTCATTGACCTGCATCTCGCCTTTGACAAAATCAACAGAAACATCTTATGGGCGAAATTGTCGAAATGGGGCTGCCCAAACCACATACTGGAACCAATAAAGTTGCTATATTCAAATACACAAGTGCAGATACGTTTAAGCAAGAGTGGCCTTGTCACGCAACCAATAAAAACATGGCATGGGCTCAAACAAAGCTGCCCACTGGCTGCAGCCCTGTACAACCTGTTCACCTCAGACTTTGAAGAGACTATAGTTATCCCACAAATGAACCCACCAAAATTAAACTCAACAGCAATTCCAATGATTCTCTATGCTGATAACATTGCAATCTTTTCCAAAACACCAAGAGGCCTGCAGATCTCCCTGAATAATATTCAAGAATACATGGACAAAAATCAGCTGGAAATAAACACCAGAAAGACTAAGATCATGACATTATCTAGTCTAAACGGCCCTACTCAGAAAACACCATCATTCTTTCTGCAGAAGGAAAAAATTGAGCAAGTTCAAACAATTAAATACTTAGGGGTTTGGCTCAATAAATCCTCTGTCGAGCAACCATGGATTGATCACCTCAAAGGCAAAGCACACTCTCTAGCGCGTCAAGGCCTAGTACTTCATAAAAGATTTGGGAAATAGTCTACTAAACCAATCGTAATTTTCTACAAACAAAAAGTTGTACGTATCTTGAGATACGGCAGAGAATCAATGATAAATTTATCAACAATCATATGGGACCAACTGGAGCAAATCTTTTGGACAAAGGTTTTAGCCATTCCAAAATCCATCCCTTCATCAAGAATTTGTTTTGAACTTGGTCTGCAATCACTGCAATCAATCATACGGTGGAAACAACTTGATCTTCTCAGAAAAATAAGCAATAACGAGAAGATTCCTGCCCTGAATATTCTTCGCCCAATCGCTGGAAACATCAACTCAATGGCACTGAATAAATGGAAGGAATTCCTCAATCAAGAAAGGATAAGATATGACATATCAACTGAAACATTAGTTTGTAGACCTCAAAGAGCCAAAATCCAAATTGAAAGACTGGATATCAACAATAAAAGAAAAAGATGGATACAAACTTATGTTAACTTGTATCACCAAAGTTAGAGCCTTAAATGTGACCCCTCGTTATCTTAACCTGTTTCTTGACCACCTTATCCGAGACACCTTCATGCGGCTTCGTCTTAATGCTCTTCCAACACAGCAAATTCTTAGGATACGAGCACAAAAGAAAATCCGAAATCAGACATGCAGGTACTGCAGGGAAGAAGACACTATTGAAAGTCTCTATCATCTATTAATGCAATGTCCGGCCTTAGCAGATGAACGCATTGCAGTTGGTAGGCTCTACATGAAATACAATAAATCCATGGACTCTGAGGAACGATGGCACATATCTTATCTGGAAACACCAACTCAATGACGACTGCAGTTATTCGTTTCTGGCAAGCAATCCAGACACAATTAACGCTTGGTCATGGACAATTATCTCTCCTTGGATAATTCATGTAAAAATGTCAAATCTTTTTGTACAAACTTATGTAATGATACTAAGACAAATGTAAGGTTTAAAGCTATAAACCATATGCATTTTAATTAAAAGAAAATATCTCAGCTTTTTGTCATAATATATTTTTAATGCTTCATGTCCCTTATAAACAAACATGCCCGGGCATGACCTGGCAACTTCACAATACTGCCCGCTCCATAATTGGGCATACCCGGGCGTGTCCACACCATTATAAAATCATTTTTATTCAACTTGTATTGGTGTTAAAATAGCCAGAAGCCTCCCAGACCTATCCTTCACATTGTAAAATGATAACGGTGTGCCCAGAAAAGACCCAAACCCTCTTTATATTAAATCTATATAAAATCTTGTTCTAAAACTCTTATAAAGTCGACACGTCACCCATCTGCCTCAATTTATATTACAGCTCTAATAAATCTATTTAAACTGATGAACATTAAAGTGCTTATCAAAATGCCCGCCAGATTTATACAAAGCTAATATAAAGTGTATATAAACATTATTTAGGTTCTTATCAATCACAATCCCTACCAGCTTTATATAATAATAATATAATGTTTATGTAAAATTATTCAAAGGCTTCTCAAATATACAACAACCTCGTATAAAATCTGTTCTACAATAATGATGTCACTCCATAAAGGCCCCAACCCACTCCTGCGTCATCAAAGCGGCACCACCGCCTAGCACTCGCCAGCTAACTCCTCACAACTCACTTTGCCCTTGACCAAGCAACAGCGCACACACGCTCTCCCATATTAAAATCATTTTAATATAACATTTATATTAAAATTGTTATATAAAGTTTAGATTCACTTTATATCAAAACACAGAAAAACACTTTATAGCTGTTTATATAAATCTGATATAAATTTGATTTCAATGTGATATCATTTTTAGATTAAATTGATATCAAAAATCATATCAAAGGGTCGGGACTAAGGACACCAAAGGGGCGTTCCCACCTGTCAAAATGTACTTGATGGGGAAGGGGGCCCCATATACTACTGACGTCCTCTACTCTGCACTTAAGAAAATATAATATTGACATGTAACACTGCTTAGCACCCTATGCTGTTCTATCTTTAATGCCCATCACAATATGTTTAAGCTACGTTTGTAATTGTGATTTAGTGTAAGTTATGACACAAAGATAACACAAATAATACACATGTTCTTAAGAGGTCTGTCTCTCAAATAGTATCTTGTTGAATTTGCATGCAGCAGATAGATCAAAGATGTCTATTTATTAATATATTTGTAGTCATATATTCTCTGGATGTTTCTGTCTGAGGCGAGTCTATCCGTAATTCTTTATGCATTCCAGGCAATGTCTAGTCAAGCCCCAGTGAAGCTTGCAAACCAAAGACCAAGCCCTGCCCTGCCCCCGCCTCGCCTCCACCTTTCCTTTTTGAATTCAGCGAGAATATCTCTGGTCCCTTTTCGCTACTTCCACCACAGTTTTCTATTATTCCCCCTCTCCACAGTCAGGAGAGGTGGAAAGCGCTGCACCGGGCAACTAACACAACATTATATTGCACTCAGTGTCTGTGGCAGCCGTGCTGGCCTTGCGCTCTTAATTATGAACAAAGATTCGCAAATTGTATACACAAAATTGTGTGTAGCACAAAAAGCCTCTGGCAAAAGCACAGCCAACAGCTGTTTCGACCGTCTGGGTGTTAACAATGGCAATGGGAAGGATTGTGGTAGTTCCACAGAGACTCAAGTCTGTACCAGAGCTTATTCTCGGACACACACGGTAGGCGGTAAGGGTTAACGGTCACCGGTAATGGGACCGGTGACCGTTAACCCTTACCGCCTTACTACGAGGTCCCTTAGCGGGTTGGTACTTTCAGCAGGCGTTAAAAACCAACCCGCTAAGGGACCTTGGTGCTAATTGAGGTACAGTAATTAGCACCTTCCCCATTCCCATTATGCCCTATGGGGCAAAAATGGGAATGGGGAAGGGCAATGGTGGAAGGGGGAATTACCGCCCCGCCAACCTTGGAATAGGGCGGTAATTCCCCTTTCCACCAAGGCGGTGCCGGTATTTTACCGGCATGGACCAAGGTGCTATTAGCACCTTAGTCCTCCGCCTACCGTGTAATGAGGCCCATTGTCCTGAGATGTTACCGTATCTACTGGCGATCCCGCGAAAATACTCCTTATAGTGTTATCTATCAATTATTAATAATCCAGCGAAAAACTTTGGAAGTTCACACGTGTTTAAGAACGTCTTAATCAAACTGGATGATGTGGGTACATCGGCCTGGGTTCAGCCTTTCAACAAGACCCGTGGACACGCTGAGCTCCGATTCTTGTTGAAAGGCGGAGCACAGCCCGACGTTCCTACATCATCCAATTTGATTAAGACGTTCTTGAACACACGTGAACTCTCAATGGTTACTGGTTTGAACTCAGCAACGAGTAGTTTCGCTGGACCACCAGCAGGCCCCTTCTCTCCTCCCCCCGCCACCCTCCCCGTCCAAGCACACGCAGGCGCAGCTCTGTACTTACATGTACGAAACATTACATGTGGCAGTTGAAACCAGTTCTAGTGCCCATTTGTGATTGACATTGTGTTGCCCTCCCCTGTCTTTGGGTCACGACCTCACGCCGTGTCTAATCATCCAGGATTTCTCTTAAAGCCGCGTGCGTGACTCACAAGGCTGTGCCTTTTTGCACATTTCATCCTTTTCGCCCCAGTGGAACTGCCATGTTTTGGAGATTACACAGAGCCAGGCTGGCAGGAAGATCTTTCTCTTATCAGGCAGCAGTTCATTGCGCACCTCTGAGTCGGTGAATGCAGAAAAATCTACATGTTTTCACGAAAGAAACAAAAACTAGGTTGATCAGGAAATGGCTGTCACCTTTCGATAGCGCAGAGAGCCTCAAGGGGAAAACGTCGCTTCATAAAGCCACTGAATACCAAACACTAGCTTCCATTCTCCGTGTCCTTTCCACAGTCAGCGCTGTGAAGTGGCCAAGAATGGGGGGAAGCGCTATCCAAGCAGCAAGCCCAGGGCTGTCAGAAGATGTGGTGAGGCCCGGGGCAAAATAATTTGGTGAGGCCCCCTTACAATTTTTTGCACTCGGCCAGCGGCGGCATATCCGCACACAGGAGACTTGAGAAATCTACCCATGAGTTTGTGTGCAGGATCCCAAATATGGTTTATTATTACTTTCTCTACTGAAGAAAGGTTCATGCCAGACTAACTTTTTTATCATATGAATAAATATATATAAGATGGCATGAGCTCTCCACTGCGCCACCTCCAATTCTCTGAGGGTCAAGCACTATTCCAAGCAAAGAGTTGAGGGCAGATCTCTTTCTTCGGCTGGGGCCTCCCTCTGGAAACAGCCTCCCTGCCTCGCTCAAACTTGAGGAGAACCATCTGCGGTCCCGGAAGCACCTCAAGACCTGTTTATTTGCTTCTGCCTTCTCTCTTCCTCTCCCTTGCTGATCACCTGCCTGATCCATGCACTGGTCACCTGGTCAAGCTCTGAATTCGGGCCCAGGTCCCTGCCTGTCCTGTTGCAATCCTGCACTGCCTCTTGGCTCCCCTGCACTTGTGGTCTGTATCTGTAACCCTACAGTCCCCGCTCTTGCTTGTATTGTCCACCCGTTGGCTGCACTTATGAGTACTCACACTTGCCACCAGTTGGCTGCACTCTTGTTTCTCCTTTGTTCCTGCACTTCTGCATCCTACCCCACCCTTGGCACTTCTCCCCTCCCCCATTCCCTGCTCTTGCACGATCTGAATGACACATGGCCTAGTAAGATCTGTGTTTTGTCCTACTCTTTTGTTTCTCCCTCCTTGCCTTGTCGCGCCTAGAAACACTTGCGTACAGGCATGTTATAAATGCCATATCATATCATTAAGGAACACCTTGCCCCTGTTTGCGCATTAAAACACACATCATACACAGTGACAAATGATGTACAGTGGAGGCTGGTACATTTCTGAACTTAAGAGGCTTAAATGTTTGTTCCAATTAGTCAGGATCAACAAGCACAGTGAGGGAGCCCAAACCAAACAAGGGTGGCTTGGGGGGGGGGGGATTATCACTCCCAAGAAAATGTTTGAAACATTGGGTTAAAAGTATGCATTTTACAGCACTTTCTTTGCAAAATTGGGTAGAAATCCACAGAGTTTACAATTGGTTTTGTATGGAAGCACATGGGAATTCCCAATAGTTGCAAATCACAAATTGTGCATAGGAACATTTTCCAATACATTTCATGCCGCCTTTCCACGCGAGATATGCTAGTATAAACATATATTCATGCTGGTTGTTCTAATTATGTTGATGCAGGCTGCATCAATATATGCCATTATTACCATGTACGGATTCCCAACCAGTAAAAATGCCATGCCACAGAAAGTATATCCAGGCTGACTGTGTACCATAAGTGTTATTACTGGCTGGATTGGCCTACATTCAAAGTGGGCCAATTTAGCCAAGTAGTGTGTTTGCTTTAACCTTGATGCATAGTCCTGTGCATCAAGGGTAAAGCAAAAAGAGCACTGGCAATGCTAACAGTTTGGGCATTCGTATAGGCATGGGAAAGGCACTTCTGTATTGGTATTAGCTGGCCATTGATAGTGCCAGTGCAAAATGGTTTGAGTACCTGAGCAGCTAATAGCAGTGCCCCGTAAATGCCTAATACTTATACACAAGCCAAAACTGTTGGCTTTGCCAATGCTTATTTTTTAAAAGAATTTCATCGAAAGACATGCAGGGTGTTTTTAAATTGAGTGGCCAAAGGCAGACCTGATTAAGACATTTTTATTACACCAGTTACATGTTTACAACTCCAATGAAGTCATGAACTCTTAGAAGACTCCTTTGAGGAAACACTTGCAGGCACATGCAGGGCACAGTTTGATGGCTAGCCATATTTAAAGCTAGCCCAAAGAGATCCAGTCAGGAGTTGTTTGCGTGGGGAGGGCAGGGACTGGGTGAGAATTGCCATAGGGATTAGCATGGCCATGAGAAGTAATTTCCCTGTTAGCACCTGCATTCATATCCATACATTTTTAGGTAATTGAAATCGTGATGTGGGGTTAGCACTTGCATGCTAGGGGAGTGATTAGAAGGGAAGTGGTGACATGAGACATCTCATTCTCACAGCAGTCCTTAAGTGTGATGTTTCAGAAATGAAGGCAAGAGGTAGCTGCTTGTAACATTGAAACTTCAACAGAATAGTCTCATTCGAAAAGTGGAAAGATTTTAGGTGCCCCCCCACAAGGAAGTTTGCCCTTTCCTCACAGCTACTGACGTTAGCACCTCTCCCAACATTTGAAGTATTAGTCCCCTTTCCCCCCTGACATTTTAGCCTAGGTGCACATCTGATGCCATGAACCCACCCCTTAATGAAGTGGCCCGCGGGGCGGTTACATTTAGGGGTGGTGCTGAACACACACTCACAAAAAAACACTTTCACCGATGCATTCAACCACCAGTTACACAACTCCATACATGCAGGTATACATAAAACCAAACACAGCATTGACACAAACATCAACATGCACGCATGCATTCATACATACATATACATACTAATTTAATTTAAATACACATATACACTTTTAATTTAAAATAAAAAACACTAACCTTACCTCCATGCACCCTTAAAAAGCATCAACGCAGCCGACACGAAGACATGCTGCCTGAGAAGAGAGAACTCCTCTCCCATCAGTCAGCGTGGTCACGCTGAGCAATGTGAACACACTGACTGACAAGAGAGAACTCCTCTCCCATCAGGCAGCGTGGTCACGCTGAGCAACGTGAACACACTGATTGACAAATGAGGAGTCCTCTCTAATCAACATGAACACACTGACTGACAGGAGAACTCATCTCCTGTCAGTCAGCGTGGTCATGCTGAGCAACGTGAACACACTGACTGACAAGAGAGAACTCCTCTCCAATCAGTCAGCATGATCACGCTGACATGAACACACTGACTGACAGGAGAGGAGTCCTCTCCCATCAGTCAGTGTGGTCACACTGACAACATGAACACACTGAACTACAAGAGAGAACTCCTCTCCTGTCAGTCAGCGTGGTCATGTTGAGCAACGTGAACACACTGACTGACAAGAGAGAACTCCTCTCCAATCTGTCAGCGTGTCACGCTGAGCAATGTGAACACACTGACTGACAAGAGAGAACTCCTCTCCCATCAGTCAGCATGGTCACACTGACAACATGAACACACTGACTGACAAGAGAGAACTCCTCTCCTGTCAGTCAGCGTGGTCATGCTGAGCAACGTGAACACACTGACTGACAAGAGAGAACTCCTCTCCCATCAGTCAGCGTGGTCATGCTGAGCAACGTGAACATACTGACTGACAGGCGAGAACTCCTCTCCTGTCAGTCAGCATGATCACGCTGACATGAACACACTGACTGACGGGAGAGGAGTCCTCTCCCGTTAGTCAGTGTGGTCACACTGACAACATAAACACACTGACCTACAAGAGAGAACTCCTCCCAATGTCAGCGTGGACACACTGACAACATGAACACACTGACTGACAAGAGAGAACTCCTCTCCTGTCAGTCAGCGTGGTCATGTTGAGCAACGTGAACACACTGACTGACAAGAGAGAACTCCTCTCCAATCTGTCAGCGTGTCACGCTGAGCAACGTGAACACACTGACTGACAAGAGAGAACTCCTCTCCCATCAGTCTGCATGGTCACACTGACAACATGAACACACTGACTGACAAGAGAGAACTCTTCTCCTGTCAGTCAGCGTGGTCATGTTGAGCAACGTGAACACACTGACTGACAAGAGAGAACTCCTCTCCAATCTGTCAGCGTGTCACGCTGAGCAACGTGAACACACTGACTGACAAGAGAGAACTCCTCTCCCATCAGTCTGCATGGTCACACTGACAACATGAACACACTGACTGACAAGAGAGAACTCTTCTCCTGTCAGTCAGCGTGGTCATGCTGAGCAACGTGAACACACTGACTGACAAGAGAGCACTCCTCTCCTGTCAGTTAGTGTAGTCATGTTGAGCAACGTGAACACACTGACTGACAAGAGAGAACTCCTCTCCTGTCAGTCAGCATGATCACTCTGACATGAACACACTCTCCCATCAGTCAGTGTGGTCGCACTGAGAACATGAACACACTGACTGACAAGAGAGAACTCCTCTCCGATCAGTCAGTGTGTCACGCTGAGCAACGTGAACACACTGACTGACAAGAGAGAACTCTTCTCCCATCAGTCAGTGTGGTCACACTGACAACATGAACACACTGACTGACGGGAGAGGAGTCCTCTCCCATCAGTCAGTGTGGTCACACTGACAACATGAACACACTGACTGACAAGAGAGAACTCCTCTCCCGTCAGTCAGCATGGTCACGCTGACAACATGAACACACTGACTGACAAGAGAGAACTCCTCTCCCGTCAGTCAGCGTGGTCATGCTAAGCAACGTGAACACACTGACTGACAAGAGAGAACTCCTCTACTGTCAGTCAGTGTGGTCATGTTGAGCAACGTGAACACACTGACTGACAAGAGAGAACTCCTCTCCTGTCAGTCAGCATGATCACTCTGACATGAACACACTGACTGAGAGGAGAAGAGTCCTCTCCCATCAGTCAGTGTGGTCACACTGACAACATGAACACACTGACTGACAGAGAGAACTCCTCTCCCATCAGTCAGCGTGGTCATGCTGAGCAACGTGAACATACTGACTGACAAAAGAGAACTCCTCTCCTGTCAGTCAGCATGATCACGCTGACATGAACATACTGACTGACGGGAGAGGAGTCCTCTCCCATCAGTCAGTGTGGTCACACTGACAACATGAACACACTGACTGACAAGAGAGAACTCCTCTCCTGTCAGTCAGCATGGTCATTCTGAGCAACGTGAACACACTGACTGACGAGAGAGAACTCCTCTCCCATCAGTCAGCGAGGTCACACTGACAACATGAACACACTGACTGACAAGAGAGATCTCCTCTCCCATCAGTCAGCGTGGTCACACTGACAACATGAACACACTGACTGACGAGAGAGAACTCCTCTCCTATCAGTCAGTGTGGTCACACTGAGCAACATGAACACACTGACTGACAGGAGAGGAGTCCTCTCCCATCAGTCAGTGTGGTCACACTGAGCAACATGAACACACTGACTGACAGAAGAGGAGTCCTCTCTTGTCATTCAGCATGTCCAGGTTTTCAGCTGAATGACGGGAGGCAGCAGAGCTCACTTCTGAGACCTGCTGTCTCCCATTATTTTGCTGTTTGTTGCAGAGCCAAACGGCTTCGCAACAAACAGCAAAATCATTGCAGGGGCAGCACAGTCCCCCGTGTGAATAAAGGACACGGTAGACTGTGCTGCCTTCCACTCAGGAGAGGGGGCCGCAAGGCCCCCAGCAAGCGCGAGGCCCGGGGCAGTTTGCCCCCCCTTCACCGCCCTCGTGACGCCCCTGAGCAAGCCTAACACCATGCTGCCTTCTTCCCGCTACTTTGCCCTTACTCCCGCTAATCTCACTTCCGGTCTCCTCTCCATCCTCAGCACTTTGAGACAGGCCAGTTTTCATCCTCAGCACTTTAAGACAGGCCAGTTCTATGCAAGCTCGTGGCCTAACGAACCCTGCCCTCGTCCTGCAAAAGCAAAGCCAGTCCCTGGGTATAGCCCCCGCCTGCATCCGGGGGTCAGGGAGGGTCCCCAGTAGGGGCTGTGCCCTGCAGTGCACTCCACACAGATACTGCACGCGCAGGCAGAATCCCTCAGGAGGGGGCCCTGTACAAGCCCCACCCGGAAAGTTACCGCGTGCCTGCAGACAATCACTTTATCTGCACCGGGTGACAAGGGAACTGGTCCCGAGTTCAAACATGCGAGTTTGGACAATTAACAGTTTGAAACATCAACATGTGGAAATTATTGCAAAATGTTTTTAAAAAGTGCTCCACAGCATAGCAACAGTAGGAGGACGGAAGGGGACAAGGAGGCGACGCGCACATACACACATATGAAAGAAAAGGCACCGCATAACCGAGGATCATGAGCAGGGCAGCCGGCAATGAACAGGCAGAAAGCTTAGGCCCCCATTTGGAGTTTGGAGGTAACAGCAAATACCGCAATATCTGTTTGCGGTAAGCAAGATTCCCCATGATTCAAGGGCACCATTGATTTCCTCCCCCATTCTGAGTCCCATAGGCCTCCATGGGCCAATACCATATCACCGTATTTGGGATTACCACATGCAGTAATACCCCAGGTGGCACAGCCTTAGTGTGGAGGAAGCAGTCTTTGTGAGTTTCTTTTTCGAAACTCTGAATTTGGTGGTGCAGTAAAAGTGTCAGTAATTCCTATTCTGTGCTGTTTGACTGCAGTGCTACACTCTAAATTATTATAATTATTGTATTTATTGAGCGCAGACCTAGCTTCTAGAAGCAAACAAACACTTTACAGAGGTATACAACACTACAGATACACAATGGAGCGCTTTACAGAGGTATACAACAGTACAGATGCATAACAGCGCTTTACAGAGGTATGCAACAATACAGATACACAATGGAGCGCTTTACAGAGGTATACAACAGTACAGATGCATAACAGCGCTTTACAGAGGTATACAACAATACAGATACACAATGGAGCGCTTTACAGAGGTATACAACAGTACAGATGCATAACGCTTTACGGAGGTATACAACAGTACAGATGCATAACGCTTTACGGAGGTATACAACAGTACAGATGCATAACAGCGCTTTACAGAGGTATACAACAATACAGATACACAATGGAGCACTTTACAGATGTATACAATAGTATAGATGCATAACAGAGCGCTTTACATTGGTATACAACAGTACAGACGCATAACAGCGCTTTACGGAGATATACAACAGTACAGATGCATAACAGAGTGCTTTACGGAGGTATACAATAGTACAGATGCATAACAGAGTGCTTTACAAAGGTATACAAGAGTACAGATGCATAACAGTGCTTTACAGAGATATACAACACTACAGATACACAATGGAGTGCTTTACAAAGGTAACAAAAGTACAAATGCATAACAGAGCGCTTTACGGAGGTATTCAACAGTACAGATGCATAATGGAGCGGTTCACTGAGGTATACAACAGTACAGATGCATAACGCTTTACGGAGGTATACAACAGTACAGATGCATAACAGCGCTTTACAGAGGTATACAACAATACAGATACACAATGGAGCGCTTTACAGAGGTATACAATAGTATAGATGCATAACAGAGCGCTTTACATTGGTATACAACAGTATAGATGCATAACAGCACGCTTTACAGAGGTATATATCAATACAGATACACCATGGAGCGCTTTACAGAAGTATACAACAATACAGATACACCATGGAGCGCTTTACAGAGGTATACAATAGTACAGATGCATAACAGAGCGCTTTACGGAGGTATACAACAGTATAGATGCATAAAGGAGCTTTATGGAGATCTACAACAGTACAGATGCATAACGGAGCATTTTACAGAGGTATACAACAGTGCCAATGCATAACATCACTTTACAGAGGCATGCAACAGTACAGATGCATAAAGGAGTGCTTTACTGAGGTATACAACAGTACAGATGCATAACAGCGCTTTACAGAGGTATACAACAGTACATATGCATAATGAAGCACTTTACAGAGGTATACAACAATACAGATGCATACCAGAGTGCTTTATGGAGGTATGCAACAGTACCGATGCATAACATCACTTTACAGAGGCATACAACAGTACAGATGCATAATGGAGTGCTTTACTGAGGTATACAACAGTACAGATGCATAACAGCGCTTTACAGAGGTATACAACAGTACATATGCATAATGAAGCACTTTACAGAGGTATACAACAATACAGATGCATAACAGAGTGCTTTACGGAGGTATACAACAGTACAGATGCATAACAGTGCTTTACGGAGGTATAAAACAGTACACATGCATAACAGCGCTTTTACGGAGGTATATAACAGTACAAATGTATAACAGTGCTTTACGGAGGTATACAACAGTACAAATGTATAACAGTGCTTTACGGAGGTATACAACAGTACAGATGCATAACAGAGTGCTTTACAGAGGTATGCATATGTCGTCTCGGGGGGATAGCTTAGGGGTAACGTGCTTGCCTTGGAAGCAAGACGACACAGAGCAGCACAGGTTCGAACCCAGGGTCCGCAGTATTAAGCGCGTTATAAATAACCTATCATATCATATCATACAACAGTACAGATGCATAACAGTGCTTTACGGAGATGTACAACAGTACAGATGCATAACAGAACGCTTTTTAGAGGTAATAACAGAATAGATATACTGCGTGGGTAGGAAACAGAGGGGCACAAAGGAGGGGTACAGCGGCGTCTAGCGAGTCAGGTGGCACGAGGTGTGGGCAACGTGATGGCCTAGATGTTGAGGAGGAGAAACTCCTTGAAGATGTGGGTCTTGACTTCTTTTCTGAATTGTAGGAGTGTGGGAGGCGAGTCTGATGCGGACTGGGAGGAGGTTCCGTAGTCTTGGGGCATAGGCAGAGAAGGCTCGTTTTCTGGTCCTTTCCTTGTTGCAGCGTCAGATTTCAAGTCTACACGTGTCCTGGTTTCTGGTGGTGCGCTGTCAGCCGGGGATGCTGAGTTTCTCCGCAAGGTCGCTCGGTGACTTGAGGGCACCTGCCTTATAGACGATGCAGAGATTTAAAGCCATTAGCTAAGAAAAAGAGTTGTGGCACAATAGTGATTGTGATAGTGAAACCTATTTTAAAGGGAGAACACAGACCACACTGTATGAGGCTGGGGTGGGGTGATGTAAAATGCATAAAGCAGAATGAGATAAGAAAGTAATAAAACAACAAGCACTGGCAAAGTCAATAGGTCTTGCGTTTTAAAGAGGAAAGCCTTTGTATGCAGGGGAATCAACATGTGTTGCAGGAAAGGTTTGGTAAGATTATGCATTAGTGAATGCTAGCAGTCTCAGCAGAGAGGGCAATGTTTGGATGGCCTCTTCTCTCTGTCCTGTTAAGCAGTTATTTTGCACACTGATGAGACGCTCAAAGCATATCCTGGTAGGGCTGTTCTACCTATGGGGCTATACAAGAACTAATACCAGCACTTCTAAGCACCTTTCCTACACAGTCATACACTGGCATAGGGCTGTCACTTATTGGAAGTGTCTGCATGGAGACTGAACACCACTTTTACATATATATATATATTAGTAGTCTTTTATATGGAGCACGTGGTCTTAAAGGTTCCGTGTGTTAATATCCCTGCAACAATATCGGCATACAAGAATATCGCCTATGCCGTTTCCCGGCGACCATATATATGGCGATATTATTTACAGGGATAATATTACCTGATACCGTCTTAAAGCACTGAAAGCTTGTGTGCATGGAGGCGAGTTGAGACCCCACTCAGGGAGAAACCAGATCGTAGTCTGAGGGGCGAAAAGGGGAACGGCCAAGGAGGATTGGGAGGTGCATAGATGAGCCTCCTTGTGATGCACGCTAAGAAGGTGTAAGAAACCCTGTACTGCACTGTAACTACCTATGCTTTACTTGTATGTAATCTAGCGCCGTGATACCTCCGGATCCTGGGCGCGTATAACACATGAAATAAATAAACAAATAAATAAATAAAGGGGGAGTAATCCAGCAGGAAGCACTATATATAAAAAACGGGATGTTATTCTTAAATATACAGAGCACTTTCGCAGCATCTTTCAGGCCGACTCTGACAGGCGCTTCCCCAGCCCTACCAGCCTTTCAAAAGCAACCCTGCATATAAGAAGCACGTGCCAGGGGCACTCTGCTAGCTCCTACCTACACACTACATTTTACACAAGCTAAATGGGTACAAATAGCCCCTCACAGGCACTGCACCCAGACCGTGAAGCTAATATATGTGAAGAAATGGATATTACGACAATAACCCCAGGAGAAGCAAAAACTGTGACAACAATGACTGATGGATGTGAGAATGACTCTCTGGAGAGAGTGGTGCACCTCAGGAGTGGACCGTGCAAGCTTAATCTGCACACCAAGCAAGTAAAGTGTGGGCATCAGTGCTGCATGGTTCACAGAAACACAAAACAGTGATAGCACAGTGCTTACACATGCACAAGCATGCACAAGCATGCACGGCTTGGACCTCGGCATGACTACATCAGTCATGTTAGGGCTTACTAAGGGACTTGTATTGTGGAAACCTAGGTCTGGATCAGCAGAACTCTGTACAGTTAGGGGCGTTCAATGATAGACCCAGAAGGCTAATCAGGGGGGTGGGTTATGGACGGAGACCTCCCTAATCACTGATCGGCCATGTGTTGGTTAAAGATCAGGGCCCTCATCGCTCCCCTGAATGGCAGGAAATGGGGAACAAGTTCTTTGTAGTGAGAATGCTTTCCCATAGACAGGGGCAGAGCAGGGCTAGTTTCTTGCCACTGTTGACTTGAATGTGCCGGCCTTCCAGTTTCAACATCGCCATGCCAATCCCAAATTGATTTGCCTGATTGAAACTGCTCCAGTTAATCCCATATTATCAATGTCATGCCAGTGTCAACAGGGCCATGCATGCCATTGTTGCTGCAGTAAAACATATTCTCATGCTCATATCTAGATTGCCGCCATAAAACGTTATGCCGCGCTCAACACAGCAATACCAATGTTGCCCAAGTAGAGCACATTTTCATGGTTAAATCTGATGACAAATTCCGTGTGGTCTATCTAACCCGCCAATACGGCAAAAAGGGCACTTATGTTTAGCTATTGGTGTGATAAGAGGTCTTTAGAAGTGCCGGAATGCAATTAGTTTGCCAAACTGTTTTTCTGATTTTTTTCGTATTTCGCTCAATTTTTTGGTGGTTTGAATTGGTTTAAAAATGAGACAAGATTAATATATCTTTCTGTCCAGCTTTAGGCAGAATTATCTTGTACTATAAGCTAGAATAAAGGCGCACGAGGGTTGCATACTGTATTGAATTCTGTGACCCATGCATTTGCTTAGTGGCGAGCTTTCTGCCTCGCAATCTATACGTGCCGACACTGCGAGTGAACACGAGTCGAGGAGAGAGGAAGCACTACCCCGACCCATAGTAACACCGGCCGTTTGAATGCGATGTGGGCTCAGTAAATAAGTGGCAGTTTTGCTCTCTCTCTCATCATAATCAGGTGAAGTGCGCACTTTGGTGCTCACATATATAAGTAGAGGAGTTTGTCCTCTCTTTGTTGTAATTAGGCTAAGCTTGTGTACTCGTGCTGGCGCCTTTCTTATTTACTATTGGTTTAATACCTAATAAGCGATTGTGAAGAAATGAAAGAGAACTTTACTGCTTGGATTTTGCAGGGCTGTTCGTGGCCCTTTTTATCACGTGTGCCTATGAATGATATAGAGCAAAAAATGAGACGGTGGTACTTTAGAATATGTTAAATTTGCATCGTGGACATATGCAACTTGGCTGTGAAGATTGGTCCTGCCCTAGGATAGGTGTTGGGAGATGGATTGAATAAAAAGCGCCACGTAATGAATAAGGACACTAATAGATGAAGAGAGGTATCCTCGGCTGACATTTAATTTATGTCACTACAGGTTTACGGTTTTATGACAGATGAGGTACCCTGGAGATTAAGAATATTTCCAAGGCAGTACGCAAATCGAAACAAATGAATAGGAAGGAGTATTGCGGTAAGTATCCCTTCTTTCTCATTTTCTCTAACCCTGAATAGGAGGTAGAGTTCCTTATAATTATGATGATATACTACTTTCATTTTAGGACACTGAGTGAGAAGACGTGTGCGCTCGGCCGCGTGCCACGAGTTAATTGGGAGGTGGAGAACCCCTCTCAAATTTGTGAAGCTTATTTTGAAGTGCTTTGGCATAGACAACAGAATCATTGCGATTTAAGTCTATGAGTAAGTATCCCTAGCCTTTGGGATAGTTAGAAGAGCTATTTAGGAACTAAATTTTAAAAGAGTGAACTAACAACCTTGAGAAAAAGTCCCTATGCTGTGTTTTTTCATTCTTCAAAGTGGGATGAGATGGGTTCTATCCTAAATTTTGGAGTGTAAAGAGGATTGATCCACAATATGTCTCTCTCGGGTATGCAGAGTTATTGCATCCTGAGACCGATGTTTAATGATTACTCATTAGAATCATTGCTACATTCGTGGTACAGATTAAGCAAATGGGGAATGGTAAAATATATATATATTTTATATATTTTTTAATATGGTGTATTTGCTTTTTAGGTGGTGTAACTCACCCTACTTGGTTTCTATGGCAAGGACTAACGTCCCATATTTGGTCCTGAAGAAGGTTGCTGTATCGAGAGGACGAACTACGGCAGTCCAATTAGACAACCGAAACATTTGTAGACTTTATTAATCTGTGGAAGTGAATAAACACAGATAGTTCCATTGGCTATTCATATGGAGGGCTTTTGCATTGCTAATAAAACGGTATGTTGACCTAGATAGTCAAAACACCAAGTATGAGTAATATATCTTCTAAATAGCAGTGAGTGAGTGGTAGGAGTGAATGATGATGTGTGAGTTGAATTATGTTTTAGTAGTGAGATGTTTTTTAGAATAGACATTTTATATGTTTATATGCTAATACATTTAAACATCGAATTAACAAAAGTACACTTATTGTTATTTATGAAAAGATAAATGTTAGTGATATATCATTCCCTATCCCTGTCAGGAAGGCCTGTAATCTCCTCTTCCTCCTGAGATGCCCCTGACTCCCTTTCCTCCCCTTGCTCCTCACCTCGAAGTCACTGGCGTTGAGTCAGCTTCGGGTTGTCCTTTGTTCAAGTCTTCCCCCCTTTTTTTTGAAGATAGGGACGACCGAGGTAGGACGCCACAGTGACACCCTTTGGGTGATCTGTGGCAACCCTCCTCGGTGCTGGTCAATGGGGAAAAAGCCAGTGGCACAAAACACCCCAGAAGAGTAGAATCTTCAACCGCTGTGTGGTAGCTATCAACCCACTCCGGAGGCAGCAGCAGAGGGAGAGGAACTGCTTGACACAGTCCGGAAATTAGAACAAGCTCCAACGAGATTCGGGTAAGAGATCAGGTAAGTAGAATATAGTTCCAGTACAGATAGTCAGAAGAGGGCTAGGTGAGGCAATCCACAAGACAGGCAGTGGTCGGTACACAGGGATTTCATGCAGGATAGGTACACATGAGGGCTATCAGAAGAGGGCAAAGCGAGGCAAGCACAAGACTGGAAGGAAGGAAGACGGAAAGAACAACAGAGTAAGTAAAGAGAGAAATACGAAGGAAGTAAACACAAGACGGGAGGGAGGAAGGATGAGAGACGGGAACGGAACAGGCAAGGGAGGAGGAGAAAAGATTGCGGGGGAACCCCGACTAAAGGTACGGAGACAAGGGAAGAAAAAGGGGCGAAAAAAGCAAAGAAGGGCAAACGGGCGGAAAAAAGGAAAACTACTCGAAAAACAGCAGCGCCGGCAAAACAGGACGAAACACTGTACGTTGCAACGCACCTGACCCCGGAAGTGAAAGGAATAAATCCCGGTGTCGGGAACGTCGCAAGGACAGCTAGACCTACACTGCGCGTTTCCCAAAACATGATGGAACCAGCAATGGCGGGCGCAGCCTCCACTTCTTCCAAAGCCGCCAGGTTCCCTGAGGCGTGACAATCCCACTGGTCCACTCCTGTGTTTATTGTTGTTGTTGGCCTGAAGGTATAGGCACCCCTTTGTTTATAAATATGGTGGCAGAACTGTTCCATGTCAGTCATTTGTCAGTGCTGCCTGATGCCATATACATTGCCACAGAACGGTTCCATGCCACAGTCATTTGTCTGTGCTGTCTGGTGCCATATACATTGCCCCAGAACTGTTCCATGTCACAGCCATTTGCCAGTGCTGCCTGATGCCATATACATGGCCTCAGAACTGTTCCGTGCCACAGCCATTTGCCAGTGCTGCCTGATGCCATATACATTGCCTCAGAACTGTTCCGTGCCACAGCCATTTGCCAGTGCTGCCTGATGCCATATACATTTCCTCAGAACTGTTCCATGGCAGAGTAATTTGTCAGTGCTGCCTGATGCCATATACATTGCCACAGAACGGTTCCATGCCACAGTCATTTGTCTGTGCTGTCTGGTGCCATATACATTGCCCCAGAACTGTTCCATGTCACAGCCATTTGCCAGTGTTGCCTGATGCCATATACATGGCCTCAGAACTGTTCCGTGCCACAGCCATTTGCCAGTGCTGCCTGATGCCATATACATTGCCTCAGAACTGTTCCGTGCCACAGCCATTTGCCAGTGCTGCCTGATGCCATATACATTTCCTCAGAACTGTTCCATGGCAGAGTAATTTGTCAGTGCTGCCTGATGCCACATACATTGCCACAGAACGGTTCCATGCCACAGTCATTTGTCTGTGCTGCCTGGTGCCATATACATTGCCCCAGAACTGTTCCATGTCACAGCCATTTGCCAGTGTTGCCTGATGCCATATACATGGCCTCAGAACTGTTCCGTGCCACAGCCATTTGCCAGTGCTGCCTGATGCCATATACATTGCCTCAGAACTGTTCCGTGCCACAGCCATGTGCCAGTGCTGCCTGATGCCATATACATTTCCTCAGAACTGTTCCATGGCAGAGTAATTTGTCAGTGCTGCCTGATGCCACATACATTGCCTCAGAACTGTTCCATGCCACAGTCATTTATTTGTCTGTGCTGTATGGTGCCGCCACCATTGCACTCAGAACTGCCAATGACACTTGTCATTTCATCCTAATTTGCACCATGTCACTCACATTCCCCCCAGAGCTGATCCATGCCATGGCCTTTGCCCCCAGAACTGCTCCAATTGCTGCTCCCATCCACGCCGAGCCCACCACTTGTGCAGTCTTACTAAGTACTTCTCCTGGGGTAGGTGAAGCCAGAGGCTGTTTGCAGTTCACACCTGGCAGCACGGGCTAAAGGCTGTGCTTGGCCTCCGCTTCAACACCCTGCGAGCAATTTTGCTTGGAAGTTCTGCATGTCTGCGCTCCTCGGCCACCGTAGGGCGTGTGTGCGTTGTGCGCACGCGCATGTGCTGGCCAACATTTCTGGTGCATCTCCTCCAATACCATAAACACCTGAAGATGTTAAACGTGAGACCCAATGATTTAAGCTGCGAATAGCTTGCAGCCTCCCATCCCGTTTTCATATCCCCCTCGCCCCCCGCCCCCCTTGCTGGTTTACCCTCGCACGCGTGGTCGTTCGTTTGGATATGCACCCCAGAAGTTCTAGGTGTCCTCTAGATCCCCCCTTTGTCCTCAGGTGAGTATTCTTGCTTGACGGGCTGTGTGCAGGTCACGTGGTTATTGGCAGCGCCACGTATTGTTGGGGTGCAGCCTGCCTTTGTAACCAGCGGCAATGCTTCGAAATTACACAACTATAAATGCAGGAGGCCCTAACATCCAGACAATGGGCTCCATGACACATGCATGATGCAAGGCTAAGCTGGCCATGGCCATATCTATGTGGCTTCCACTGCACAAATGTATTTGCACGAGATGTTTGCCCAGGAAGTTTTGGATGCAGTGCATTTCTTTACTACTGGGGTGGGGGCAGAGGCCTTCAAACCAAGGGGGGTGCGGCCACATTACTGGTGGGGGGGTGGTTGGGGGGGATTTTGTATTTTTGGTTCAGGCATTCCCCTTTTGCCATATAGGCCAATCCGAGCCTGGCAGCTCATTCAGAATGGGCGAAAGGGCGTCATTCCAATGGCCCCCTTACCCATTATGGAGGAGCCGAGGAGGCAGCCAAGTGAAACACTGAGCACTCCCTCCGCTTCCTTTTCCAGCTGAGGGAGTGCTGCTGGGCTAGCTAAACTGTCAAAGGGAAAGAAACACTGTTTCCCTTTGACAGTTCAGTTCCCGAGTCACACATGCTCACTGAGCCATGCAAGGCTGGGTGCGTTTTGCTTCGCAAAACTTGCATAGCTCACAGAAATGCTTGCTTGGGAACTGCATGTCTGTATGTGCGAGGGGGAGCTCCTGCACCCCCTCGGTCGCTATGTCATATCTGGGGGAAATATTTATGCCCCTCCACTTAAAAAATTCACCAGCCGCCACTGGCCTGGGACTGTGGGAGGAGCAGGGTCGGAGAGCTCAGGGACTGTGGTGGGAGCAGGATGGGCGGGAATAGTGGTGGGAGCAGGGTGGGGAGAGCCCAGGGTCTGTGGTGGGGTGGGGAGAGCCCAGTGACTAAACTGCGAGTAGGGTGCAGTGACGGCGCACAATAGTTCATAGCCATTGGGACTTTCTGTCCATTTGGCATTTTTGCGGGGACCTGGCCTAAAAAGTTTGAAGACCCACTGTTTTAGGGCATTCTCTAGTTCCCAGCTCTGTTCACCTAACAGCCCAGCATTCTCCTTCACCTATTGCCATACCATATGAAATTATCAGCGAGGCAAACTATAGGAAAGCAGCCCAGGTGTGCATTGTTAGTACTGTTGGTGCAAGGAATTCTGGTCACTGTAGTCTTTCCAGGCAGCCAAGAACCACCTCTATCCCCTTCCCTTAGTAGTGCAACTAAAGTGGGTATAGTAGCGCTTCAGGAGTCCAAAGCGCCATAATAAGGGTTTTACTTCTTGAGGGTGAGGGATGCCCTCTGGTTCCCAGCTCTGTTCAACTCACAGCCCAGGGGTGTTCCCCTCCAATCATGTTCATGGCTTGTGCAGTCATCAGGGAGGCAGCACCTAGCACACAGGCAGTGCAGGGGTGCATGGAAAGTACCATTAATGGGAATCTGAGCGTGTCTCTCACCCACCAAGATAGGTAGATAACTTGGAGAACTGGGATGCAGAGGGGCTGCAACAGGGTGACCCGTGCCACATTGCTGGATAGTCCCCTCAATCGACCCTCCCATCATCACTGAGATTGAACTGCTAATAAATGGTGGCGGGGAGTTGGTTCGTGGCGCCCTGATATGGCTAGAACGCACGGATTTCTTAGCACCGGCGGAAACGGTATCAATAACGGAGATCTGGACTGCCGCCCTGGTGACTGCGCGGGCCGAGAAGAGTAAAGAGCTGGGAGCCAGACTGGGCCTCGCCCACCCAAAAAAGCACGTTAACCCTGCACACCTAGACTGCCTCCCCGATGATTGTATGAGGCAAGAAAATGTTTGGAGGAGAACACAACTGGACTGAGAGGTCAACAGAGTTGGGAACCAGGGTGCGCCCCCCCATCACCAAGGAAAGTACATTTGAACGCAGTGCATCTGGTCCTCCCTCCCCTGTCCTCCTTAGCATAACATTGGGAATGTCTCCTTGTCCCTTAAATTCCATTCCACTCATCTGAAGTACAAGAAAACATGTACTTACCTTTTAGTAAAATTGTTGAACGTTTTGAACCTGCAGAGACATCTTTCTAGTGAGAAACATTGTGGCTCCTGTGACTTTTGGGCACAAGGCCTCATTACTCTTAGCGTTTAGACTGCCTTGACTTGTGATCTGGTCCCATCATTTATTATATCTAATCTATTACCTGCTTTGCTAAACAGGTCATTTGATGTATATTTGGACCTATGGTGAATGCATATATTTGTATCCGAGTATTATGCGATAGATAATACTACCTGTAGGATTCATGTGCCAGAGTGTTCTGAAGGCCTGCAATAAATAGTTATATTGTTAGGGGAGATATTCATCGTTATGCATAATCCCCTCCCATGTGAGGCCCCCAGCACATTTTGCTGGATTTAAGGATTTTTGGTTTGTTGCCCTGTGTGGGTGCGACTCTTTCCTTCACCCCTATCTTTTGGGATACTTGGTCTTTCTTTATGCAACTCTCTCTTCGAGAAATGCTTTCTATGGCATCTGTTATTGAATGTTGCTACACACATCACTCTGTGCAGTGTGGCTGGACACACAGCACTCTCTGTGCAGTGCTGCGGAACACACAGCACTTGGTGCAGTGTGGCTGGGTGCCCCTCGAGCATCCCTTTTTATTTTCTGTTATTTTTTCTTGTGAGAACTCATGTTCCCAAGGACAGGTATCCTTCCTAACTTTTATGTTGTGAGAAGAGCACACCTCACCTTATGTGGACGGCTGATGGGTGACGCTGTATCCTCTTTCTCACTGTCCCTGTAACTTTTTGGCTAGTCACAGGCAAGTGCGAATGGCTGGTGGCCGTGGTTTTATCCTACCTACTTTTGTGCAATTTTTAATTTCAGGTTATACTCACGGCCCCACTAGTGCACAGACGGGTCACCATTGACTATAAATAATGGCTATATTTTTTTTTCTCCACCATTTCTTGTGTGCTTTTCCTCTTTCTTGGTCATTCTGCTGTGCTGGGTGGGAGAGGTCCTGGTTTGACTTTTGTCTTCAGCGAGAAGCCTTTGTGAAGCCCGCCAAGGCTCCAGTGTGTCTGTGAGGACAGGAAACGTGGGAGGGCTCCGAAACTAGTGGGTACAATCATTCTGAAGACGACCTGCATTTCGAGCCATCCAATGACGAGCTACGGCCTTCAGGGGCTGAAACTCGCCAATACCCTGAGACCTGTGGCCACTGTGCAGTGCATCATCTTCCGAAGATTGAATCCTCACAAAACTTTGGTGGACTCCTTTCGGACCTCCAGAGGCAGGATTCCCCTCACTAGAGTACTGGACCGAGATATCGAAACCAATCGACCAGGCGGTAACCTTTCTTCACTGGTGCTTTTCAAAAGGCGCCAATATCACAGAACTGAGAAGAATCCGTTGCTGAGAGCCTCTTCACTTGACTGCTGCTGTGAGATCCACTCCAGTGTCCCTCCTTTCGTCTGTCTGACCAGGAATCCAGTGGCCGAGTCCAATGGCATATTTAGGCTTTTTGCTGCCTTGAGCCCAAATAAGTGCAGGCACCTCCCGCAACCTCACTCTACCTCTGCCAGACTCTGCACCTTCACCAGATGTTACCCCTTCAACAAACTGTCTGCGTTGTTCTAACTACGCCTCTTCACCCCTATTTTGTCCCCCAGTTTGGCTCCATAAAATTATAAGGATGTTTTTAAGATTGCAGGGGTTAGAAAGTTATTGCTTCCTCTCTATTCGAGCCTGCCATCTTCTATGTTATGTAGTTGAAAGAGTGTTTTCAGGTCTCTGCTGCCCAAGATTGGGAGAAGGCAGTGGGCCTCATTACGACCCTGGCGGAGTGGGTTTACGCCAGCGTTATTCGCGGCGGACCCGTCCGCCCTACTACGAGTTCCCGTAGCGCCATGGAGCGTTTTCCGCCTGGCTTTTCCGGGCGGAGAAATCCATGGCGCTACGGGACCTTGATGTTAATTACGCCACCGTATTTTACGGTGGCGTAATTAACGCCTTCCCCACTCCCATTATACCCTATGGGGCAAAAATGGGAATGGGGAAGGGTAAAATGGGGAATGGGGATTTACCGCCCCGCCAAGGTCGGCATGGGGCGGAAAATCCGCCAACCCCCATGGCGCTATCGGCAGCTTTCCGCCGTGCTCCGCGGTGCATTTTGCACCGCGATTTCCGCCAGGGTCGTAATGAGGGCCAGTGTGTTCTACAGTAGAGTGCACTATAGTTAATTGTTACGACTAATTGTCTACGTTCGGTTACGACCGCAAACAATCTTTTAGAGGAAGCCATAACAATATAAGGTGTCTACCAACTGGACATTAGTTGGAACGCGGATTTCTGGTTTGAATGATAATATCTGGTTTGCCTCAGAAAGTGCCTGCTGTCACTCTTTGTGAAGCACCGAGACTGGTCTGTAATATTGATGCAACATAACTCCATTTCTACATCCGGTCTTGTCAAATGGTAACGTTTACCTATGAAATATATTCAAGTGGTACAAGCACATCTTATTAACATGTTGAATCAAAAGAACTCAACCCCCTTCTCATGGTTACAGCTCTGGTGTTAACTGAAGGCAAAATGGGAATAAGGCAAGTTACCTGCTGCAGCCGATGCATCTCCAATCCCTTGGGCTGGAACGCCATTAAAATATGGCAACATCACATGTGAAGTTTCTAAACTATGCCTGGGCATTAACACCTCAGTAGAGTAAAGACAGTTGGCAAAGGTTCTTGGAATCTTTGGTTGTACATTCCCACAGTGGAGTAACAGATAAGGGTGACCCTGAACATTCATGTGTGGGAAGGCACAGCTTTCCTCGTAGCTGCACAATGCAGGCACCTTTTATAACAGATGAAGAGGTACATACTGTTTACTTCATTGCTGTTTGTGCAATTGATCAAAATACCCAACACTCCAAGAGTAAAATTGAGCAATGGATTGGGCGTTCCTGCACAATATTGCCTCTGTGGATGTGGTTTAGGCTATGGGTCTTGCCAACTTGCGTTTAAGGTCATTTAAAATGTTTGTTAACTCTGTAGAATATGTTGGACAGTACAGTACAATACAACTGAGACGACTCTTAACCAATAGTAACCGCCGGCAGACGGAAGTGGGCCTCCGACAAAGGCCGAAGAAAAAGGCCCTGTTTGCCCCTGTTCTCCACGGTGAGGCACATCTGACCTAACATTATTGTACCCTCGCATACCAAACTCACAGGTACCTGTACGTATCCTCCGTGGCCTATTACCAACTGATAGACCTTCCTACCCGCAAGCTAGAATCTGTTCTCCAACCTGCCAAAGTGACAATAGCCCAGAGTCCTTGAATCTCCCGCGTACTGCTGACACCTTTTTCATAGGTACGCTCTGCTGATTAACTTTGTACGGCCAGGTGTCTGCACTTCCGCTCCCTTCCAATCTGTTCCATTATTTTCGGGAATGTGCTAAACCCATTGCTCACATGATTGCCCTCATAAACGTTATCCGTGTGCCTTTCATTTATATTGTACATGTCTATGCTTAAGTGTATATGCCTATGTTTAATCAGCTAACCTCCGCCACAGATCTACGACCAAATGCTATCTTGTTTGCCCCCTAACATTCTGTTAGGGATCTGTTATGCTTAGGCCCATGTCATCCTCTGCTTATGATTTGCCTCTGAAGCGTTTTCTAGATCTGCAGTTAACCCAAATGTGCACTGTACTATATTCTGCATGCATTCCACTCAATGTACCACGGCAACCTGAATGCCTGTTTGCTTCTTTGTACTGTGCCAATGCTTAATAACTACTGTGATGACCTGCATTTCAATTTGTTAGGCCCCTGTTGACCTGCATTTCAATTTGCTACATCTAGGCTCGGACAGTCAGCTCTTATAGGCTATTCATATTAGACAGAGTTCAGTCATACTTCAACTCTGATTTTCCAACTTACAAAGTTAAGAGCATTTGCTTAAGTTACATGCCCGATATGAAATTTGCCAGTTGGTGACTCTCGTTATATGACTGGCATTCTTGTATGTAAAGGGTAGTAAAACGTGTCTTCCTTTAGGTCACCTCCAGGCTTCATTCTGGTCGTGCCTGAGTCCAGGTGAGCCTTCTTTTTGTCGGTAACAACTGTTTTCCTGATTCCCGCTATGCTAGCCGCGGTTCTTACAATAATGGACTTCCATTCTATCTGGGTTCTTTCCCCCAATAGGCCTGCGCCCATGAAATGTCGTTGGTCAGAAGTAGTATATCCACTTCATCTTGAAAGCAGCGGACTACACAAACAAGGTCTGTTCATGCCTTTTTGTGTATATTTTTTTGATAATTTGGAACTTGATGGTTCATGTACTACTGTATTCTGTGGTTTGTTTCAGTCCCTCCCATGGGGTTATCATTTCTTCACCACCTAGCATGGTTCTTCCTTTTAGGCTTCACTAATCTTCAGCTCTGGGTCAACTCTCCAGGGATGGGCACAATTGTATACTTTGGAATGCACATGCCAACACCAAATTGTAGTTTGTTTTTAACAATTTTTCTATGTGGGTTGCATGTGGCAAAGATACTAAATGGCTGTTGTATTCAGTATTAAGATAAGGCAGTGCATTTAACTTATGCACTCATCTCCTTTCCTTTTTTAGCAAATTTGCATTCATTTCCTGATGAAGACGTGGACAAAATCAGTCTTTGACATCGAAACCGGTTGCGAAACTTCAAAGGGGATGTGATCTGCTAATGCAACAAATTTCCATTCATTTCCTGATGAAGACGTGGACAAAATCAGTCTTTGACGTCGAAGCCGGTTGAGAAACTTCAAAGGGGATGTGATCTGCTAGAACAAGTTTGTTTAGATCCACCTCTATGATAGATCACATGAAATAGTTCTATAGCTGTGTTTTATACAAAAACAGTTTGTCTGTGGCGACAAGTTGTATGCCCCACCGAGTGTAGATAAAGGTTGAATGTTGCACTTGAATGAAAAAATATTGGTATGTATTTTTAGCTTTTATTAGGTAGTCTCATGCTTTCCTGCTATATTATATAAACTATGAAGGGTTAGTAATATGTGATTAATTCACCCTTTTTTTGAATTTATGTTTCATGTTAAATACATTTTGATACGATGTTTGTAAAATAAATACGTCCTCTGGACAATTTTGTCAGTAATCATTGGTACAGTAATACTCTGGTCCAGAGAGTAGGGTTTCCCTGCATTTTTCAGGTACTCACACATGGACTATACCTGAATGATGAGAAGACTGAGCTACTCCTCTTAGCCACACCCGCCAATCTAAAAAAAATGAACAATCAATGCCTATCCTTTAACACTGATCGGAAGGATATTAAGGAGGTAAAAACATTGGGTTTTTACCTAGACTCCTCCTTGAGTTTGCGCAAACAGGTCAGTGCTACAGCCTCAGCGACAGCATACACCTGTAAGCTTATCCACACTTGCAAACCCTTCCTTTTCAGTAAAAGCTGCACCACGCTAGCCAGAGCACTAGTACTGTCAGAAATGGACTACTGTAATGCTTTATACCTAGGTGCCAGCAAATACATCACTAATAAACTCCAGATCCTGCAGAATTAAAGCACTCAGAACTGCCCTGGGTATCCACACAAGGCAACAAATTTCAGGGTCTAGACGAAACAACAACTGGCTCTCCATCAACGAGAGAATATAACTTAAAACAGTTTCCCTAACGCATAAATGCCTTAACAACTCAGCCCCTCCATGGCTCGCTGAAAGTTTTTCCAAAAACATCACCACCCGACATACCAGATCGACTACCTCTGGCTGCCTAAAAGTACCCAGGACCAAACTAAAAAAACAGGTGGCAGCAGCTTCCCTGTAATGGCTGCTCAACTCTGGAACTCACTAACCACCACCTTAAGAGTTGATCAGTCTTTCTATAAATTCAGGAAAGAACCCAAACTCTGGCTCATCTCCAAAGACTCACCATAGTAGACCCCTGCAGGCGTTCATCCTCCTGAACCGTGTATCAATACACACCCCCCCTCTCAATTCTCCACCTTTTATCATTACTGCCTTCCCGTCCAATATCGTGTTAGCCCTCTTTCGACTCCTTCACCAGGGTTCCCCTCGCTGCTTACCTATACTTTGAATCTATGAAATTATTTCCCCAGACAATGTAGACTGCTTTGGAATTTGAAGCTGTATACTTTTGTATGTTTCCTGTATATAAATACGATTCTTTTGTAATTTTATACTACTGTAATGCCTTTTTGTGTAACTAAGATAATGCATATCCTTGTAAATGCGCCCAGATACCCTTGGGTTTGGAGCGCAATATAAAGAAACAAACTAACAAACAATGCAGACATTGTTTTCTATCCCTAATAAAGCACAATGTTCCCTGATATTTCCAAACAAATTAACACATTTAAGAGGGATGTTGGAGAAGATTATCAGGATATAAATACATACCTCAATAAGTCAGCCCATTTAAAAAATAACATGTGGTATCAGCACATGAGTGATGTGGGGAGAAGAAGGTCCGATGGGAGCTGCTATGTATGTTCTCTCATCCCTTATGCCATGAGCACAGCCAGAACATTTATAGCAAGAGAAATACTTACACATGATGCGAAGTGTGTCAGCCATCTAGTAGCATGCATGAAGACGATTTGAAGGGAAATGGGCAACCATACGATGGATGTCAAAGAGAACGTTCCCATGTGAAGATGCTTACATAACAACGAAGATGATAAAAGACCCAAGATGGAATAGCAAAATGACCCTGTACTCATAGAGTTGTCTGAATAGAGGAGACAGGAAAATTGTGGAACAAAAAAGACTGAATTGTGCAGATGGATGGGACAAGCCAGGAAGCTGGGAAAGACCTTGGCTAATGGTATATGGACATGTAGCCACGAGTACAGGATGGGAAGAAGGAATGTTAGGATGTAGTGCACACTTATCAAGGACAGCACCAGTAAAGTAGTGAATGATGAACGCCTTAAGCAATGGCCCGGGTATTCAAAGTTACTAACATGGGTTGAAGATGAAGCAGGACCTGCATCCATATTGCCAATGAAGAATGCAACACTGTGTTTCAGAAACACTGCTCAGACCAAAGTTCAGGAAAATAAAGGAGGCAACAAACATAAGTGATGTGCCAGGAATGAAAGGAGAAACTGTGCTGCTAATGGACCACTATTGGACCTGTGGAGCCAACGCTCATATGAAGCTACCAATAAATTGGGGGGAATATGTTCTATGGTGGTAATACATTCTCCTGTGTTTGTGATCCCCCAAAGTGATCTTCACGTAGCCAACTTTCCGAAAATAGATGCACATCAAAGCAGAAGAGAGACCACTATTTTTTGGCAAACTCAACAGAAGCTTATCATGACATTCCAGATGAGCATAAATTGTTCAGTATGACTGAAGTGATATTTATAGCCATAGTCATGGCAGGAATTCAAGCTTCAGCAAATGCCAAGTGGTTACAAATCACAAGGCAGGAGCTGCTATAAACAATTAACATGACAAAAAAGGATTCAATGCCATTAAAGAAGACTTGAGGACCATCAGACTCATGACCCTCCAAAACAGGTATGTACTGGACTTAATTACAGCAATGGAAGGAGGCATGTGCTCCAAGTTCACACCATCTTGCTGTATATACCCACCTGCCCATGATGGAGAAAATGGAACCCTGACAGAAGCTATAACTCTGTTGTCAACCCTGCATATGAAAATGGTAGAAGAAATAGATGAAAGCAAAGACAAAGATTGTTTTTCATATCTTTTCTCATGGGTTCCAACCTGGCTGGCGAATGCCTTCAAAATGTTGGGAGCAATACTAGTGTTATTTTATTCTGGGATTCTGTCTTAGATCATAGGACAACAGAAAGCTGTTGGAATGAAGATAATGATTGATGTAAAAGCTGTGGCTGACGATCACACACAAACCAAAAAACACCACCCGTGAACACCTGAAAGGAAGCCCAATGGCACCCCTAGGAACAAAGTTTTATTATGCTGAGGACCATAAGAATTATGTGGAACAATGGGTGTTCTGTACACCAACTGGGGAATGTTGCAATTGACCTGGAGTGTGAATGAACACATAAACACTTAAAGAATGCAGTTGACCTGAGGGGGGTGACAAAGATATGGATTCCGAAAAAAACGATATGTGAAGAAAAGGTAAAGAAAATTGAGGAGGTGGTTGAGCACTCAACCAGAGGGGGGAATGTAGAGAGACAAACGTACACGTCATTTATAGAGCCCACCCCCTCACCTCCATCATATTGGATGGAGCGACAAGAACGCACTGTGTTTCTCACACCTGGTATCATCCCAATACCAAATCAACGGTACGAGAGATGTTATGTGCTCAGACAACTGTACCGAATGTACCCTCGAACTGATGCGGTAGACATGAGCCTACAGACACCACTGGATATAGAAGAACTATAAGTAAAGTCAGACAGATGTAAAGTGACACCACCAAATATAGAAGATATGTGGCCGTGCTGAACTCAATGCATGAATATCTAAAGAATGAAGATTTAATTAAAGCAACGAAGCAAACGTATGCAAATGAAAAGGAAATCCATATACACTAAGAAGATAAGAGATGTAATCGATGTATATACGCAGAAACGCAAGGTAGAAAAGACAACATAGAAGCTTGCTAAAGTAGGAAATAGAACGCGAATAAAGCAGCCATGTTGAGAAAATTGATGTTGGCATTTTATAATAGTAAGCAAGAAGCCTCAAGAAGGGAAACCAAAGCTGCAGTGCTGAAAGGCACTGAAATACAAATTCTTGCAAGAACAAATGATATTTGTTTTGGCTCAGAATCAAGGATGCCACAGCAAGAAGCAACTGCAAGGCTTGAAAGGAGCTGAAGAGGATAGGCCATGTACTCAGGACATATTTCTCTTAGATTAAGTAAAGGAGTGAACAGTTGCGAGTGCCAAGTATTGTACAATTAAAGATGCAAGTACATGCAGGACGGAGCAAACAAGACTCCAGAGGCCAAGGAGAGTAATAGCACCCAATATTATTGAATCCTATAGCATTAAATAGAAGGACAGAATGGTCAAAATCATGGTCTTGTCAAATGTGGTATAAGACCAGAATACAAGGCCTATTCATAAAGCTCCAGACGAAGATAGCAATGTACCTTCACTCCCTTTAAACTTTAGAGGAAGAGAACAGTCAGCAAAGTCAACTACATAGAAGCAGTGTTGGCTTAGGGCCTAACTGATAAGAGATGGTAGGCTAATTAGCGAAGAAAGGCAGTTGTCTGATGTTGCTCCATTGCACCTGGTTTCGTTGCTTACAAGTCAAATGTCCAAGGTTGGTAAGAGAGTGCCAACCAATCACGAGGGTCTATGTAATGGTGGGCCATACATTGTTGCATGGGGCTATCCACTGCTTTCATCACGTTATTATCTGTATTTTACGTAGTCAGAGGTAGTTCAAGGCGTGCCTACCAGATCCAATGATGATACTAACATTCATACAAACTATATGGATAAGTTTTCCCTAACCAATCCCTCCACCCGGTAGGTTTTTACTGTTATTCACATAGGATGACATCATAGCTGATGTATGTCAAGGTATAAACTTTTAAGTAACTGAAAGGCATTGACAGTGTGTGAGCTAGAATATTTTTGTTCGCCAGGATTCCCTACTTTATTGAACTATTGATAATAAAGTCGTATTTTGCCATGTTCCTTGAGTCTTTCTGGTTATTTGCGCCTGAGATCCTTTATTGTGGTAATCCCATTCGGCACTTGGAACCCTACAGGTGCTAACGCACAAGTATTTAGAGACTGGTTTAGCAAGCACCACACTAGTAGCTGCAGCCCATCAGATGGTTTGGGTTGATGATGTCATGTCATATGTGACCGGTAGTGTCTTAAGGGAGCTGGTCCTGGTGTTGGTGGGCTTTTGGATGGCACATCTTGTACCTTTGGGGTTCCTTACTCAGGTGACTGATGTTGGTGGTATTTGAAATGGTAAGATGGTGCATTGACGTAAGTGAGTCCTAGTGTCTTGTGTTGAATGGCGTTTAAATAGCACTGATGGTGTACTGAAGGCTGTTGAAATGGCAGTATAAGCTTCATGGTGTTGGGTACTGGGTGGTGTTTGGATGTTACGGATGTATTGAGGGTTAATGCTACTATTTACTGCAGTCGGGTGGTGCTTTTATGGAAATGACGTTGCCTTGAAGCAAGTTGGTCTTGGTTACCACTATTGACTGGCGTTTTAAGAGTGGATGGTCCTAGTGGGTGGTGGTGGGTGGTATTTGTATGGCTGCATGTGGAGAGCTGTTCCTGGTGCCTGGTGTTGGGTGTTGGGTGGTGTCGTACTGTAGTGGTGGAGCCGGGGGTGGGTGGTTGGATGCCCCCCTCCCCAGTTCACTCTTAGTGCCCAGTGTGCCCCCCCAGCCTCCTGCTGGCTCTGGATTAGCACCACCAGGCACCAGAAGATGCCTCTGCTACTGGGTTGTTGATACCAGTGTCTGTGGTTGGGTGGCACTGATGATGTCTTAAGTAAAGTTGATCATACGTACTGGTGTTGGCTGCTGTTTGTATGTCACTGATAGTGTCATAAGATAAGTTGGTCTTAGTGTCTGGTGTCGGGTGCTGTTTGTGTGGCACTGATCGGGACTGATGAGAGTCGGCCCTATTGTTTGATGGGGTTTAGATGTCACACACAATGAAATCACCCAGTGCATACCTCAGTGTACATAGCCACGGCAACAAGCATTTGGAACCACCCCGTCGTACCCCTCAGACCTCTCTTGTCCTTTGCTATTCACTACTCGTCTCGGGAGGATAGCTCAGGGGCAACACGGAGCACCACAGGTTCGATCCCCGGGTCCGCGCTTAGAAACCTCCGGGTATTAAGCGCGTTATAAATAATCAATCATATCATGTATCATATCACAACATACTGGCAATATACATACATGGTACGAGTCAATCAGTCACAGACTTCAGCCTGACAGATATATCAGGTATGAAGCTACTGCACCTTTGGGCAATGATACAGTGCTGCAAAAGCCTACCAGTGATAGTGGGGTGCTATACAAAACACAGTTTGACATTGGTAGTTGATGCCTTGAGGGACGTTGGTCCTTGTGCCTGTTCTGGGGTGGTGTTTGGATGACACTGATGCTGTAGTGAAGGGATCTGTTCCTAGCCTTGTTTCTGCTGGTGTATCGTGCCTTGAGGGTTGAGGGTCCTAATGTCTGTTGTTTATTTGTCGTTTGTATGCCATTGATGCTGCATTGAGGGTAGTTGGTCTTAGACTCTGCTATTGGATGGTGTTTGTATGCCATCAGTGATGCATTGTTGAGAGTTGGTCCTAGTGTCTGGTGTTGGGTGTGCGTGTATGCCATTGATGGTGCATTGATAGGAGTTGGTCCTAGTGACTGGTATTGGGTGGTGCTTGTATGCCGTTGATGGTGCATTGCTGGGAGTTGACTCTAGTGACTGGTGTTGGGTGGTGTTCATATGCCATTGATGGTGCATTGTTGGGGGTTGGCTCCAGAATCTGGTGTTGGGTGTGCCTGCATTCCATTGATGGTGCATTTTTGGGTGTTGCTCCTAGTGACTGGTTTTGGGTGGCGTGTGTATGCCACCATTGGTGCATTTTTGGGAGTTGGCCCTAGTGTCTGGTGTTAGGTGGGTTGTGTATGCCATTCATGGTGCACTGTTGTGTGTTGGTCCTAATGACTGGTTTTGGGTGGCGTTTGTATGTTAATGTTAATGTTAAAGGATATTTATACCGCGCACTATCGCCACCGGAGTGGTCCCCTGGCGCTCTGGCGGCTCTGAAAGAGGGAGAGGGGGGGTGAGTTAGTGGGAATAAACTGGAAAAGTGCAAGAGAGCAGTGATTTGCTTTTGGCAGTGTTAGGGAGAATTCTCTGTTTAGGCTGAATTTCCTAACCTAGTGAGTCCCCCAGCAGCTTTGCTGGATTTCTGGAGTTTGTTTTTTCCATCCTGCCAAGAGTGAGACTCTTTTTCTCCCACTCTTGGACATGAGTGTGTATAATTCCTTTGAATGTCAATGTGTTCTATGGGCTTTGGGGTCTTTTACTCCATAGGGTCTCATATGTTTTGCTATGTGTGTTACACCGCACCCTCCGTGCCGTAATACTGGGGCGTCCTAGCGGACCTCCCTCATAGACTACATACCCGGGGACTGACTACTGTCTCCCCGGGCATGTAAAGTCACCATTGGCTTTACTAGACCTAAATTTACTAACAGAACTAGTACAAACCATCTTATTGTGGACGTACTAGTAGGGGTAATTCGATTACTCCTGGATCTGTTATTCGAGGGGGCACTGTCCCGTCCCCCCTCATCGAGTTTTGGCTGGTGGCAGTGGAAACTACTTGTTATGTTCGACCCCGAATATAACCCTATGGGATTCTTCCCATTGTTGGAGATTGATACTTTTTCTCGTTAATCCCTAATGTACCACCGGTCTACTTATCTTACATAAGTCTATCGGATGGTATTTTCTGCCAGAACTCGGTTTGTAAAATGGCGTCTATGTTCGTCTCTGTGACTCCTAAACCAAAGGTCGAGCCCTTTGTTCCACTTTTGGCGGGCCTCTGTACAGAGACCCTCCAAAGTGGTGCCATTCTGTCTGGGTTACCACAGGGGTGTGGGAGGGGGTTTAGGCACCCTGGACCGAGTTGCCTTGCCAACTCCGGTCACACTCTGGTATGATTGGCCCAAGTGGTGAGCCTCCACGCTCACCACTTAGCGTGTGTTGATTGACAGCTAGGCTGAATGAATGGGGGTTTTCTGCATAAAAGCAGGGCTTTTGGGACTGGATCTTCAGAAGTCGCCACAGGACCTAAGAATCCGACGAGGGTTACGCTGAGCCGACCTGCACGACGACACCTCAGGTGGAGCCCTGCGGAACCGACTCACCACTTCCCGACGACAGAGGAGATCTCCCTGCCGGAGAGTCTCTTCCCCTGACTGGTGGGAACAACCAGTCCCCTTTGCTTTTTCTTCGCCTCAGGACGCAGTGGTCGAATTGCCCGTGCAGAGCACCTCGGCAACCGGATAGCCACTACCTCTGTACCGCAACCAAAGGGTGGTGCCTTGTGACGGAGCACCCCCCGGCTGGTCTCTTCCCTGGTGGTGCACCGGACTTCACTTTTCTTCGACGGCGAGATCACCTCTACTCTTGGCAAAGACCTGACGTGCATCCACCACCAGGAACAACTGCCCCCGCCGGAGCTGCCCTCCACAAACAAGGTACCGTGTCTGCCTGGCTTCCCTTTTGATCGGATAGAGTGAGGTGTCTTAATCCTCTCCTTTCCGTTGGGTCGCCTCCAAGCTTTTTCTCACGCATTGTTCTGAACTGGTTCAATCTTCCAATAACAATTTGCTACCCAGGCTCGAACGCATTTCCACAAAGAGACTTTTTGGGGCAAATCGCCTTGCCTCTCTCCGAGTGGGCCTGGCCTCTGAACTTTATGATCTATTGTGGTTCTTGTCTTCTTGCCTTGCATTTTTCCCGTAAAGTATTGAACTGTGTTGATTTCGTAACCTACTACTTTTCTCTCCCATCCTAACTGATATCAGAGTGCCATCTAGATTGAGGCATACACCTCGGTCTGCAAATAAGTGATGCCGGTAGAACCTAGACTTGTCGAAATATTGGTAGGGGGTTTGATCGATTCTTCTTCGTAGAGTAATTGTAATTGAATTGTTTGCCGTGATAGAGCCATAGTGTTTTCCATAGATGTTCAGTTATAAATAAATACCTTTATATCTTTACACTGAAGCCTTGTTGCGTGTTTGCTTGTCTTACTGTGAAGAAATGTCCTATATTGTATACTCCACATACTGCTTAACTCTTCTTGAGAGAAGTCTGACTGCTCAGCCACCGCTACCAAGTGAATCTGTGTGGTACAGACTGCTACCAAGTGGGTTTACTGCCAAACACCTGTAGTCCTAAATCTTTTGCAGTGGTCCCAGAGGGAACTGCACAGGTTTCCCCCTAACACTGGTGTACAGCGGTGGGATTTGTATCGAGTATACAGTTTAGAGTGCTTTTCGACACTTTAGGATAACTAACCACAAAGCTTAGCACTAAAAAGCAACTTTCAAAAACATGTCTACGATGGAAACTTACAGTCAAGAATCCTTGTCAGGTGAAAATACTGAGTTTGCGAGCTCTCTATAGGCAAGAGAATCTTTCTGTAAGAGGCAAGAAGTTAGAATTAATGGAGAGATTGCTGGCGAACCAAAGTCTGGGTACTGGTTCAGAGGAGCCAATTTCTCCATCAAATGTAGATAACAGTGATGGTGTTGATCTGAATCGTAATTCTGATGATAGCGATGAAGAGGCTGACGAGGACGGAGAGGCTAACAAAACTGTCTCCCCTGCTCCTCTACCTGCCTTACCAGCTGTGCCTACGGGGCCCATACCAGGTCCCACAAGTAACCCTGCTTATTTTGAACTTGAAAAAATGAAGCTCGAATTAGAATACAAACAGTTCTTGGCTCAATCTGAACGAAACCAAGAGCTCGAGTTCAGACGGATGAATGCCCAGGCTGAGCAGAAGCAAGCTGAGTTAAGACTCAGGGAAATAGAACTTAATCACGAGTTAGAGATGAAAAAGTTGTCTATAGAAAATGCTTCTCTCTCCTCTGGTTCCTCTAGGAGCTCCAGTCCCAAAAGACCCCGGATGCCGAAGGAATTAGTGGGTATGTATGAACCGAGATTGGATGTGTTGGATTGGTTAAAACTGTTTGAGTACAATCATGGGCTCCAGGACATCACCGGGAATGATTTACTTCCCTGGTTGTTCTCTAGGCTCCCTCCTGTTGCGACTGATGTGGTAATGGAATTGGGGGAGGCGGATAAGACGGAGTACGAAAGTGTGAAACTAGCTTTGATAGCTAGATTCGGGAAGACCCCTTCCCAGTATCTTAAGAGGTTTAGAACCCTCAAAAAGCATGATTGTACCCCTTGGGCTACCTGGGTGAGTGAAGGGTTGAAAAACTTAGAGGGATGGATTAAGGGTTACAAAGTGAACACTTACGAGGGTATAAGGAATCTTTTTATGTTGGAGTCTATTTATGATGCCTGTTCTCCTGACCTCAGACAGCACTTGGCTGATTCAAAGGAATTGGATTCCCGGAGGCTAGCTAAGGCTGCTGACTTGTGGGTTGCCAACAGGGCTACTCATAAGGATTCTGGGGCAACTCAGAAAAAGGATGAGGGAAAACAGCCTAAAAAAGACTCAAAAGAGAATTCGAATAACTCAAATTCCAAAGAGGGCCCCAAACAAAACCAGAAGGGTAAGCCACCGGGAAAACCACAGCAGAATAGTGTGTCTTCTGGTGCCAAACCGGAAGGAGGCCAGAACAAGCCACCATTCCAGGAAGCATTTGGTAAATGCTTTGTTTGTGGCTCGACTGACCACGTGAAAGGAGATCCCAGATGTAAGGGTAAACCTTCAGGGGTCCAGCTTGTCTCCTTAGCCTTCGCTCCAGAGGAGGAAGTCCAAATGGCAAGTGGAAACTTTCTACTGCTAGCTGACGAACCCATTGGAGTCTCAGCCAGCATTTCTTTAGTATCTCTGGGGTTGTGGGAACAGCAGAATTTAGATGTCTATAATTCTATCCCCGATAATACTAAAGAGTATTATAAGGACAGTGTCCAGGTGAATGGTCAGGAGACTCCTGCCATTAGGGACACTGGGGCCAGCATAACTGTGGTGGATAAATCGTTTTTTCAGGCTGAGGATGTTGCTAAGGCACCCAAACGCCTCACCAAGTTAGCTGGAGGGCCTGTGCAGATGCTTCCCCAATTACCAGTTCTCATCCAGTGTTACAACATGACTGTGAAGATACCTGTCAGCATACAGAGTGAGGTACCAGGACGCGTACTGTTGGGTAACGATTTGAAAACTCTTGGAGTTGTATCGCATACTCCCAGACCTCCTAGTAAACGGTTACAGGAGCTAACCAGACCCGCAAGAGAGAGGACCATGCGTGGTACTCTCCAGGAGATGATGAAGAAGGAAATCACTCCTGCTCCACTGGAATTGTCGTCCGCTGTCTCGAAGAAACCAGAAGCGAAAGGGAAACCTAAGACTTCTATCCCGAAACCAGCAGCCAGCATTTCAGTGCAGCCAACACGGACTTCCCCGCGGTTGTCCAAAGTTACACCCGTAACTCCACCTCCAGCCGAGGCTGAGAGGGAGGTACAACCCTGTGTGGTAGAATTAGACTCCGAGGAAGAGCTAATGGAAGGCCCGGAACTCATTGGAGATCTGGATCCTGTTGACCATCCTGAGCTACAGTCTTTACTGGCAGAAGGTAGACCCAGCAGGGCAGACTTCAGTAAGGGACAGAGAGAATGTCCAACTCTGGAAGGTCTTCGCCACCAGGCAGAAGCTCAGGCTGAAGGGCAAGAGCCTGGGAAATACAGGTTGCACTGGGAAGATGGCCTCTTCTACAGTGAACCGACCGAGTCTGCACCTGGAGACTACAAACGACTTGTAGTACCCCAAGAAAACAGACCACAGTTCTTGCAGTTAGCCCACGAGATTCCTTTAGCTGGCCACTTGAGTTTCAAGAAGACTAAGGAAAGGCTCTCTCTCTACTTCTATAGGCCAAAGATGGGGGCCGAAGTAGAAAAACACTGCAGGAACTGCCACACCTGCCAGACCTCTGGTAAGTTTGGCTCCAAGAATGTGGCACCTTTAGTGCCTCTCCCAGTTGTGGGAGTCCCATTTGAGAGAGTAGGGATTGACATTGTTGGTCCCCTTGATACTCCAACCTCCTCAGGCAACAGGTTTATACTTGTTGTAGTAGACCATGCTACTAGGTATCCTGAGGCAATTCCTATGAGGACTGCTACAGCTCCGGCTGTGGCTAAGGCCCTCCTTGGTATTTATACTAGGGTTGGGTTTCCTAAGGAAGTAATCTCTGACAGGGGGTCAAACTTTATGTCCCACTACATGAAGGCCATGTGGAAAACCTGTGGAGTTACTTACAAGTTCTCAACAGCTTACCACCCACAAACCAATGGGTTGGTAGAACGGTTCAACCGAACCATGAAGAGCATGATAGGTGCTTTAGAAGAACCCCTTAAGCGTAAGTGGGACCTTCTACTGCCATGCCTTCTCTTTGCTTATAGAGAAGTCCCTCAGGAGGGAGTAGGTTATTCTCCCTTCGAACTTCTCTATGGTCATCCCGTCAGAGGTCCATTGGCCCTGATTAAGGAGGGGTTGGAGAGTGCTCCTTCCCCCAAGCCAGTCAGAGTGACTGACTACGTGATAGGTCTCCGGAGGAGAATGTCGCACATGATGACGGAAGCAAGCGATAACTTGAAAGCTGGACAAGCATTGGTCAAGCACTGGCACGATCAAAAGGCTAACATGGTTGAGTTCGCTCAAGACCAGCTCGTTCTCGTTATGATCCCAACAAGGCAGAGGGCCTTGCAAGACAAATAGATGGGACCTTTCAGAGTTGTGGGTAAACTCGGAGAGGTCAACTATCTGGTGGACTTGGGCAATCCCAAGGAGGCTCCGACAGTCTTTCACACCAACCGACTCAAAGCGTATGTCTCAAGACCTGATGTAGGAGCGTTGCTTCTAGCATCATCCGAGGAAGAAGAAGAGAGTGAAGCTCTTCCGGATCTCCTCCGAGGCTTACCTTTGGACGAAAAATCTGACACCCGAGCAACAAGAAGAGTGCAAATCTATGTTGAATCAGTTTGCCTCTCTGTTTTCGCTTTCACCAGGCTTGACCCCTTGGGGCCAGCATGACATACTCACTGGTGACTGTCTGCCAGTCAAAAGCAGAGGATACCGAATGTCAGAAAACGTACGAACCCACATCAAAGGTGAGGTCAGCAAGATGCTTGATCTCGGGGTAATAGAGCCCTCTACTAGTCCATGGTCTAGCCCAGTTGTGTTAGTACCAAAGGCCGGATCTAAAGAGCTTAGATTCTGCGTGGATTATAGAGCTCTAAATGCAGTCACCAAGACTGCTGTCACCAAGACTGATGCCCACCCTTTGCCAAGAACAGATGAGTTGGTGGATAAACTCTGCGCCGCCAAGTTCCTCAGCACATTTGACTTGACTTCAGGCTATTGGCAAATAGCCCTGACAAACCATGCCAAGGAGAAAACTGCATTTTCTACCCCCGTTGGCTTATACCAGTTTAAGGTAATGCCTTTCGGACTGAAGAATGCACCTGCTACGTTTCAACGGATGGTAAACCAGGTTCTGAATGGGATGGAGGACTTCTGCATGGCATACTTGGATGACATCGCAGTGTTCAGCAATTCCTGGATAGAACATGTAAACCACCTGAGAGATGTTTTGCAGGCTCTTGGACGAGCCAATCTGACCATAAAGGCGAGTAAATGCCAAATTGGACAGAGTAAGGTAGTCTATCTTGGACATGAGGTAGGAGGTGGAGAAATAAGGCCTTTGCTCAGTAAGATTGAAGCTGTGCAAAATTGGACAACACCTACTACTCAAACCCAAGTAGGAGCCTTCCTAGGCCTCACTGGGTACTACAGGAATTTCATAGAGAACTATGGGACCATAGCTTCTCCACTGAATGTCATCTCCTCGCCCAAATTTCCTAAAAAGGTTATATGGAACGAGGAGTGCAATCAGGCTTTTGAAAACCTGAAAAAGGCTCTTTGCCAAGCCCCAGTACTCAGAGCTCCTGATTACCGCCAACACTTCATTGTGCAGACAGATGCTTCAAATGTAGGAATAGGTGCCGTACTCAGTCAACTGTATGGGAAAGGTAGGGAGCACCCCGTTTGCTTCATCAGCCGCAAGCTGAAGGATCCTGAAACAAGGTGGGCAACAATCGAAAGAGAGTGCTTTGCTATCGTGTGGGCTCTGAAGAAGTTTAGGCCGTACTTGTATGGTTCTACTTTCGTCATTCAGACTGACCACCAACCCTTGAGATGGTTAATGCAAATGAAGGGGGAAAACCCAAAACTATTGAGATGGTCGATCTGCCTGCAAGGGTTTGATTTCACCATTGAGCACAGGTCAGGGTGTCACCACCAAAATGCTGATGGTCTCTCTAGGATGTATGTCATCGACTAGAGGTATGAGATTCATCCAGGAGTGGATTAAATCCTCCTGTCCCTTAGTCTGGGGGGGGCAGTGTTAGGGAGAATTCTCTGTTTAGGCTGAATTTCCTAACATAGTGAGTCCCCCAGCAGCTTTGCTGGATTTCTGGAGTTTGTTTTTTTCCATCCTGCCAAGAGTGAGACTCTTTTTCTCCCACTCTTGGACATGAGTGTGTATAATTCCTTTGAATGTCAATGTGTTCTATGGGCTATGGGGTCTTTTACTCCATAGGGTCTCATATGTTTTGCTATGTGTGTTACACCGCACCCTCCGTGCCGTAACACTGGGGCGTCCTAGCGGACCTCCCTCATAGACTCCATACCCGGGGACTGACTACTGTCTCCCGGGCATGTAAAGTCACAATTGGCTTTACTAGACCTAAATTTACTAACAGAACTAGTACAAACCATCTTATTGGGGACGTACTAGTAGGGGTAATTCGATTACTCCTGGATCTGTTATTCGAGGGGGCACTGTCCCGTCCCCCCTCGTCGAGTTTTGGCTGTTATGTTCGACCCCGAATATAACCCTATGGGATTCTTCCCATTGTTGGAGATTGATACTTTTTCTCGTTAATCTCTAACGTACCACCGGTCTACTTATCTTAAATAAGTCTATCGGATGGTATTTTCTGCCAGAACTCGGTTTGTAAAATGGCGTCTGTGTTCGTCTCTGTGACTCCTAAACCAAAGGTCGAGCCCTTTGTTCCACTTTTGGCGGGCCTCTGTACAGAGACCCTCCAAAGTGGTGCCATTCTGTCTGGGTTACCACAGGGGTGCGGGAGGGGGTTTAGGCACCCTGGACCGAGTTGCCTTGCCAACTCCGGTCGCACTCTGGTATGATTGGCCCAAGTGGTGAGCCTCCCCGCTCACCACTTAGCATGTGTTGATTGACAGCTAGGCTGAATGAATAGGGGTTTTCGGCATAAAAGCAGGGCTTTTGGGACTGGATCTTCAGAAGTCGCCACAGGACCTAAGAATCCGACGAGGGTAACGCTGAGCCGACCTGCACGACGACACCTCCGGTGGAGCCCTGCGGAACCGACTCACCACTTCCCGACGACAGAGGAGATCTCCCTGCCGGAGAGTCTCTTCCCCTGACTGGTGGGAACAACCAGTCCCCTTTGCTTTTTCTTCGCTTCAGGATGCAGTGGTCGAATTGCCGGTGCAGAGCACCTCAGCAACCGGATAGCCACTACCCCTGTACCGCGACCAAAAGGTGGTGCCTTGTGACGGAGCACTCCGCGGCTGGTCTCTTCCCTGGTGGTGCACCGGACTTCACTTTTCTTCGACGGCGAGATCACCTCTACTCTTGGCAAAGACCCGACGTGCATCCACCACCAGGGACAACTGCCCCCGCCAGAGCTACCCTCCACAAACAAGGTACCGTGTCCGCCTGGCTTTTCTTTTGATCGGATAGAGTGAGGTGTCTTAATCCTCTCCTTTCCGTTGGGTCGCCTCCAAGCTTTTTCTCACGCATTGTTCTGAACTGGTTCAATCTTCCAATAACAATTTGCTACACAGGCTCGAACGCATTTCCACAAAGAGACTTTTTGGGACAAATCGCCTTGCCTCTCTCCGAGTGGGCCTGGCCTCTGAACTTTATGATCTATTGTGGTTCTTGTCTTCTTGCCTTGCATTTTTCCCGTAAAGTATTGAACTGTGTTGATTTCGTAAGCTACTATTTTTCTCTCCCATCCTAACTGATATCAGAGTGCCATCTAGGTTGAGGCATACACCTCGGTCTGCAAATAAGTGATGCCGGTAGAACCTAGACTTGTCGAAATATTGTTAGGGGGTTTGATCGATTCTTCTTAGTAGAGTAATTGTAATTGAATTGTTTGCCGTGATAGTGCCATAGTGTTTTCCATAGATGTTCCGTTATAAATAAATACCTTTATATCTTTACACTGAAGCCTTGTTGCGTGTTTGCTTGTCTTACTGTGAAGAATTGTCCTATATTGTATACTCCACATACTGCTTAACTCTTCTTGAGAGAAGTCTGACTGCTCAGCCACAGCTACCAAGTGAATCTGTGTGGTACAGACTCCTACCAAGTGGGTTTACTGCCAAACACCTGAAGTCCTAAATCTTTTGCAGTGGTCCCAGAGGGAACTGCACAGGTTTCCGCCTAACAGGCAGCCTCAGCCTGGTGGGTCCGTTGGTTGGGGTTGGGGTGCTTGCGGTCCGTAGTCGTCGTGTGCTGTTGTGCAAGTCTATGTGCGGTTTTATTTGTTGTTGCAGTGTAGTGAAGTTTGTGCGGATTGCTGTGTATTAGAGTTGTGGTTGTGTTTGGTTAGAGTTTGAGCGGTGTATGTAGAGAGAAGAGATTGTTAGTGGATTGGTTAGTTGGCCTTTCAGTCCTTGCAATTGTGTCTAGGTGTGATGTTTGCTATCATTCACTATTCCTTCTAAGTGTGTGGCGCTTGCTAATTTCAAAATTCTGTCTAGATGTGAGGAAGGCTAGTGATCATGATTGTCATCGTTCACAGTTTCATCTAAGTGTGGAGCATGCTAGCATTCATAGTCCTTTCTAGATGCGGCGCGGACTAAATTCAAGAATTTACATCTAAGTGTGGTACATGCTAAAATTCATGAACATGTCTAGATGCGAAGCAGGATTAAGTCAAGAATTCCATCTAAGTGTGGTACATGCTAACATTAAAATAACCCTGTCTAGATGTGATGCAGGCTAAAGTCATGAGTTCCATCTAAGTGTGGTACATGATAACATTAACAATCCTGTATGCCACTGTTGGTGCATTTTTGCAAGTTGGCCCTAGTGACTGGGTTTGGGGTGCATTTTTGGGAGTTGGCCCAAGTGTCTGGTGTTGGGTGTTGCTTGCATGCCCTCTATGGTTGATTGGTGGGAGTTGGTCCAGGTGTTTGGTGGTTTTTGTATGTTATCGATGGTGCATTGATAGGAGTTGGCCCCAGTGTCTGGTGTTGGATGGTTTCTGTATGCCATTGATGGTGCATTGTTGGGTCTTGCTCCTAGTGACTGGTGTTAGGTGGCATGTGGATGCCACCGTTAGTGCATTGTTGGGAGTTGGCCCTAGTGTCTGGTCTGGTGTTGGGTGGTGCTTGTATGCCCTCTATGGTGGATTGTTGGGAGTTGGTCCTAGTGTCTGGTGTTGGGTATTCTTGTATTCCATTGATGGTACCTTATTGGGGGTTGCTCCTAGTGACTGGTTTTGGGCAGCATTTGTATGCCACTGTTGGTGCATTGTTGGGAGTTGGCCCTAGTGACTGGTTTTGGGTGACATGGTTTTGGGTGACATTTGTATGACACCATTGGTTCATTATTGGGAGTTGGTCCTAGTGCCTGGTTTTAGGTGGCATTTGTACACCACCGTTGGTTCATTGTTGGGAGTTGGCCCTACTGTCTGGTGTTGGGTGGTGTTTGTATTCCATTCCTGTTGCATTGTTGGGAGTTGGTTCCAGTGCTTTGTGTTGGGTGTTGCTTGTATGCCCTCTATGGTGGATTGTTGGGAGTTGGTCCTAGTGTTTAGTGTTGGGTATGCTTGTATTCCATTGATGGTGACTTATTGGTGATTGCTCCTAGTGCCTGGTTTTGGGTGGCATTTGTGTGCCACCGTTGGTGCATTGTTGGGAGTTGGCCCTACTGTCTGGTGCTGGGTGGTGTTTGTATGCCATTCCTGGTGCATTGGTGGGAGTTGGTTCCAGTGCTTTGTGTTGGGTGTTGTTTGTATGCCCTCTATGGTGGATTGCTGGGAGTTGGTCCTCGTGTCTGGTGTTGGGTGTGCGTGTATGCCATTGATGGTGCATTGTTGGGAGTTGTCCTAGTGTCTGGTGTTGGGTGTGCGTGTATGCCATTGATGGTGCATTGTTGGGAGTTGTCCTAGTGTCTGGTGTTGGGTGTGTGTGTTTTCCATTGATGGTGCATTGTTGGGAGTTGTCCTAGTGTCTGGTGTTGGGTGTGCGTGTATGCCATTGATGGTACATTGTTGGGAGTTAGTTCCAGTGTCTGGTGTTGGGTGTGCGTGTATGCCTTTGATGGTGCATTGTTGGGAGTTGTCCTAGTGTCTGGTGTTGGGTGTGCGTGTATGCCATTGATGGTGCATTGTTGGGAGTTGTCCTAGTGTCTGGTGTTGGGTGTGCGTGTATGCCATTGATGGTGCATTGTTGGGTGTTGTCCTAGTGTCTGGTGTTGGGTGAGCGTGTATGCCATTGATGGTGCATTGTTGGGAGTTGTCCTAGTGTCTGGTGTTGGGTGTGTGTGTATGCCATTGATGGTGCATTGTTGGGAGTTGGGCCTCGTGTCTGGTGTTGGGTGTGTGTGTATGCCATTGATGGTGCATTGTTGGGCGTTGTCCTAGTGTCTGGTGTTGGGTGTGCGTGTTTTCCATTGATGGTGCATTGTTGGGAGTTGGTTCCAGTGTCTGGTGTTGGGTGTGCGTGTTTTCCATTGATGGTGCATTCTTGGGAGTTGGTTCCAGTGTCTGGTGTTGGGGTTGAGTGCATGCCATTGATGGTGCATTGTTGGGAGTTGTCCTAGTGTCTGGTGTTTGGTGTGCGTGTTTTCCATTGATGGTGCATTGTTGGGAGTTGTCCTAGTGTCTGGTGTTGGGTGTGCGTGTTTTCCATTGATGGTGCATTGTTGGGTGTTGCTCCTAGTGTCTGGTGTTGGGTGTGCGTGTTTTCCATTGATGGTGCATTGTTGGGAGTTGGTTCCAGTGTCTGGTGTTGGGTGTGCGTGTTTTCCATTGATGGTGCATTGTTGGGAGTTGGTTCCAGTGTCTGGTGTTGGGTGTGCGTGTTTTCCATTGATGGCGCATTGTTGGGAGTTGTCCTAGTGTCTGTTGTCGGGTGTGCGTGTTTTCCATTGATGGTGCATTGTTGGGAGTTGGTTCCAGTGTCTGGTGTTGGGTGTGCATGTTTTCCATTGATGGTGCATTGTTGGGAGTTGTCCTAGTGTCTGGTGTTGGGTGTGCGTGCTTTCTATTGATGGTGCATTGTTGGGAGTTGGTTCCAGTGTCTGGTGTTGGGTGTGCGTGTTTTCCATTGATGGTTCATTGTTGGGAGTTGGTTCCAGTGTCTGGTGTTGGGTGTGCGTGTTTTCCATTGATGGTGCATTGTTGGGAGTCGGTTCCAGTGTCTGGTGTTGGGTGCGCGTGTTTTTCATTGATGGTGCATTGTTGGGAGTCGGTTCGAGTGTCTGGTGTTGGGTGCGCGTGTTTTCCATTGATGATGCATTGTTGGGAGTCGGTTCCAGTGTCTGATGTTGGGTGCGCGTGTTTTCCATTGATGGTGCATTGTTGGGAGTCGGTTCCAGTGTCTGGTGTTGTGTGCGCGTGTTTTTCATTGATGGTGCATTGTTGGGAGTCGGTTACAGTGTCTGGTGTTGGGTGTGCGTGTTTTCCATTGATGGCGCATTGTTGGGAGTTGGTTCCAGTTTCTGGTATTGGGTGTGCGTGTATGCCATTGATGGTGCATTGTTGGGAGTTGTCCTAGTGTCTGGTGTTGGGTGTGCGTGTATGCCATTGATGGTGCATTGTTGGGAGTTGGTTCCAGTGTCTGGTGTTGGGTGTGCGTGTATGCCATTGATGGTGCATTATTGGGAGTTGTCCTAGTGTCTGGTGTTGGGTGCGTGTGTATGCCATTGATGGTGCATTGTTGGGAGTTGGGCCTCGTGTCTGGTGTTGGGTGTGCGTGTATGCCATTGATGGTGCATTGTTGGGCGTTGTCCTAGTGTCTGGTGTTGGGTGTGCGTGTTTTCCATTGATGGTGTATTGTTGGGAGTTGGTTCCAGTGTCTGGTGTTGGGTGTGAGTGCATGCCATTGATGGTGCATTGTTGGGAGTTGTCCTAGTGTCTGGTGTTGGGTGTGCGTGTTTTCCATTGATGGTGCATTGTTGGGAGTTGTCCTAGTGTCTGGTGTTGGGTGTGTGTGTTTTCCATTGATGGTGCATTGTTGGGAGTTGCTCCTAGTGTCTGGTGTTGGGTGTGCGTGTTTTCCATTGATGGTGCATTGTTGGGAGTTGGTTCCAGTGTCTGGTGTTGGGTGTGCGTGTTTTCCATTGATGGTGCATTGTTGGGAGTTGTCCTAGTGTCTGTTGTTGGGTGTGCGTGTTTTCCATTGATGGTGCATTGTTGGGAGTAGGTTCCAGTGTCTGGTGTTGGGTGTGCGTGTTTTCCATTGATGGTGCATTGTTGGGAGTTGTCCTAGTGTCTGGTGTTGGGTGTGCGTGTTTTCCATTGATGGTTCATTGTTGGGAGTTGGTTCCAGTGTCTGGTGTTCGGTGTGCGTGTTTTCCATTGATGGTTCATTGTTGGGAATTGGTTCCAGTGTCTGGTGTTGTGTGTGCGTGTTTAACATTGATGGTGCATTGTTGGGAGTTGGTTCCAGTGTCTGGTGTTGGGTGTGCGTGTTTTCCATTGATGGTGCATTGTTGGGAGTCGGTTCCAGTGTCTGGTGTTGGGTGTGCGTGTTTTCCATTGATGGTGCATTGTTGGGAGTCGGTTGCAGTGTCTGGTGTTGGGTGTGCGTGTTTTCCCTTGATGGTGCATTGTTGGGAGTCGGTTCCAGTGTCTGGTGTTGGGTATGCGTGTTTTCCATTGATGGTGCATTGTTGGGAGTCGGTTCCAGTGTCTGGTGTTGGGTGTGCGTGTTTTCCATTGATGGTGCATTGTTGGGAGTCGGTTCCAGTGTCTGGTGTTGGGTGTGCGTGTTTTCCATTGATGGTGCATTGTTGGGAGTCGGTTCCAGTGTCTGGTGTTGGGTGCGCGTGTTTTTCATTGATGGTGCATTGTTGGGAGTCGGTTCGAGTGACTGGTGTTGGGTGCACGTGTTTTCCATTGATGGTGCATTGTTGGGAGTCGGTTCCAGTGTCTGGTGATGGGTGCGCGTGTTTTCCATTGATGGTGCATTGTTGGGAGTCGGTTCCAGTGTCTGGTGTTGGGTGTGCGTGTTTTCCAATGATGGTGCATTGTTGGGAGTCGGTTCCAGTGTCTGGTGTTGGGTGTGCGTGTTTTCCATTGATGGTGCATTGTTGGGAGTCGGTTCCAGTGTCTGGTGTTGGGTGTGCGTGTTTTCCATTGATGGTGCATTGTTGAGAGTCGGTTCCAGTGTCTGGTGTTGGGTGTGCGTGTTTTCCATTGATGGCGCATTGTTGGGAGTCGGTTCCAGTGTCTGGTGTTGGGTGTGCGTGTTTTCCATTGATGGCGCATTGTTGGGAGTCGGTTCCAGTGTCTGGTGTTGAGTGTGCGTGTTTTCCATTGATGGCGCATTGTTGGGAGTCGGTTCCAGTGTCTGGTGTTGGGTGTGCGTGTTTTCCATTGATGGCGCATTGTTGGGAGTCGGTTCCAGTGTCTGGTGTTGGGTGTGCGTGTTTTCCATTGATGGCGCATTGTTGGGAGTCGGTTCCAGTGTCTGGTGTTGGGTGTGCGTGTTTTCCATTGATGGCGCATTGTTGGGAGTCGGTTCCAGTGTCTGGTGTTGGAGGTGCGTGTTTTCCATTGATGGCGCATTGTTGGGAGTCGGTTTCAGTGTCTGGTGTTGGGTGTGCGTGGTTTCCATTGATGGCGCATTGTTGGGAGTCGGTTCCAGTGTCTGGTGTTGGGTGTGCGTGTTTTCCATTGATGGTGCATTGTTGGGAGTCGGTTCCAGTGTCTGGTGTTGGGTGTGCGTGTTTTCCATTGATGGTGCATTGTTGGGAGTTGGTTCCAGTGTCTGGTGTTGGGTGTGCGTGTTTTCCATTGATGGTGCATTGTTGGGAGTTGGTTCCAGTGTCTGATGTTGGGTGTGCGTGTTTTCCATTGATGGTGCATTGTTGGGAGTTGGTTCTAGTGTCTGGTGTTGGGTGTGCGTGTTTTCCATTGATGGTGCATTGTTGGGAGTTGGTTCCAGTGTCTGGTGTTGGGTGTTCGTGTATGCCATTGATGGTGCATTATTGGGAGTTGTCCTAGTGTCTGGTGTTGGGTGCGTGTGTATGCCATTGATGGTGCATTGTTGGGAGTTGGGCCTCGTGTCTGGTGTTGGGTGTGCGTGTATGCCATTGATGGTGCATTGTTGGGCGTTGTCCTAGTGTCTGGTGTTGGGTGTGCGTGTTTTCCATTGATGGTGTATTGTTGGGAGTTGGTTCCAGTGTCTGGTGTTGGGTGTGCGTGTTTTCCATTGATGGTGCATTGTTGGGAGTTGGTTCCAGTGTCTGGTGTTGGGTGTGAGTGCATGCCATTGATGGTGCATTGTTGGGAGTTGTCCTAGTGTCTGGTGTTGGGTGTGCGTGTTTTCCATTGATGGTGCATTGTTGGGAGTTGACCTAGTGTCTGGTGTTGGGTGTGTGTGTTTTCCATTGATGGTGCATTGTTGGGAGTTGCTCCTAGTGTCTGGTGTTGGGTGTGCGTGTTTTCCATTGATGGTGCATTGTTGGGAGTTGGTTCCAGTGTCTGGTGTTGGGTGTGCGTGTTTTCCATTGATGGTGCATTGTTGGGAGTTGTCCTAGTGTCTGTTGTTGGGTGTGCGTGTTTTCCATTGATGGTGCATTGTTGGGAGTAGGTTCCAGTGTCTGGTGTTGGGTGTGCGTGTTTTCCATTGATGGTGCATTGTTGGGAGTTGTCCTAGTGTCTGGTGTTGGGTGTGCGTGTTTTCCATTGATGGTTCATTGTTGGGAGTTGGTTCCAGTGTCTGGTGTTCGGTGTGCGTGTTTTCCATTGATGGTTCATTGTTGGGAGTTGGTTCCAGTGTCTGGTGTTGTGTGTGCGTGTTTAACATTGATGGTGCATTGTTGGGAGTTGGTTCCAGTGTCTGGTGTTGGGTGTGCGTGTTTTCCATTGATGGTGCATTGTTGGGAGTCGGTTCCAGTGTCTGGTGTTGGGTGTGCGTGTTTTCCATTGATGGTGCATTGTTGGGAGTCGGTTGCAGTGTCTGGTGTTGGGTGTGCGTGTTTTCCCTTGATGGTGCATTGTTGGGAGTCGGTTCCAGTGTCTGGTGTTGGGTATGCGTGTTTTCCATTGATGGTGCATTGTTGGGAGTCGGTTCCAGTGTCTGGTGTTGGGTGTGCGTGTTTTCCATTGATGGTGCATTGTTGGGAGTCGGTTCCAGTGTCTGGTGTTGGGTGTGCGTGTTTTCCATTGATGGTGCATTGTTGGGAGTCGGTTCCAGTGTCTGGTGTTGGGTGCGCGTGTTTTTCATTGATGGTGCATTGTTGGGAGTCGGTTCGAGTGACTGGTGTTGGGTGCACGTGTTTTCCATTGATGGTGCATTGTTGGGAGTCGGTTCCAGTGTCTGGTGATGGGTGCGCGTGTTTTCCATTGATGGTGCATTGTTGGGAGTCGGTTCCAGTGTCTGGTGTTGGGTGTGCGTGTTTTCCAATGATGGTGCATTGTTGGGAGTCGGTTCCAGTGTCTGGTGTTGGGTGTGCGTGTTTTCCATTGATGGTGCATTGTTGGGAGTCGGTTCCAGTGTCTGGTGTTGGGTGTGCGTGTTTTCCATTGATGGTGCATTGTTGAGAGTCGGTTCCAGTGTCTGGTGTTGGGTGTGCGTGTTTTCCATTGATGGCGCATTGTTGGGAGTCGGTTCCAGTGTCTGGTGTTGGGTGTGCGTGTTTTCCATTGATGGCGCATTGTTGGGAGTCGGTTCCAGTGTCTGGTGTTGAGTGTGCGTGTTTTCCATTGATGGCGCATTGTTGGGAGTCGGTTCCAGTGTCTGGTGTTGGGTGTGCGTGTTTTCCATTGATGGCGCATTGTTGGGAGTCGGTTCCAGTGTCTGGTGTTGGGTGTGCGTGTTTTCCATTGATGGCGCATTGTTGGGAGTCGGTTCCAGTGTCTGGTGTTGGGTGTGCGTGTTTTCCATTGATGGCGCATTGTTGGGAGTCGGTTCCAGTGTCTGGTGTTGGAGGTGCGTGTTTTCCATTGATGGCGCATTGTTGGGAGTCGGTTTCAGTGTCTGGTGTTGGGTGTGCGTGGTTTCCATTGATGGCGCATTGTTGGGAGTCGGTTCCAGTGTCTGGTGTTGGGTGTGCGTGTTTTCCATTGATGGTGCATTGTTGGGAGTCGGTTCCAGTGTCTGGTGTTGGGTGTGCGTGTTTTCCATTGATGGTGCATTGTTGGGAGTCGGTTCCAGTGTCTGGTGTTGGGTGTGCGTGTTTTCCATTGATGGTGCATTGTTGGGAGTTGGTTCCAGTGTCTGATGTTGGGTGTGCGTGTTTTCCATTGATGGTGCATTGTTGGGAGTTGGTTCTAGTGTCTGGTGTTGGGTGTGCGTGTTTTCCATTGATGGTGCATTGTTGGGAGTTGGTTCCAGTGTCTGGTGTTGGGTGTTCGTGTTTTCCATTGTTGGCGCATTGTTTGGAGTTGGTTCCAGTTTCTGGTATTGGGTGTGCGTGTTTTCCATTGATGGCGCATTGTTGGGAGTTGGTTCCAGTGTCTGGTGGTGGGTGTGCGTGTTTTCCATTGATGACGCATTGTTGGGAGTTGGTTTCAGTGTCTGGTGTTGGGTGTGCATGTTTTCCATTGATGGCGCATTGTTGGGAGTTGGTTCCAGTGTCTGGTGTTGGGTGTGCGTGTTTTCCATTGATGGGAGTTGGTTCCAGTGTCTGGTGTTGGGTGTGCGTGTTTTCCATTGATGGTGCATTGTTGGGAGTTGGTTCCAGTGTCTGGTGTTGGGTGTGCGTGTTTTCCATTGATGGTGCATTGTTGGGAGTTGGTTCCAGTGTCTGGTGTTGGGTGTGCGTGTTTTCCATTGATGGTGCATTGTTGGGAGTTGGTTCCAGTGTCTGGTGTTGGGTGTGCTTGTTTTCCATTGATGGGAGTTGGTTCCAGTGTCTGATGTTGGGTGTGCGTGTTTTCCATTGATGGTGCATTGTTGGGAGTTGGTTCCAGTGTCTGGTGTTGGGTGTGTGTGTATGCCATTGATGGTGCATTGTTGGGAGTTGTCCTAGTGTCTGGTGTTGGGTGTGTGTGTATGCAATTGATGGCGCATTGTTGGGAGTTGGGCCTCGTGTCTGGTGTTGGGTGTGCGTGTTTTCCATTGATGGCGCATTGTTGGGAGTTGGTTCCAGTGTCTGGTGTTGGGTGTGCATGTTTTCCATTTATGGCGCATTGTTGGGAGTTGGTTCCAGTGTCTGGTGTTGGGTGTGCGTGTTTTCCATTGATGGCGCATTGTTGGGAGTCGGTTCCAGTGTCTGGTGTTGAGTGTGCGTGTTTTCCATTGATGGCGCATTGTTGGGAGTCGGTTCCAGTGTCTGGTGTTGGGTGTGCGTGTTTTCCATTGATGGCGCATTGTTGGGAGTCGGTTCCAGTGTCTGGTGTTGGGTGTGCGTGTTTTCCATTGATGGCGCATTGTTGGGAGTCGGTTCCAGTGTCTGGTGTTGGGTGTGCGTGTTTTCCATTGATGGCGCATTGTTGGGAGTCGGTTCCAGTGTCTGGTGTTGGAGGTGCGTGTTTTCCATTGATGGCGCATTGTTGGGAGTCGGTTTCAGTGTCTGGTGTTGGGTGTGCGTGGTTTCCATTGATGGTGCATTGTTGGGAGTCCGTTCCAGTGTCTGGTGTTGGGTGTGCGTGTTTTCCATTGATGGTGCATTGTTGGGAGTCGGTTCCAGTGTCTGGTGTTGGGTTTGCGTGTTTTCCATTGATGGTGCATTGTTGGGAGTTGGTTCCAGTGTCTGGTGTTGGGTGTGCGTGTTTTCCATTGATGGTGCATTGTTGGGAGTTGGTTCCAGTGTCTGATGTTGGGTGTGCGTGTTTTCCATTGATGGTGCATTGTTGGGAGTTGGTTCCAGTGTCTGGTGTTGGGTGTGCGTGTTTTCCATTGATGGTGCATTGTTGGGAGTTGGTTCCAGTGTCTGGTGTTGGGTGTTCGTGTTTTCCATTGTTGGCGCATTGTTTGGAGTTGGTTCCAGTTTCTGGTATTGGGTGTGCGTGTTTTCCATTGATGGCGCATTGTTGGGAGTTGGTTCCAGTGTCTGGTGGTGGGTGTGCGTGTTTTCCATTGATGACGCATTGTTGGGAGTTGGTTTCAGTGTCTGGTGTTGGGTGTGCATGTTTTCCATTGATGGCGCATTGTTGGGAGTTGGTTCCAGTGTCTGGTGTTGGGTGTGCGTGTTTTCCATTGATGGGAGTTGGTTCCAGTGTCTGGTGTTGGGTGTGCGTGTTTTCCATTGATGGTGCATTGTTGGGAGTTGGTTCCAGTGTCTGGTGTTGGGTGTGTGTGTTTTCCATTGATGGTGCATTGTTGGGAGTTGGTTCCCGTGTCTGGTGTTGGGTGTGCGTGTTTTCCATTGATGGTGCATTGTTGGGAGTTGGTTCCAGTGTCTGGTGTTGGGTGTGCTTGTTTTCCATTGATGGGAGTTGGTTCCAGTGTCTGATGTTGGGTGTGCGTGTTTTCCATTGATGGTGCATTGTTGGGAGTTGGTTCCAGTGTCTGGTGTTGGGTGTGCGTGTATGCCATTGATGGTGCATTGTTGGGAGTTGTCCTAGTGTCTGGTGTTGGGTGTGTGTGTATGCAATTGATGGTGCATTGTTGGGAGTTGGGCCTCGTGTCTGGTGTTGGGTGTGCGTGTTTTCCATTGATGGCGCATTGTTGGGAGTTGGTTCCAGTGTCTGGTGTTGGGTGTGCATGTTTTCCATTTATGGCGCATTGTTGGGAGTTGGTTCCAGTGTCTGGTGTTGGGTGTGCGTGTTTTCCATTGATGGGAGTTGGTTCCAGTGTCTGGTGTTGGGTGTGCGTGTTTTCCATTGATGGTGCATTGTTGGGAGTTGTCCTAGTGTCTGGTGTTGGGTGTGCGTGTTTTCCATTGATGGTGCATTGTTGGTAGTTGGTTTCAGTGTCTGGTGTTGGGTGTGCGTGTTTTCCATTGATGGTGCATTGTTGGGAGTTGGTTCCAGTGCCTGGTGTTGGGTGTGCGTATTTTCCATTGATGGTGCATTGTTGGGAGTTGGTTCCAGTGTCTGGTGTTGGGTGTGCATGTTTTGCATTGATGGTGCATTGTTGGGAGTTGGTTCCGGTGTCTGGTGTTGGGTGTGCGTGTTTTCCATTGATGGTGCATTGTTGGGAGTTTATCCTCGTGTCTGGTGTTGGGTGTGCGTGTTTTCCATTGATGGTGCATTGTTGGGAGTTGGTTCCAGTGTCTGATGTTGGGTGTGCGTGTTTTCCATTGATGGTGCATTGTTGGGAGTTGGTTCCAGTGTCTGGTGTTGGGTGTGCGTGTATGCCATTGATGGTGCATTGTTGGGAGTTGTCCTAGTGTCTGGTGTTGGGTGTGTGTGTATGCAATTGATGGTGCATTGTTGGGAGTTGGGCCTCGTGTCTGGTGTTGGGTGTGCGTGTTTTCCATTGATGGCGCATTGTTGGGAGTTGGTTCCAGTGGCTGGTGTTGGGTGTGCATGTTTTCCATTGATGGCGCATTGTTGGGAGTTGGTTCCAGTGTCTGGTGTTGGGTGTGCGTGTTTTCCATTGATGGGAGTTGGTTCCAGTGTCTGGTGTTGGGTGTGCGTGTTTTCCATTGATGGTGCATTGTTGGGAGTTGTCCTAGTGTCTGGTGTTGGGTGTGCGTGTTTTCCATTGATGGTGCATTGTTGGGAGTTGGTTTCAGTGTCTGGTGTTGGGTGTGCGTGTTTTCCATTGATGGTGCATTGTTGGGAGTTCGTTCCAGTGCCTGGTGTTGGGTGTGCGTATTTTCCATTGATGGTGCATTGTTGGGAGTTGGTTCCAGTGTCTGGTGTTGGGTGTGCATGTTTTGCATTGATGGTGCATTGTTGGGAGTTGGTTCCGGTGTCTGGTGTTGGGTGTGCGTGTTTTCCATTGATGGTGCATTGTTGGGAGTTTATCCTCGTGTCTGGTGTTGGGTGTGCGTGTTTTCCATTGATGGTGCATTGTTGGGAGTTGTTTCCAGTGTCTGGTGTTGGGTGTGCGTGTTTTCCATTGATGGTGCATTGTTGGGAGTTTGTCCTCGTGTCTGGTGTTGGGTGTGTGGGTTTTCCATTGATGGTGCATTGTTGGGAGTTGTCCTCGTGTCTGGTGTTGGGTGTGCGTGTTTTCCATTGATGGTGCATTGTTGGGAGTTGGTTCCAGTGTCTGGTGTTGGGTGTGCGTGTTTTGCATTGATGGTGCATTGTTGGGAGTTGGTTCCAGTGTCTGGTGTTGGGTGTGCGTGTATGCCATTGATGGTGCATTGTTGGGAGTTGGTTCCAGTGTCTGGTGTTGGGTGTGCGTGTTTTCCATTGATGGTGCATTGTTGGGAGTTTGTCCTCGTGTCTGGTGTTGGGTGTGTGTGTTTTCCATTGATGGTGCATTGTTGGGAGTTGTCCTAGTGTCTGGTGTTGGGTGTGCGTGTTTTCCATTGATGGTGCATTGTTGGGAGTTGGTTCCAGTGTCTGGTGTTGGGTGTGCGTGTTTTGCATTGATGGTGCATTGTTGGGAGTTGGTTCCAGTGTCTGGTGTTGGGTGTGCGTGTATGCCATTGATGGTGCATTGTTGGGAGTTGGTTCCAGTGTCTGGTGTTGGGTGTGCGTGTTTTCCATTGATGGTGCATTGTTGGGAGTTGGTTCCAGTGTCTGGTGCTGGGTGTGCGTGTATGCTATCGATGGTGCATTGTTGGGAGTTGGTCCTCGTGTCTGGTGTTGGGTGTGCGTGTATGCTATCGATGGTGCTTTGTTGGGAGTTGGTCCTCGTGCCTGGTGTTGGGTGTGCGTGCATGCTATCGATGGTGCATTGTTGGGAGTTGATCCTCGTGCCTGGTGTTGGGTGTGCGTGCATGCCATTGATGGTGCATTGTTGGGAGTTGGTTCCAGTGTCTGGTGTTGGGTGTGCGTGTTTTCTATTGATGGTGCATTGTTGGGAGTTGGTTCCAGTGTCTGGTGTTGGGTGTGCGTGTTTTCCATTGTTGGCGCATTGTTTGGAGTTGGTTCCAGTTTCTGGTGTTGGGTGTGCGTGTATGCCATTGATGGTGCATTGTTGGGAGTTGGTTCCAGTGTCTGGTGTTGGGTGTGCGTGTTTTCCATTGATGGTGCATTGGTGGGAGTTGGTCCGAGTGCCTGCTTTTAGGTAGTTTCTTAATTTCTCTATATTTGGGTGGTTGGTCAGACACGTTTACCGGAAGTGCTGTGCCAACAGCGGAAGCAATCCCTTTACAGGGTGTATTTACATAGTAATGAATCATTGATGGCTCTATTGGTGAGGCCGGGTGTTGGGGTAGCGCAGGGCTTAATAGGGGGTGATTGACAGGGAGACATGCAACATAGGGTCTCCTTTTAGGCAATGGGCTGCGTTTCCATGGATGGAATATCCATACATGCAGTTGTTTCCTTGGAGCGTGGGGCAGGCGAGCGGGAGCGGGTAGGGGACGCCCCTCCACTGGGGCCAGGCTAAAGAGCTGTTGTTCCGAGTGTGTGGATGGCACTGATGGTGTCTTGAGGTGTGTTGAATTGAAGAGGGGCGTGCTTGCCCCCACCTTGCAGTTGCTGTGTTTATTAAGTCTCAGCCCCCCCCCCCACCCACCCCTTTTCTACCTCGCAGAGTTGGTTCTGTGTCGGGCAATCGCCTCCTCATTGCCCTCAAACCCACCCCTCCAGTGCACATAGCCAGGCAATAAAGACCGATAGAGGGAGTGGGGGGTGTGAGGCGCAAGAGGGCAGGTCCAGCCTCAAACTACCACAGGGAGGGACGCCAAGAAACCAGTGGAAGCAGTGTGTTATTGCACCCACAAGCTGTGTCAACAGCTGTGAAAATGCCAAAGGGGGCGAGGGGGCGGGGACTGGGGTCGTTTAATCAGAACCCGGCGTGGGAGACCGGGACCCCCTCTGCATGGAGCCGAGAGCGCGGCGCTCTGTGACCAGTGCTTCTTATATTGGTCTTTTTGAGGAGTTTTTTTTCCTCAGGAAAGGAAGTGTCATTTTCCTAATCCTGCTGCAAACGTGACTGTCTGCGTGTCCCCATGCCCCCTACCCCTCGCCCCACAGGATGGTGTACGAGTCAGGTGATGGCTTGCCCACGTGCTGCCCTTCAAGTAGGGCCATTACATTGGGTAATAATAGCACCTGATATTACAGCGCTTAGAAGCAGGGGACTCCCCCATGAAGCTGCTCTGAAACCAGGTGTATTATTATTCCCCATTAAATTGGAAGTATCTTTGCTGTCCACGACCATTCTCCGTTAATCCCTCATTAACCACACCCACGAGCTCCAAGTCATGGAATCATTTCATTTAGACCCCCCAAAAATCCTAAAAGCACAGTTCACTTTTCTTCTGTTTTGTTAACACGAATATATAACTGACAACTAACCCTCCTAAAAACCTTCATCTTTCCTACAAACTCAAAACTCAACTGCCAAATACAACACACACACACACACACACCCATAGACACCCTTACCACAGCAAAAACAGGAAACGGCACAGCAAACACCCATCCACCCCCCCTGTAATCCGACTCAACCCAACACACGAAATGTTCAGCACTGCGCCACAGACCCACAAAACAATCCCACATAGACACACATACACATAGCCCACGCCATCTTGAAGCAAACCAAACACAGCGACCATTTTTTCCCTAACTGAAGCTACCAACAGCAAAGCAAAAGTCGCTCTTGCGCTGCCCCTCTCTGTGCCACTGACTAACCCTGCCCAACCCTCCTTCCTTTTCGGATCTCCCAGAGCGCCTGGAGGCCATGAAAACGGCAGTGGTGGGTGCTATAAAACTCAATGGCATAGCAAACGTCTTCCCTGTCTATTCTAGTCACTAAACCGAGGGAGCCTGGTGCAATTTGCAGTTGCAACACAGCAAACATCCCGACGTTATCCATTCCATTTGGAGAGGCTAGTCCAGTCCTGGTTTTAACGTTTCATTCTGGGACTTGGATTTCCCCTTTACAATCCCAGGACTACATGGGGGGGCTTCCCTGCTAATAATTTGCCCTTCAAATATCAATAATAATGCGCTTGTTATGGTAATGTTAAAGAGCACTTGTAGCGCGCACTGTCACCACCGGGGTGGAACCCTGCCGCTCTGGCGGAACGGAGTGGCCCCCTGGCGGACTGGAGTGGCCTCCTTGGGCTCTGGCGGATCTGAAAGGAGAGTGTTACTGTAAGTGGGGAGTAGTGTGACTAGGTAGAGTGAGAGTTGTGATGTTGTGTTGGCAGCTTCTGTTCGTTTTGCGCGGTTCACTGAGCTTGCGTCGGTAATATTCCCCTGGGCTGTTGTGCATGTCCATGTGTTGTTTGTTGGTAGTCGCAGTGCAGTGAAGTGCATGCGGATTGCTGTGCAGAGATGTGGTGGTGTATGTTTGCGTTGGAGAAGTGCATGCGGATTGCTGTGCAGAGATGTGGTGGTGTATGCTTGCGTTGGAGAAGTGCATGCGGATTGCTGTGCAGAGATGTGGTGGTGTATGTTTGCGTTGGAGAAGTGTATGCGGAAATTGAGGTTTTAGAGTCGGGTTAGTGGGGGTTTTCCACCTCGTTGTTTGGGCTTCTGTGCTCGTCATCTCGGGCCGTCCTGTGTGTTGGACATATTATGGTTGTTTTTAAACCCAAGCCAAGTTGTGGTGTCTTTCTTTGCCTACCAGTCCAACGATTCTATTTTTAAATATGCGCTTATGCTATGTGGGACAGCCTGGCCGTGACCTCATCGAATTTATTTTATTTAATTAATTTATTTATTTATTGGTTTTCACTCTGCCGAAGCCCGCAGGCATCAGGGCGCAACAAGGAACAAAAGACGGACAGGATAAAAAAAACTATTAAGGAAATCTATCCTAATCTTCAATTTATAGCCAGTTGAGACTGGCTTGAGGGGTTCATTTAAATAAATGGGTCTTCAACTTTTTTTCGAAAGCTTTGGTCGTTAGTTTGTTCCATATCGGGGCTACTCTAACTGGGAATGCTCTGCCCATGCCCGGGGAGCACTTGCACGAGGTTCTTTTTATCTGGTTCGTTCCTTCTGATCTTAAGAGATGGTGCAGGTGTGTACAAGGAGATCCTTTCTTTCAGGTATCCTGGAGACCGTCCCAATAGGCGCCTGTCTGCCAAGGTCATGCTTTTGAAAATGATCTCTTTTTTCAGCTGCCAGCCAGTGAAGCTCCATTTGGTCTTCAGTAAAATGTGCCCTCCGTGACCTTTTCTTTATTATTCTGACAGAATAGTTTGGCATTTGGCCATGCAACCCTTACTTGCGCGAGCATCAGAGCAATTCCGTAGTCCAGCCGTGATAAAATAATGGCTCTTGCAACGGTTGCTGTGTTCTCTTCGCGTGAGTACGGTCACATGGACCGAAGTAGGCGATTCCAGTATTGGCAGGTCTTTTGGAGGTGCATTACATGCGCCCCAGCACCTAGTGACGCTTCCAGGGTCATACCTAGACTTTTCACTTCATCCCTAACTGCAATGGCCGAGTCCTTGACGTTGAACGACTTGTACTGAAGACTGAGCTTGTGCCTTGCATGGATGGACTCCCTCCCTTCTGGTGACACTACCTCTGGGAACAGGATTCCCAGTCCACAATGTGATCTGGTATCAACTGGCCCTCCACACAAGACTATGCTACACACGGTGCCTTAAAGATGTCTACACAACTGTTAACCCCTTGACAAGTTGGTGACGATTATTTTGCATTGAGTGTTTTTTCCCTTGACATAATAGTTCCAAGAATCACACCATTTAAATACAGGTGGGGGGTTCAGGGCGTGACTGGGAATCATGTTACCAAAGCTAGTATCACCAGAAGGAAGGCAGCCCATCCCTTCTCCTCTTTCCCCTTCCCCCGCTCCCTGCCTCCTTGCCCCCACCCAAAGCAGCGGTTAAGCGGGTGGCAGCGGGCACAGCAGGACCCTGCCAAGGAGGCTTTGTGCCTCCCTTCTGATTTACAGTGGGAAGGCTGCGAAAGCAGGGGCTGCCTGGGACCCAAAGAGCACTCTCCTAGCATCCAGGACAATAAGGCACGTCTCTGTCAGGGCATAAAAGGGAAGGCATAGATCAAGACTTCCCTGGCACTGAGAGGAAGGATCTGGCAGAGTCTCCTGAAAGCAGTGCGGCAGTGGCTGCCAGGGAGAGCCTTTCACGACTGAGACTGAATGCAGCCCATCACATCTAGCCCTAAATGGCTTAAAGACTTAGAAGGTAATGATAATGTGTTTTTATATAGCGCTTTAATCAAAAGCGCTTTATATAGGACATACATAACTAATATTCCCCAATCGAAACTGATGCTCATTTATCGACCTAGGAAGGATGAAAGGCGGAGTTGGCCTTGCCGGGATTTGAACCTGCGACATGCAGATCAAACACAGATCACAGCAACAAGTGTTTAACTTGCTGAGCTATTTTACCGTCTCTAGGCTGAACAGGGGCAGAGCCCTTCTACTCTAGGCTGCATGCCAGTCATTTGCACCAAGGGCTCGATTCTGTTGGTTGCACTTGCAGGCATGCACCACTGCCGCATGCCTGTGAAATGGGCCTTTTTGCGTCTGTTATGGTGGATTCTGATCCTTCATTTTGCACCAGGCGAGGGGATGGCACACATACGGGGCTAATATTGTGTGGCGGAGAGGAGGCATGGAACGGAATTCCCGTATCTGTCAACGCCCCCCCCCCCCACACCATCATGTCCGTCATACAAATGTGCAAGCATTTACGTCAGCATGATCTTTTCACATTTACGCCAGGTGGGCATTTTCATGCTGATGCCAGGTGGATTCCATACGAATTAGAAATCCATTGTAAACGATGCCTGTCAGGTGTAAACGCTGCCTGACAGGTGTAAATGGCAAGTGACATTCACTCAATTTACACTGAAAAGTGCTAAATGATTTAAACTGCATTGAGGGGACCGGCTTATGAAAGTGCAAACCTAACCAGGTCCGCTTTATGCAATTTCTGCTTTGGAGGAACATGACTTCCATAAAATGCCAAATGTGTTGCAAGCAGGCGCTGCACCAATGTATGCTGTCGACAGATGCAGCGATGAAAAACCTTGTTCCATTCCGCCTCGGACATCCCAGACAGGTGAATTTGCCATAACATGACCTGTGTATTTGTAGCGCCCATTCACCCCCAGAGGGGCTTCTTGGTGCTATTGACAGATAACAGATGGTTTATTGTTACCCTGCGTAACGGTACTTATTTCTATCAACCCCAGCAGGATGAAGGGCTGAGTGGACCTGCCGGGAGTCGAACCTGTGACCATGAGGTGTAGCACAAGCCCCTATAGTGGATGCAATAGTCCACGCCACCACAGACCCAGCTGTAATACAGGTCCATTCGCCCGCTCTCTGCCCCACTGCGCAGGCTCCCCTGTGGTGGCTGCTCTGCCTGGTGCATTGCCTGCTTGTGACAGCTCTCCTGGGGGTGTCACAGCTGCAGCCCAGGCTAGTGCTACCAGTAATCCAAGATGCACTGTGCCACCACCTCACAGGTTACAGACCTAGAGTAGCGGGCACCAGTGCCCAAAAGAAAGCAAAGACCCAAACATTGACCCAAACCTCCTCTTCTAGCACAAGAGGTTAGGTTCCCCCCTTCACAATTCACCACCAGGAAGACCTCTGCCTTGGATTAGATTCCTCCCTCAACAACCAACAAGCCAAGCTGCCGAAAAACAATCCTTTCCCTCACATGACTCCTTCGGCAGTAACTGCCATGCACCCCCACTCAGCAACTCCTGAAGCATCCACTAGCCTCTTCGCTCACCCAGTGACAGACACACATGGCAGAACTGGCCTGGGTTCCCCTGAGCCTCCACTACCTCACACCCTGACACCGGTCATAAGGAATAGAGACCCCCGCCCTGTCAGGAGTCCCTCGGCACAAAGGCCTGTCTCGCAGCTCTCTGTCCCCTCGCAGCCCGACTTCTCCCCAAGCTGATGGCTACATGTGCACAGACACTTGCGCAATAATCTCAGCATTCCTCACCATGCAGACATGCCCAACCCCCCCACCATGTCCTCGATACCTTAACCCCGGTGCCCTCATTGTCTGTGAGTCCAAAATGGTGCTCGAGGATGCGACCCCAGCAAGGAGGTGCTTTTCCGTTCTCCTTCTGTCTTTTTCCCTTTCTCCACACTGTCTTTTTCCTTTCTTCTCTTCTGTCGTTTCCCTTTCTCCTTCTGTCTTTTAACCTTCTCCTTCTGTCTTTTCCCCTTTCTCCTTCTGTCGTTTTCCCTTCTCCTTCTGTTTTTGTCTTTTTCCTCCTTCTGCCTTTTCCCTTTCCCCTTCTGTCTTTTCCCCTTCTCCTTCTGTCTTTTCCCCTTTCTCCTTCTGTCTTTTCCATTTCTTCTTCCGTCTTTTCCCTTTCTTCGTCCGTTTTTCCCTTTCTTCTTTTCTTTTTCCCTTCTCCTTCTGTCTTTTTCCCTTCTCCTTCTGCTTTGTCTTTTTCCTCCTTCTGTCTTTTCCCCTTCTCCTTCTGTCTTTTTCCATTCTCCTTCTGTTTTGTCTTTTTCCTCCTTCTGTCTTTTCCCTTTCTCCCCTTCTCCTTCTGTCTTTTTCCCTTCTTCCTTCTGTCTTTTCCCTTTCTCCTCCTGTCTTTTTCCTTTCTCCCCTTCTCCTTCTTTTTCCCTTTCTCATTCGGCCTTTTCCCTTTCTCCCCTTCTCCTTCTTTCTTTTTCCCTTTCCCCTTCTGTTTTCCCCCTTCTACTTTTGTCTTTTTCCCCTTCTCCTTCTGTCTTTTCCCTTTCTTCCCTTCTTCTTCTATCTTTTTCCTTTCTCCCCTTCTCCTTCTGTCTTTTCCCTTTCCCCTTCTGTCTTTTCCCCTTCTCCTTCTGTCTTTTCCCCTTTCTCCTTCTGTCTTTTCCATTTCTTCTTCCGTCTTTTCCCTTTCTTCGTCCGTTTTTCCCTTTCTTCTTTTCTTTTTCCCTTCTCCTTCTGTCTTTTTCCCTTCTCCTTCTGCTTTGTCTTTTTCCTCCTTCTGTCTTTTCCCCTTCTCCTTCTGTCTTTTTCCATTCTCCTTCTGTTTTGTCTTTTTCCTCCTTCTGTCTTTTCCCTTTCTCCCCTTCTCCTTCTGTCTTTTTCCCTTCTTCCTTCTGTCTTTTCCCTTTCTCCTCCTGTCTTTTTCCTTTCTCCCCTTCTCCTTCTTTTTCCCTTTCTCATTCGGCCTTTTCCCTTTCTCCCCTTCTCCTTCTTTCTTTTTCCCTTTCCCCTTCTGTTTTCCCCCTTCTACTTTTGTCTTTTTCCCCTTCTCCTTCTGTCTTTTCCCTTTCTTCCCTTCTTCTTCTATCTTTTTCCTTTCTCCCCTTCTCCTTCTGTCTTTTCCCTTTCTCCCTTCTGTCTTTTCCCCTTCTCCTTCTGTCTTTTTCCATTCTCCTTCTGTTTTGTCTTTTTCCTCCTTCTGTCTTTTCCCTTTCTCCCCTTCTCCTTCTGTCTTTTTCCCTTCTTCCTTCTGTCTTTTCCCTTTCTCCTCCTGTCTTTTTCCTTTCTCCCCTTCTCCTTCTTTTTCCCTTTCTCATTCGGCCTTTTCCCTTTCTCCCCTTCTCCTTCTTTCTTTTTCCCTTTCCCCTTCTGTCTTTCCCCCTTCTACTTTTGTCTTTTTCCCCTTCTCCTTCTGTCTTTTCCCTTTCTCCCTTCTGTCTTTTCCCTTTCTCCCTTCTGTCTTTTCCCTTTCTTCCCTTCTTCTATCTTTTTCCTTTCTCCCCTTCTCCTTCTGTCTTTTCCCTTTCTCCCTTCTGTCTTTTCCCCTTTCTCCTTCTGTCGTTTTCCCTTCTCCTTCTGTTTTGTCTTTTTCCTCCTTCTGCCTTTTCCCTTTCCCTTTCTGTCTTTTCCCCTTCTCCTTCTGTCTTTTCCCCTTTCTCCTTCTGTCTTTTCCCTTTCTTCGTCCGTTTTTCCCTTTCTTCTTCTCTTTTTCCTTTCTCCTTCTTTCTTTTTCCCTTCTCCTTCTGTCTTTTCCCCTTTCTCCTTCTGTCTTTTCCGTTTCTTCTTCCGTCTTTTCCCTTTCTTCGTCCGTTTTTCCCTTTCTTCTTCTCTTTTCCCTTTCTCCTTCTTTCTTTTTCCCTTCTCCTTCTGTCTTTTTCCCTTCTCCTTCTGCTTTGTCTTTTTCCTCCTTCTGTCTTTTCCCCTTCTCCTTCTGTCTTTTTCCATTCTCCTTCTGCTTTGTCTTTTTCCTCCTTCTGTCTTTTCCCCTTCTCCTTCTGTCTTTTTCCCTTCTTCTATTTTGTCTTTTTCCTCCTTCTGTCTTTTCCCTTTCTCCCCTTCTCCTTCTGTCTTTTCCCTTTCTTCCCTTCTTCTTCTATCTTTTTCCTTTCTCCCCTTCTCCTTCTGTCTTTTCCCTTTCTCCCTCCTGTCTTTTTCCCTTTCTTCTTCTGTCTTTTTCCCATTCTCCTTCTGTCATTTCCCCTTCTCCACTTCTCCTTCTGTCTTTTTCCCTTTCTCCTTCTGTCTTTTCCCCTACTCCTTCTGTCTTTTCCCCTTCATTTTTTTCCCTTTCTCCTTCTGTATTTTTACTTTCTCCTTCAGTCTTTTCCCTTTCTCCTTCTGTCTTTTTCCCTTTCTCCTCTGTCTTTTTCTTTGTCCTTGTCTTTTCCCCTTTCTCCCTTCCCCTTCTGTCTTTTCCCTTTCCCCTCTGTCTTTTCCCTTTCTCTTTCTGTCTTTTCCCTTTCTCCATCTTTCTTTTCCCTTTCTCATTTTTCTTCTTTCTACTGTCTTCCAGAGATTCCCTTTTCTCCTGCCCAGCCCATTCTAGAGCAGCAGAGTGCTGTCCCTTTTTTTTTTTACTTTGACTATTAGGTGTCGCTTGCACCACTTTTATGCTGAAACGTTTGCATTAGAGTCCGGATAGGGAGAAATGGCATATAAGGAGGGGCACGCGGCTTGTAGGTAATGTTTGGTTATTCGCCCAACCATTGATTGCCCATTGGCATTTTAATCCCTGCGGCCATTCCCATCAGTTTTTGCCCCTCCTGACCCAAAACACCTCCTCATGGGAACTCGTTGAGCTCGCTTTAATCAAGTCTTACCATCAAACTTTGCACTCAAAGTGCCTGCTACTTTTTTTTCAAAGCAGTCTTCTGAGAGTTAAGTATTTAATTGGAGCTCTAAACCTGCTAATGGTGCAATAAAAGTCTCTTAACCAGGCTTGCCATCAGTCACTCGATTTATAAGCACTGTGCTGTTCTTCACTGAAGTCCTGATAAAAGCAAGCATTGGCAAATCCAACGGTTTTGTCTTGCATTATAGGTATTCGGCATTTGCCAGGCACTGCTATTAGATGCCCAGAAACTCTCACCATTATGAAGGTGCTACCATCAATGACCATTCAATACCAGTACCGCAGTGCCTGGCAAGTGACTTTCCCATGCCGACACAAAAGCCCAAACTGTTGGCATTGCCAATGCGTGTTTGTCTTTTCTAGTGCTCTCAGCAACATTCCATCCAGCCCCATGGTGAGCTGGATGGACTATTCCAATCTTCAATACATAGACATAAAATCAAATATTTTATTCAACCCTGGTGTCTGTGTCTTTCTTTCTAGGTTTTTTCCGCTGGGACCAAGCATGCAGCCCTTTCCAGCCAGGCCCTTTCTGGGCCAAGGGTGAAAAGACGCCTCCTTCCTGGACTGCCTCTGTCTGCCTCTGTCTCCTGTATTCTTTATCCTTTTTTACGCTATTAATGGTTTAAAAAAAAAAAAAAAACACTGCGACCTTCAATAAACATAAATAAAACAAAAATACAGCTGTCATTGTCAGGCTGTTGCGACGAGCATCCAAAGACACTCATCAGCACCAAGAGGTCCTGTGAACTGCAGCTGTTGTGCTTCTAAAATGGTGTGTAACATACGTTTCATGTTTGTCATTTTGATAAAAGCTCCGCCCATAGCAAAGCAGAACTGTTGATATAGAGAGAGGATACGGGCTGAAACATGTATTGGACAGAGCACACATTATCATTTTATGTGCTCATATGCCATATCCATGTTTCTAAGCAGCACACACTAGTGTGCGAGTCAGTCTTGGCGTTGCACTGAAAGGAAACAAGCTTCTAGTCTGTTTTCTCTTTTCAATATGTCATAGAAAGAGATGACCACAGCAAGCCCCTCCCATTGCAAGCTGTTCAGTCTCAAAACAATGATGTATCCCACTCCCCATGTCCTAAAAGAACTGGTCAGCGGGAGAAAGACAAGAGCCCCTCCTTCTCTCCCCTCTGCGATAGGAGTGGGTTGGAGCAAGGGAGGTACCAGAAGGGCGAGCTTCTCTAGGGAGAGGAGTTCAGCATGGCGTTGATCTTCTACCACACCACCAGCCTCGAATATGGCTCCTCTTGAGTGTCCGCTGCTGGAGAATAGTTCAGCATCACTTGAAGGTACCAGCACAGTTGGTGACAAGCATTGGCTTGTGTCAAGTTCCTGAGCATTTGCTGGCAAGCCTTTGCAATGGGGTAAGTACCTGCACATTCTGCTGGCAAGCCTTTGCAATGGGGTAAGTACCTGCACATGTGATGGCAATCCTTTGCAAAGGGGTAAGTACCTGCACATTTGCTGGCAATCCTTTCCAATGGGGGCAAGTACCTGCACATTTGATGTCAATCCTTTGCAATGGGGCAAGTACTTGCACATTTGATGGCAATCTTTTGTGATGGGGCAAGTAACTGCGCATTTGATGTCAATCCTTTGCGATGGGGCAAGTACCTGCACAGTTGATGTCAATCCTTTGCAATGGGGCAAGTACTTGCATAGTTGATGTCAATCCTTTGCAATGGGGCAAGTACTTGCACATTTGATGGCAATCCTTTGCAATGGGGTAAGTACCTGCACATTTGATGGCAATTATCTGCACATTTGATGACAATCCTTTCCAAAGGGTAAGTACCTGAACATGTGATGACAATCCTTTGCAATGGGGCAAGTACCTGCACATTTGATGGAAATCATTGGCAGTGGCAGAAATACCTGGATGGTTGATGGTGACCCTTGGCAGTGGGGCAAGTCCCCAGACATTTGATGGCAATTTTTGCCAAATAGGCCGTCCTCCTTCAGCCATGGTTGCTGCTACCCTGTTTCTTCTGCCAACGACATGAGACACCGCCTACATGGCCAAAGGAGTTGGCTCAACAACCCTTGCCTGACTCTGCCTCCTTCAACTTAACCGCTAGGCCACTAATTCTGCCACTTAACCACTAGGCCACATCTCCTCTAACCTATCTAATAGGTCCAACCCTCTCAACGTAACTACAGCTCATCCAACGTAACCACTATTATACATCTCCTGCAACTTAACCACTATTCCACATCTTCTTCAACGTAACTACGATTCCACATCTCCTGCCACTTAACCACTATTCTACATCTCCTGCCACTTAACCACTAGGCTACATCTACTGTGACTTAACCACTAGGCCACATCTTCTGTAACTTAACCACTAGGCCACATCTTCTTCAACATAACCACTATTCCACATCTCCTGCAACTTAACCATTAGGCCACCTATCCACCAACTTAAACACTAGGCCTCATCTCCTGCAATGTAACAACTAGGTCACCTGTCCTCCAACTTAACCACTAGGCCACATCTCCTGCCACTTAACCACTAGATCACATCTCCTATAATTTAGCTAATAGGGCTCACCCTCTCAACGTAACTACAGCTCCTCCAACTTAGCCACTATTATACATCTCCTCCAACTTAACCACTATTCCACATCTCTGGCTACTTAACCACTAGGCCACATCTTCTTCAACATAACCACTATTCCGCATCTACTGCAACTTCACCACTTGGTCACCTGTCCTCCAAACTAACCACTTGGCCACATCTCCTGTCACTTAACCACGAGGCCACATATTCTGCATCTTAACCACTAGGCCACATCTTCTTCAACATAACCACTATTCCACATCTCTGACAACTTAACCACTAGGCCACATCTTCTTCAACGTAACCACTATTCCACATCTCCTGCCACTTAACCATGAGGCCACATCTTCTGCATCTTAACCACTAGGCCACATCTTCTTCAACATAACCACTATTCCACATCTCTGACAACTTAACCACTAGGCCACATCTTCTTCAATGTAACCACTATTCCACATCTCCTGCCACTTAACCACTACACCACATCTCCTCCAACTTAACCACTAGGCCACATCTTCTTCAACATAACCACTATTCCACATCTCCTGCAACTTAACCACTAAGCCACCTATCCTCCAACGTAACCACTAGGCCCCATCTCCTACAACATAATGACTAGGTCACCTGTCCTCCAACTTAACCAATAGGCCACATCTCCTGCCACTTAACCACTAGGCCACATCTCATCTAACCTAGCTAATAGGTCCCACCCACTCAACGTAACTACAGCTTCTTTAACTTAACCACTATTATACATCTCCTGCAACTTAACCACTATTCCACATCTTCTCCAACATAATCACTATTCCACATCTCCTGCAACGTAACCCCTCGGCCACCTATCCTCCAACCTAACCACTAGGTCCCATCTACTGCTACTTAACGACTAGGTCACCAGTCCTCCAATGTAACCACTAGCCCACATCTCCTACCACTTAACAACTAAGCCACATCTCTTGTAACCTAGCTAATAGGTCCCACCCTCTCAACATAACTACAGTGCTCCTCCAACGTAACCACTATTATACATCTCCTGCAACTTACCTAATAGGCCACATCTCCTACAACATAGCCACTAGGCCACATCTCCTGCAACATACCCACTAGGCCACATCTCCTACAACTGAACCACTAGGCCAGATCTCCTGCAACGTACCCACTAGGCCACATCTCCTCCAACTTAACCACTAGGCCATGTCTTCTCCAACTGAACCACTAGGCCAGATCTCCTGCAACCTACCCACTAGGCCACATCTCCTCCAACTTAACCACTAGGCCACGTCTTCTCCAACTTAACCACTAGGCCACATCTCCTGCAACTTATCCAATAGGCCATGTGTCCTCCAGCGTAACCATCAATCCACGTGTCCTGCAACTTAACCACTAGACCACAACTGGGGTCACTTGACTAAATCTCACTTATCTGGCAGGTCACTTTTCCCTCTTATAACCTTTCCTTTCACACTTACTCTCATGTCACACAGCAGTCACAGGTCACATCACTGGGTGCGTTCTTGAATTTTTGGTCCTCCAGCCCAGTAGATAATGATAATATTACACCTGAGTTTATTATGTATTACACATCTTTGCAATGTTCAGAGATGGAAGTGTAATGTAAATCATTGGCACGCTGTGCCACTAGTTTGTTTGCATTTAACAGAGTGTACCTTTAGTTTAAAGGCTCAAGAAAAGCGTCCTGAATGTGTTTTCTTTCTCCCGGGCCCAATATAGAATCAAACATTCAAGCAGTGCCAATTTCTGAAGTAACGCCCAGGCATAGACACATGCCCAGAGTCTGTCTGAGACTCTGCCAGGCATAGACACATGCCCAGGGTCTGTGACTCTGCCAGGCATAGACACATACCCAGAGTCAGTCTGCGACTCTGCCAGGCATAGACACATGCACAGAGTCTGTCTGCGACTCTGCAGCCTGAGCACCTTAACAACCCCACAAATACATTTCTTTTATCAGCAGCATAGCCTTTCATATGCATGGTGACATGTTTTCAGCTGAAAGCCCTTTAAAAGCGCCAGTTAACTTGCACATCTATGATAAAGTGAGCAAGTATGTTTATACCCATGATGCCTACTAGATTAACATGCACAGAAATAAAGCTGCTTTATGTCACTAATCAAATGTTCTCAACATCATGAACAGCAACGAGCTGGAGGTTTGTGACAAAGAATCTCCATATCTATCAGAGTGTATTATACAACTTCTTTTATTACATGTCTTAAATCACAGAAAGTACGGTGCAGTAACAAATATTCTGTAGGTTCGCTTAATCCTGCATTCTGGGAGTAATAATTTACTAACTATCTAGTCTGTGTCAGGAAGTCCAAAGCAAATATCTATCTGAGTCCAAAACCTATACTTGCCCCCACCTCTATTTGGCTTTCCCCCTCCCCCCATCAAGGGGAAGATTTGTGCTATGGAGGGAGTTGTTTCCAGTCACCTGCCAGCAAAATCAAGTGCGAAAAATACAAGTACCAGAATCCTCAGAGCTAATTAACCTGTCACACCTGAAACAGAAATGCAGACCCGCCTGAAAAAACAAAGAAATTCAGCCTCCCTGAAGCTTGATGAAGTCATGAAAACGTGCTTTAGGAGGAGAAGCTAAAGACTGGTAACAGAGCGCCTGCCTTCACATCATTAAACAATGTGTAGGGATGTCCGCCTCAAAATCTAAAGTGTTAACATAAATGTTCTGAGCTTCGTCCAGCTCTTTGTGAAAAGGTTTGCCTTCCCCAAGGTTCAAATAGTTGTTCACAGTACAAAAGGCGGCTCCCTTCCCCAAGCTTTCAAGTCTTTCAACAGTTTCAATACAAAATCATTCCTGGGGATCCTTCCCAGCTCTTCTGTCTTGGTTATCTTTCACCAATCTCTTAGAATTCAACTACTTACATTCAAATCACACAAGGATTCCTTTTAGAATCAATCACAAGCTTCTTTGTGGTGCTTTAAGTGGCTTTGTTCCATAGAGGGGTGCACTCGGTCCAGGCTCAGTTTTTGGACCACACGGTCCACCCATTACAGGTCACACAACCGACACACCTTACTTGCTCCTTCTTCTCTCATCTCTACAGTGGTGTATTGACTTTTTTCTCATTACACATCCTTATAATGCTTTACCATTGCTTGTTGTGCCACCATTCTCTTGTTGCACTTTCAGATACCCTCATTGCTCTTGCCAATGCTTGCACAGTTCTTTTATGGCTCTTTCCAATGCACATTCTCTTAATCTGCATAGTTCATAATGATATCATTGTGGCTCTTGCCAATGCTTGTTCTCTTATTCTGCACAGTTCCTTTAACTTGTGTGATTCCACAAAACAACTTTCATTCATAACGGTATTCCACCGTATTCAAAGTTCAAAATATTTGTCTTCATGTAAATAGGTATTCAACATACTTGTTTTCATTAAAATGCTGGCTTTCCTTTAAAGCGGTATTCAGGACACTTGTTTTCATCAAAATGCTTGCTTTCATTTAAATCAGAGCTTTCTTTCACTTTCTTAAAAGTATTACAAGCTTTCCTGCCATCCCGATGTCCCCTTCTCTAGGCTAACTCACCGGTCGGTGCTTCCGGCGTCCCGTAAAGCTTCCGGCTGTCACAAACTCTCTCTATCTCTCTCTCTCTCTCTCTCTCTCTCATGCAGCTCCTTGTGTAGTGTCTGCAACGGCTTTCTGTGGCTTTGCTCCACCGACAATGCGTATCTCACAGCACAGGCCCCACTCGGCAGTTTCTCCTGCTCACGCCGGTTCCTCTTCCGTACTCTGCCACCGGCATCAAGCTTCCTTTAGCCGTGCTTCCCGCTGCATACACTCTGTATCTTCTTTGGTTCCTCGAGCACTCCGTCTGCCATGCCGTCATCCCGGAGAGGTCTGCTCTTGCACAGCAGTCCCGTGACCTGCTTCCACAGCTGACTCCATGTTCTTCAATCTTCCTGCTTTTAAACGTACCGCCAGGCGAATTCGTCAGAAAAAGACTAGACCGCTCATTACTGGTTTGGGAGTTCTGTGTTACTCTTGGTTGCCTCCTAACCATCCCAGTACCTTACTGGTGTTTGTATGTGTATTTATCAATAAAGAGAGGCTGTGTGTCTCTAGTGGTCTCTTCCTCGTCCCAGTATAAAACTTGTGTGTTTTAGGGAATGATTGACAAGAAAAGTAGGGAAGGGATTGACAGCCTATAAAGCCTCTAGAGGCTTGGGGGACATTGTACTCATGGTGAAAGGGAAATGGGGGATACCATGGCCCCCCAAAGGGTGCCTCATCCCCACTCCCCACGTCTCCTCCACCCAGATGATCCTCTCTCGCATATCCACCCCCGAGGGTCAGGATCTGATAGTGACGGCCTTTCCCTGGCCACCTGGGAGGAGGTTCTATTGGGGAAAGAAGTGATGGTGTCCTGAGGTTCCTCACATGTAGTTAATGTGAATGGGATATGTGTTACTTTTAGTGTTACTTTGTGTTTAAGTTGATACATTTTAGATTTGTCAAAACTGCCGATGCAATATAAACATTGGTGTGGTGTGCCACGTAGCGCCTAAATGTTGGGCAGCAAGGAGCTTCAATGCACATGTGAGAAAGGAGTTTTGCAATGGGTGTCGCAAGTCGTCTCATAAAGTAGGGAGTGTGTAGGCCAGGAGCCTAGGTTGGCGAGATGAACTCTGTGTGACTGGGAAAGCTGGTTTAGCAAGGTTGAAGGCTGAGGAAGGGCAACAGGCAGACAGACACAGGTAATGCCTCCATCAGCTACGATTCCTAAAAGATGGGATACTGAGGAGAGTGGAAGGGTAACTCCTTCAATGGTTAGGGCCACAGAAAGGTTGAGAACGGAGGGCAGAAAGGGAATAACTCCCCCGACTGCTAGCAGAAAGATTACGGGTGGAGGAGCGAGAGAGAGTGAGAGCGGAAACTGGAAGACTAGACGAAGGGATGAGAATGAGCAAAAAGGGGGAGACTGTGCCTTCTACCACTAGGATGGAGGATAGGCTGTGAATGGCAGTGGAAAAGTAGGAGTGGGAAAAATTATAAGAAGCATTGAGACTATCAGATGAAGAGGTAGTGCTGTTATGACAGCAGAGAAGTGACGAGCGGTAAGAAATGAATAGGCAGGTAAAGGACATAGAAGAAGGAAGGTGGAGGCATGGAGAAGGTCTTGTTAGATTGGACAGGTCAGTTATCAAGGAGGTCAATGTAGACCTTGAAGACGAAAGCGTTGCTATGGGTACAGGATTTGAGTAGGGAGAACGGGAACCGGCACCCTATGGTAGTGCCGAGTATGTTTCTATGCCCATAAAAATGCCAGGGGAATGTGGTAACAGGAGCAGGAGATGAGGATGAATGGGAATCAGATGTTGCGCAGAGAGAACAGGTTGCAGCAGCCCCACCTCCTGCTCCAGCAGCAGTGGTAGGGATCACACCATGGGGTCCTAGGACACGCTGTGGTACTCATATGGCGGGAGTGAGCAGCAGGGGAAAGATGGGGAAAGCCCCAGTAAAGGCAGGTGTGACTCAAATTCCATTGCTCCAGAAGGGTCAGGGAAAGGCGCATTATGTCCTATGGTCACACATGGACCGGAATAATTTGATAAAGACACTCCCTTCGCTCACTGCACAGAAGTGGATTTATGCATTAGAAAAACACACTGCTGGTGCCATGTTGGCCATAGGGGGCATGGAAAGCTTATTCACAGCTCTAATGAGGGAATGGTCAGACACGCTTTGGAGGCGAGCAGGGGATCCAGGTGTTCAGTTAGATAAGAACTCCCACGATGGAGCAGCATTCAATAATTACAGGGCACAGGAATGGGGGGCCCTGCGGGTCATATATCCTGATACAGCAGGTATAAATTTTATTTTGGCCAATACAATGAAGTTAGATGACGATCCTGCCACACATATCCAATTAATCCAGGAGATGTGGAGGGCAGAGTCGGGAGAAGCGTGGCATAAGAATGTGGTGATTCTTTACCACATGTTAAAAAAGGGACTTCCCAAAGCAGTCCAGCATGACTTAGACAAAGTGGTAAGGATGGAGGCCACATGATGGGTGGAAATTCAGGCACATGTGCATTTTTGTTAAAGGAGACAAGACAAGCAAAAGCAGAACATAGAGCAGGCACAAAAGGCAGAGGCCAAGCTTGTCCAGAAAAAACTAGCAAAGCTTTGTTTGGAAAGAGCTGTGATTACCAGCTCCATGGAGGGACAGCAGGAACAATCAGGACAACAGGGACATATTGAATCAGGTATGAGACAAGGTTGGATGGATGAGTATGCTCCCAGTCCATGGCAAATGAGATGGTTTCTGAGGGGGAGAGAAGTATTTTCACTAGGAGTTGTGCCATTTGGCAGGTTTAGAGGAATAGGCACCCGGTTTAACGGGCCCATGGGAAATAACTATGAGGGTTGTCTGGGGGTTGTCTGGGATCCAGTGTTGGTCGTGTGGAAGGATGAGATACTTTGCACAAGATTGTCGGTGCAGGCCCCAGTATTTTAATGTAGGAGCTCTGCAATTGTAACCCCTGCCCATGCCATATGCCCTAGGTTCCCTGCAATTGCAGCAAGTACGGGTTGAACAGAACACAGCGTCTCGGGCTGCACAAACCTATTTGTTTCAACCAACCATGCCAGAACAGGCCTGTGAATTGTCAATCAGTACACTGAAGCAAGTGTTTTTGGAGGGAATCCTTTCCTGCTCCCCGGTGCCAATGTTTACCTAGATTAGGACAGCCCACAGGGATCTCTGATGTGTCCAGTCCTGTCTGTTACTGCTGATTTGGAAGAGGAACCCCTGAGCTAATGGCCCTTGTAAACATGCATCTGTTACTGGATGGGATTACACCAGAATAATTCTGAGTCCAAATAACCAGACAAACTGAAGAAGATGGCAAGTTGCTGTTTTTTTAATAAATTATCTAAAACAGGGAGTTACAATTAACATCAACGGACGTACACTCATTCTCAGCGATTTCCACATAAAATACAATTATATACTTTCCTTGTGTGTCAGATTGACGTCATGCTACGTGGCAATAATGAAAAACCTATCAAGGGTTGGGATTGGTTAAGGGGCACATCTAGATATACAATAATGTAGGGGCTAAGTTTGTTATTGTCTGTCAGATATCAGGTGGACAATTTATGCCCACCTCTTCATATGTGCCATTTAAGAAAAATCAGTTGCATAGTGTTTCATTGGTTTCTCAAGCTATAAGGCCCTTCGTTATATGGACTAATACAATTGGTTTTGCACACTCATGCCAAGTATGGAACATTAGGTTCAATTAGCAGTAGATAAGCCAAGACCCAGGTACAAGAAGATAGGGCATGAAGCTGCCCTATCACCCAATTAGCCCACCATCTCTCATCACCCATGCCTTCTGCCATGAAATTCTCTTCATACCTGGCTTTGCAGAGTATTCTTGTCCTAGGAATGCAACGGGAGTGAGGGCACTCACTATCGTGTTCGGAACTCCAAGTTCAAGCCTTATTTTCAGCCTCGACTCACGTGACAAGAGATCACGATTCTGTTCATTCTGCAAGCTTTTAAATGTTTTAATGAATTAAGACTTGGCATCTTCTGTGTTATTTCTCACACCTTAACGTGAGAGGATTCATCCGCCGCACACATGTTCCTCTTCCGTGTAGATAGCTGACCTCGACTTTTCATTTCTTGACTTCAGGCTGGACAGTCTCCCAACGCAGCTCCAACAACCTGCTATTCTAGTGCGACACAGCCTTTCATTTGCTCTTCATGATTCTTTGGCTTCATTATTTCATGATACCAATGTCCAGTTTCTGTACAATGGCGGCTCTGCCTGCATTCTATTCACTACTTGTAGCTAGTCTATATGATGACTTGATCTGTCTTGAATTTCAGTGTATGCACATTCATTATACTCCTGATTTATGCAGTACTTTCTAATGTGTAGTCTTCTTCTTTTACACTTTCAAGGTTCACTTGATTCTTTACTTTCTCATCTCTCCTCTAGGATTCATACATTGTCTTCATTCAGTATTTCAGGACTTTGTGCACACCTTCTTATGACGTCATCAGTCCATTTTCTTAGCTCTTTCTCATATTCCTTCAGGGATCTCCTCCTGTATGCTGTCATCAACTCAAGCGTACATTCGATATGGTTGTCTTAATGGATACCATTTTCCAAATACTTGCTGCGGTATTGGTACAATAACTGGTGTTCGACCAGGCACAGTCTCATGTCTGAAATACACAGAAGATTGGGGGGGGGGGGTAGGATCTCCTACGGATGTGTACGTCTGCTCCTCTACATTCCCCCTGTGGTTGAGTCCTCGACCACCTCCTGAAGTTTTCTTGCTTCTTTGAATCTTTTCTTGAAGAAAGGTTACTTTGGTATCCATGTCTTCATCACCCACCTCAGGGTGCCCGCATTTTTGATGTGTTTGTCCACACTCTAGGTCATGTAATTACATTCTCCCATTGGGGTACAGACGATCCACCATCCCACATAATTCTTATGATCTCTTGGGTACAGGAATTTCGTTCCTTCGGGTGCCACAATGCTTGCTTTAATGCAGTCTCTGATGGTACTTTCAGTGTGTCCATTTTCTTTTGTTTCATCCTTCACATAAATCATGATCTTCATTCTCTCTGCTTTCTTTCCTGTTTTTTGGCATTGTCCAATTATTTTCCTTATAACACAGAATATGAACATTATCATCACCAATATTGTTCCAAGGAACTTGAACACATTTGTCATCCAGTCGGGAATCCATGCAAACAGAAATGAGAACCTATTGTCATCTCCAATAGCCTCTGTCTCCTCCTCCATTTTTGTGTGCAGTTCTATCAACATAGTTATAGCATCCATCTGAGTCCCGTTCTCACCATCATAGGATGGTGGGAAAGTACAGAAAGAAGGCCTGACTCTGGCACAAACACCACCTTCCATTGCTGAAATCAGGTTGAGGACATACTTGTTCTGGAGGGTTATTAACCTTATGGCCTTCAACTCTTCCTTTATGCTGTTAAATCCTTTTATAGTGGCATTGATTGGCTGTAACAGCTCCCATCTTGTGATCTGCAACCATTTGGCATTCACTGCTGCTTGGAGTCCAGGCATAAATATAGATGTCATTATATCCGTCTTGCTGAACAACCTGTGCTCATCCGGAAGCTCATTGTAAGTTGTTATTGACTTAGCTGAGAAATTATTCTCTCTCTTCATCTGCTGGAGTTCAAGTGGCCTTATTCTTCTCAGGTGCTCATCCATTTTTGGAAATCCCTCAATATTCAGGTCACTCTGGGGAATCACGGAGGCTGGAACATGGATGAGTACAATGGAACACACTCCTCCCCAGTTACTGGGCAACTTTATATATGCTCTGGATCCACAGGCCCAATATTGATCCATTCGGACAGCAGTCACTCTCCTCATTCCTGGGATATCAATTATTTTATTGCACTCTTTATTCTCTCCAACTCAGACTTTAGCTTTGTTTTGAAAGCACACTGTTGAATTAGTCAATGGAACTACAGCCACTGGTCCTGATTCATCATCCAACCATGTCAGCAGTTTAGAGTTCTTGGCCCATGACTTTAAGCACTCATGCGCGACGACTCTCCAAGAGTACAGCGCTTCCATTTTGCTCGATACGAACAGTTCCGCTCCCTGTAGCCGGGTACACAGGAGGCGGTTTGATTCACGAAATAGAAATTCATTGTTCTGTATGAACCTTACCGTGCGGATGTATTAGTAATATCTATCAAAGATTAGCCCACAAATCGAAGAGAGAGCAACTTTGATGTACACTAGAGGCCACTGGAGCACATGTTACCAGGCCACTGGAACTCAAGTTACCAAGCAAACCCAAATGGGGTTTGCAGAATCTGTTAATGTTCATCCCATCCTGATGAAGACTTATATATTTTGTCAAGTCTAAACTATTTACCAACTGGGAAGCCTGTGTTATAAAGAAGACCTGCATTTATGGGCACCAATAGTCGATATTTTGTCTGGAATTAACTATTGTTAGCTTTATTGTTAGTTTTATATACTTTGTCTGAAATGAACTATTGTTAGCTTTATTGTTAGATTTATATGTGAAAGGATTTGGAAATGAATTTTACATTTCTCTTCTTTATCTCAAAATAATTGAAAGTTTTAGGGATTTATTTAGACTGAATGAATGTTTGAATGCATGTTTTATAGGATGCTTTTATAACTAAACTGATTAAAATGTTTAATGATTTTTTATATTCAAATCAAAATAAAATGAAATAATGATTTGATTTTCTTAGCCTTCTGCCTTCCTTCTCTCAGTTAGTCTCGCTCTCCTGGTACCACCTTGTTTTTCATTGTATGCCCTTACCTCAAGGTGCCAGTGATTGCTGAGGTTCCCACCTTGGGTTTTGTGTATCGTGTTTTTAATTGAACCATCAGAATGATAAAGACTTCGGAATATAAGATACAAGAACAAGAAAAGAAAGCACATGTATATATATATGTAATTCATAAGAGTTTAGAAAAACATTTTATGTGCCATGCCATTTCTTGTTGAGTTACTAGCCTTCTTGGAAGTGCATTTTTTACTCCCTGAAACATTTTTAATACATGTACTCAAATCACATTCGAAGTTGCACAATCTGCTCGATTATTGCAATCATATTATAACTGGGCTGTTCTTAGGATCTTAGAGAAAGGTGAGAATATTAACATCTCTCCTAAAGAGGGGAGGGTATGAATGAAGTATAAACATAAAAGCTGCCACCACAACCCTATATGTGTCACTGTCAGCTGGTGTCATATGTTATTTTTGGAAATATGTTTTCTAAAAAGGAATCTGGGCATTTATCTCTCTTGCAGATTTTAATAAGGAATTGGTGCTTGGGCATAGTGCTGATATGATTTTACTCAAAGAGTCTCTAAAAAGTACTTTTAAGCTCTGGAATTCTCTGCAAGTCCATGCACTTCCTGCTAATATTTTAAGAAGTGTCCAATGAATTCCAGTCCAAAAGAAATGTTTTTTAATCACACTGCTCTATCGTCCTTCTTCTAGGTCATCGATCGAGTCTGCACACTTGGAAATTCTTCTTCTTGTCTTGCTTCCCAGCCAGTGGATACTAGAGGGAGGGTCTCGCCGTTGTAGATTTTTAAGCTGCCCAAATGTAACAACACTCTTCTTCCAGACACCCTAACTGCAGGAGGGGAAACCTCCTCTATTTGATATGGTGCATTAAACCTTGGCTTATGCTATCTACGTGTACAGTTTTTTATAAGCACTTGATCTCCAACATACAACTTTGGTGGTATCAATAATTCACTTGGATCAGTTACTGGGCCGTCCTCTTCCGTGTTCCTCAACCCCTCCCTCCGATGCTTGACTTGGTCTGAAATGAAAGAAACACCGGTAGTCATACAAGTCAAATAATCATGCATCTCATCACCTAGAGTCTGCGCTAAACTCTGGGCATCACTTCTAACTCTGGATGGGGGTTTGAGGGGCGTCCTCATGCGGTACCCTGTTACTAATTCATGGGGCATAAGGTGATGGTCTGAAACTGGCTTATTTCGAAGGGATTATAAGGCTAGCGATAGGCAATATAGCCATCTCTTTTTCAAAGTTAATCTGATCTTTGCTATTCTTTCCTTGAGGAGGCAGTTGAGCCTCTCAACCATCCCATTTGCTTGTGCGTGATAAGCAGAAGAAAACATATGCTTTATGTTCAATGAAAACTCTATTTGTTCAAATAGCTCATTGACAAAGTGTGGCCCATTATCGGACCTTAATACTTCACACACTCCTCATGCATTAAGAACTTTGCTGCACGGGTGGCATCAGGATGTGTACAAGGACCGGCTTTGATCCATCGAGAAAAGGGACACACCACCACCAATAGATACCTATATCCATTACATGTCTGCAGCATATCGGCATAGTCAATATGCAATTGCTGATAAGGGCCATTTGGACAGGGTATTACTCCTCTGATTGCTCTTAGTGTATGCCCAGCTGTAAACTTCTGTCACACAATATAATTCACAATGAACTGTCCAACTTGTTCCAATAGATTGGGAACAAACCAGTCCTCTGAAATAGTGGCAGCAAGACTTTCTCATGTTATATGCATAGGGTAATGTAGCTGCTCAAGTGCCACTTTTAGTAATGCAGCTGGCATCACTGGCTTGCCAGTGCTTTCCTGTCTTCATAGTGCTTCCATGGGGGATAAAGATCACCCCCTACGTCTCCAAAGCTCCTGCTCTTCTTGCGGGGCTCCACCCTGTATCTCTATTAGTTGCATAATTGACAGCATATTAAACCCGTCTCATACCAGCATGCTTCTATTTAATACTTCTTTAGCATTTTCAGTTTCGAAACTCAAAATTTCTGAAGAATACACAACCCTTTTATCTTCTAAATCTGCAGCGTTGTTTCCATGAGAAATAAAGTCTGTTTCTTTAGTGTGCACTGCACATTTTACGAGCACTATGGACACTGGGAGATGTAGTGCCTTAATGCACGGAGATAAGCCCTCCTTTTCCAATGTGAAGGTCCTGCATGTGCAGTTGACGTAACATAGGCGGACTCACTGTGCACCGTCACTTCCTGATCTTTGTGTTTCTTGAGCGCAACAATAAGCCCTACCAACTCTGCTGCCTGTTCTGAAAAATGGGATAGTAGTCTTGCACTCGAATTCACTGTTTAATCTGTATTTTACAACTGCAGATCCTAAATTCCACTCCCCACTAGTTTTATTGATGTTTTGATGAACTATCAATAAAAAGAATCTCCCCTTCTCCTAAAGCATTTTCTTTCACACAGGGTATATCAACATAAAATTCAACCTAGTTAGTGCAATCGTGTACATGATTACCTTCTATTGGTTCAGCTACAAATGTGGCTTGGTTCACTATTTTACCTCTCACAATTTTAATCACTGGATTAGAATTCATTACTTCATATGCAGAAGCTCTTTGTGTTGTCAATGTTCTATTGGGTTTCTCTAAAATGGCAAATAGGGCATGCTCCACATATAGCATCACTGCACAACCCATAGTAATACTTGTGGAATTCTCAATCGTAAATGTAGCAGCAGCCAAAGATTGTTCACATGGAAAATGTCCTCTCATAACTGTATCTAAAATCCAACTGTAATATGCCGAAAGGTTTATACCCTAGTGTTGTTCTTTGTGTGAGTACTGCTGTCATTACTGATCCATTGGTATGTGAAAACAAATAAAACTCTTCACTATAATTGGGAATTACCAAAGTTGGAGCTGTACAAATTTCTCTTTTTATTCCTCAAATCCTTCCTCCATTTCTTCAGTCCATTCTATCTTTTCCTTACCAACTTGTGCTTTCTTAAGTGCTTGCAAAAGCGGTTTTGCGTACGTGAACACCCAGACCCTACAATAATTTCCCTCACTGTATTTGGCTTTGGTGTTGTCATGATAACCTCAGCTCTCTCATGTGTCACTTTCTTTCCTTCATGTGAAGTTAACTAGCCTATGTACAACACCTCTTCCTGGCAATACTGTAATGTCTCCTTATCTAAGTTGTATCCCTTGTCTGCCAACACAGTCATTAGCTGAACAGAGTCCTTCCTAAATTCATCCTCTGTTTTTAATACAGATTAATATGTCATCTACAGACTGAATTACAGCACTCTTGAGTTTAATATTACCTAATCCATCTGTAGGACCCTATTTAAAATAGACGGGGACTCACAGTACCCCTGAGGCAAACAAGTATGTTTTTGTCTTTTTTGTCTGAATGCAAAGGAAGTAAGGTATTGCAAGTCTTTGTGCAACAGGATCGAGAAAAACGCATTTTTCAAATCTATCACTGTGAGATACTTAGCTTCAACTGGGATACTACACAATATTGTTGCAGGGTTCGGAACTAATGGAAATTCCACTTCTGCAATCTGATTAAGAGGGCGCAAGTCCTGGATAAATCTCCATGACCCCCCTTTTGATTTTGTAATCGGATACACCGCCGTATTGCATGAGGAGTCTGACGGCAGAAGAATTCCCTGTTTCAGCAACGCTGAGATAGTCTGAAATATGCCTTCATCAGCTTCTCGAGAAATGGGGTACTGTTTTGCTCTGGGTTAAATTGCTCCTGGCTTGAGTTTTATTTTAATACAAATAGGGGGTAGGGGAGCACTGCTAATTCAAATCAATGTAAAACTGGGTAATTAATGCCATGGAGTCGGCCACTGGCAACTTCAGTGTAAAGGAGTTCCTAACGTTTCAGGTGCAAACGGGCTGACGTCACAAGACCACTTGGGACACAAAAATGCACAAAAAACAGAACAACTTATTACTAAGCAGTAAGCCCAAATGCACTCCTATCGGACCATAGTACAATTTTTTAAAGTGTACTTCCTAACACAAGCTAATCAAAAGCATGCTATTGCGATTTTTCGTTAATATCTAAAACACATCGTATTTCAGAATTTTGTAATAAAGTAAATCCTCAAAAATTAGACAATGTTTGCACACATTTCTTGAGATATGGCTCATTTTCTTAATTGGCCCATCTCTGTTTTTTTCAAAATTAAAGAAATCAAAATACATTTCCAACAAAAATCATTAATTTCCACAATTCAAACAATCTAATGAAACTGTTTTCATAGGCATTTACAAAATCATGCACTGAATACAGTGTTACATTATAATCCACAAATTGAGTTATATTGTTGTGTGAGAGATCAATTCACACATGTGAAGCCCTTATTTTTGCGAATCTTTGCAAATGACCGACGTGTTTCGGATCGAGCGATCCATCTTCAGGGTAGGGGCTTCTCTTTAATTGTTACTCTTGGGCAATAGATAATTCTTAACAGGCTTGACCTATGGAAAATTAGAGAGGTACATTATCTATAAGTAGATACCAACCAGGGCTAAATAAACTGGCTGGAAACCAGGTGGGTTAAGAGTTACTAACCTCACTCTGGGGGAAGCAGTATTTCAATTCTGACCTATCAAAAGGTATAGAATATGGGTAGGGTAAATATCAAGTTATTCAAAACACTAGTCCACTGATTAAACAGTTGACTCTTGTATGGCCAGAATAATCTACTCACCCAATCTGTGATAGCGAGGCACCAGAGACTGGGAAGCGGCAGAGGGCGGCTGTGAGGACCCTGGAATGAAAAAACGGGTGTATAGGTTACACTCGAAATGTGTCACACATTCCACTCCCTCTGGGGATCCCATTCCTCATCCCCGTGCCCCGAACATCCCTCGCCCTCTTGCCCGGTTCCGGGACTCACAGGTTCTCTCTTCGCCACAGTTGCCACGGCGCCGACTGCCACAAAGCTTGGGTCGGCATGCTCTTTGCCCGCGGAGACGTCTGCCCCCTTGGCGTCTTCCGTGGCGGCTGCTAGACTGACTTCTTCCGCGTCACATGACCACCGCCTTTCGCTCACGTGTTTCTGGACTACACTCACGTGACGCTCGCGGGTCATGTGACCGGGAGGAAATAGCAGCGCCAGTATTTAAACGGCTCTGTTACGGTGCTTCGGTGCTTCACAGCTGTTTCTTTGGATTCCTGTACAGCGCTACATACCTTTTGTTTCACCCCTTTTTGGATCTTGACCTCGGATTTGTTTCACGGACTGGCAACGGATAACCCTTGGCTTTGGTACTTGCTTTTGGATCATTGTTACGACCACGGACTCCTACTACGTTCCGACCTTCTTGTGCGGATTCTGGCATCAGGTGGGCCTGGCACTTGCAACCTTGCTGGGATACTTACATACTGAAAGAACTGCCTTGCTGGGTCTCGGAACCTCCCCCATAGGTACAACCGCCACTCCACAGACACCTTTTGGTAAGACCGTTCCACTTACTTGTTGATTGGTTGTTGATTCTGTTTTGGCTTGACACTTAACCGGTGTTTCCTTTACAGTGGTTCGGGGTTCCACGAGTACCGCAGTTCCGGAAAGAACATCTCCCACCTGTGGCCTCAAAGGCGGCACAGAGAGTGACTTCGATTCTCTCTGTGCGGCACTTGTGGACAGAGGACTCTTCGGCTACACGACAGTCAAGACACAACAGACTGTAAAGCCATCCTGTCGTGTAGCTATGGAGGGAGCTGCGGATGACCCCTTGACCACTATGGTTCAGGCCATAACCGTGTTACGTGCGGACATGGCCGCAGCAAATACAGCCATTCACCAACGCTTGGATACCATCCAGAGTGCTAGACATCCTCTACCCTCAGATGCTGAATTTGGGGATACCCCACGAGGCCCCCCGCCCGTCCAACCTCCCGTTCCACCCATTCCTAACCCTATCCCCGTAGTACTGCCCTCTCCTTTTCATTTGGCTGCCCCTGAGAGGTATCATGGGGATCCCGGCAAGTTCAGAACCTTCTTGAATCAATGCAAATTGCATTTTTTGTGTAGACCCATGGCTTTTCCAGACTCCACCTCTAAGGCAGCCTTTACTCTTTCTCATTTAGCAGGCACTGCTGCTGCCTGGGCCAATCCACTCCTGGAAAACGACCACCCAGCCCTTTACGACTTTGATTTGTTGGTCACTGAGATGTCCCGAGTGTTCGATACACGCCATAAAGTCCAGTCCCGAGACCTGGAACTCCTGGACCTGGGGCAGGGTAGGGGGTCTTTGATCGAATACATTACTAAGTTCAATCAGCTTGCAGCCGAGAATTCCTGGCCTGAATCCAAAAAAGCCGTTGTGTATTATCGCAGCTTAAATAACGCCATGAAGGATGCCCTTGCGGTTGTTCCCTCCTTACCGACCTCTTACCATGATCTAGTCAATTTAACTCTGGATTGGACGCCAGACGTTCTGAACGTAGGGCTGAGGCCAGTTTCTTGCACACCACTACCCCATCTCCTTCCACCTCGGCCCCTCAAACACCAGTTCCAAACCCATGCAAATCGGGGGCATCAGGAGCCCGATCACACCCATAGAAAGGGAACGTAGGAGGGTGGACAATGCTTGCTATTATTGTGGTCTAACTGGCTATTATGTGAAGGAGTGTCCCCGTCGTCCCGAACTAAAACCATCGGGTTTTCGGAGTGCTCGACCCTAAACTCGGGGACCCGGTTGAGCGCTCCTTGTCATACCTCGAACCCTGTGTTTGCTTTCGGCCGCATCAGACCCATATATGTGCAGGTCATTCTACAACCCACACCTGACATCTCAAACCCAGTTACGATTATCATAGATTCCGAGGCTACAGGTAATTATATGGACATCACACTGGCCCAAACCCTGAACCTACCTCTTCTAGCCAAAACCCGGCCGGAACCAGTACAGGCAGTGGATGGGACTGCTCTGGTTTCCGGACCAATCAAACAGCAGACCGCCCCGATGCTCTTGACCATACAGGCTATACACAGGGAGATCCTGAGTTTCGATCTCATCTCAATGCCCCAGTTCGGTGTAATATTGGGCTACGGGAGCACAACCCCTTAATTGACTGGAAAGAGGGTTTGGTGCATTTCGAATCCGATCTCTGTCAACATTTCTGTCTAACCGCAGCCACCACTATTGAGACACCCGCTCAAGCATTGGGGGTCATGGCTCAATTATCTCTAGAGGATCCTGTTGTCCCCTCCACAGAACACCACATGGTTGGACTAGTCTCCACACTCATTCCGGCCCAATACCAAGACTATCTAGAAGTGTTCGACCATGGTTCATCAGAAGTTTTACCGCCACATCGCCCGTACGACTGCCCGATAGATCTGCTTCCGGACCGCACTATCCCCACAGGTCGTATCTACTCCTTGTCTCCTACTGAAGATCTAGCCCTCAAGGAGTACATTCAAAAGTCCCTCCGTCTGGGCCAGATACGTCCTTCTACATCCCCGGTGGCGAGTCCCGTTTTCTTTGTCCCCAAGAAGGAGGGTGGCTTACGGCCTTGTGTGGACTACCGCAGACTCAACGCCATCACCAAGAAAGACTGCTACCCCATTCCACTAATCACGCCCCTCTTGGACCGTCTCACACATGCCACAGTCTTTACCAAATTAGACCTCCGCGGTGCCTACAAGCTGGTTCGTGTGCGTTCCGGGGACGAATGGAAGACCGCTTTTTGTACTCGCTATGGCTTGTATGAGTACACGGTCATGCCGTTCGTTTTGTGCAACGCTCCGGCCACGTTCCAGAGGTTCATGAACGATATCTTCTCTGACGTCCTGGACGTTTTTGTGGTGGTCTACTTGGATGACATCCTGATATTCTTCCAGACCATGAAGGACCACGTACAGCACGTCAGAGAAGTGTTGTCTCGTCTACGGACGCACTCCTTGTTTGCCAAACCCGAGAAGTGCCAGTTCCATGACGACTCCGTAGAGTTTCTTGGTTTTCACATCTCGTCTGGAGGGCTAGCCATGAACTATTCCAAGGTTCACGCAGTGCTGGATTGGCCGGTCCCCGATTCATTGAAGGCACTCCAGTCTTTCCTTGGTTTCGCTAACTTTTACAGGCGATTTATCTCTGGGTTTTCTTCTTTGGTGGCTCCCCTCCCTTCCCTGACTAGCCCTCGCACACCTTTTCTATGGACGGACACACATCAACAGGCTTTCGAGGCTTTAAAGACGGCATTCACTACTGCCCCCATCTTGCAGCACCCAGACCCAGAACTGCCATTCATAGTGGAAGCTGATGCTTCATCCTTTGCCCTAGGTGCTCTATTGTCACAGACTTGCCCTACCTCTGGTCGCCTTCATCCTGTGGCCTTCCATTCCCGTAAATTCACAGATGCCGAATCCCACTATACCGTGACTGAAAAGGAACTACTGGCGGTCATGGACGCCTTCCGCGTTTGGAGGCATCACCTCTCGGGTGCTAAGCACGTGTCACAGTTTATTCTGATCACCAGAATTTACAAGACCTGGCATCTCTGACGTGTATCAACAGCAGGCAGGTCAGGTGGCATCTCTTCTTTGCGGCCTTCGACTTTGTGATCAAACATCGCCCGGGTAATACCCATGGCAAAGCCGATGCCTTATCGCGTTCCCCTGGGGGAGTGGCCTTGCTGACATTTCCAGACACCCGTCTGGATGTCGGCAAGGTGGTTTGTTTATGTACTCCAACCCTGACCTTACTTGACACGATACGGGATTGGGTTTCTTCACACCCAGGCCAATTGTCCGATTGGGATTTGGTGGTTCACGATGGTCTCCCCTTTGTTTCTGATCGTCTATTCATGCCCACGGTAGACACCCGCAACATGGCCTTGGAATGGTCTCACGACGCCCCGGTTCATGGTCATCCTGGTCAGAAACGCACTTTGGCGCTGCTGAGAAGGTGGTGCTGGTGGCCGTTGAAGGCAAGCGTCCCCAAACAGCACAATCCTCCCCGCAATGAGAGACAATGAAGGACTCTCCCAAAATGGGAATAAGGCCAAGACAGAGTGCGGGTGAGCGTAAATGGGAGTTTATCAATCAGAATAGGGCATGCAAAGGACTCTGCAAACTCCGAGAGCGCTCTGTCTGACAATAGCAAAGACAGGCGTATATATTTACAAAAAACGTCATGAGACCCTACACACTATAGGGGGTACAAGTTCATGGGGATTGGGTGGCGACGACTAACTATAGGTGCTGCTGTGATGTGGTTGGCTTTGGCTGGAAGACGTCACTGGGCAGCCTCGTGGGTTGGGCTGGGCCTGGCAGGGTGGCGGAGTTCATCCAGGCGGTGTTGTGGGGCCATCGCGGCCAGTGGCAGAGATGAATGTCTTCTCCTGACTTATTAGCCCTAGGCCATGCACACCGCAGTCATTCAGGCATTTTTGGTATTATCTTCTTTAGTAAATCTTACAATAGGTTATACAACAGGTTAATGCAACACAGGAGGAATGCACCTTGTGAGGGGACTGGCGGTAATACGTCAGGGCATGGTTACCAGTGTCCTGTTGACCGGGGCCATAGGTCGAGGGGCTAAGCTTCAGGGCCTGGGACGGGCAGTACATGTCTTTCTGCCCTGTTAGAAGTTGTTATGGATGTTCCGCTGTGTGTTGTCAAAGTGTTGGGTGTCTTGATTGCACAGGGCCATAAGTCTGAGATGGTCCGGTGGGTTGTGAGGTTTACGAGGGGGCGCGTGTGTTCAGGCAGAGGTTTACTGCTGTGCTGTAAATAATGCATGTGGCAGGTGGTGGCCTTGGGTGCTACAGAGGGGGTTATAAATCTTTGAAGCGACTCCAGTCTGGTTGGGGGAGGTAACGCAGCGCGGCGCGGCCTCTGCTCTCATGCCTTGGCAGCCTTCGTAGGGTGGGAGGGGGAATGGCCTTGCACGTATTTCACAAAAGGTATCTCCCTCGTGTGTTGCCGATTTAGGTAAAGACATCACAAACATTTGAACACTCTACAATACTTATTCAAAACATTACAAAACATGCATTTAAACTTTGCTGGATGTGTCTTGATTATGCCCAGCCTGAGTACCTTATTCATATATTATGTTTTAACAAGTACAGTATTTAGTTATATGCATATATATTTGCAGTAAGTGAGGTAGAGTTTAGGATTGGTGGAGAACATAGAAAGTAACCCGCCACTTGTTCATGACGGTGGTGGCGCATGTGGGGCCTAGACATGCACACATGACATGTGCCTTCTCGTGCATTCTTCACATGGGCCCTTTGTATGGTTACATTCGTTTTCTTGTGTCCTCTAGCAGCATTAGTTCAGTTATGGCGCGAGCCCATGGGGTGTAAGTTTTCCAGTCATACACGTAACAAACAGATTCCTGGTGTGTTCCGTTATTATTAGTACCCAACTGCAATGGTATAGGCTCACCATCGCTTATATCATGGGAGCATGATCTCTTGTAATTATACATCGTACAGGCTTTTGTAATATAAGGGATTTTATGGAAGAAAAGCATCCTTTGCAAGTAGTCTCAACATTAATATACAAAGATTGTCTGTCATCTAACGACCATTTTACTGTTCTTTTCATTTGCCTAGGCCTGTTGGCCGGGTCATGCTGGGAGCGATGATACATTGCGGGAGGTGAACTGTTACAATGTTAGCGTATTACACTAGCCCATGTCCGTCTTGTTCGTGGGAACGTGCTCGCAGCGGATCTGCCAGGGTGCTGCGGCAACAAGGACGACTGAAACCCTCCAAGGGTGGGGGCCGCGCAACAGTGCGCTGAGCTCACACCATCTTTATCAGACAAAATGGTTTCTAGGCCTAGCTAAATTTTAATACATGTGGGCAATTAATACGTGCGGGCAATGTCTCCAGTGGGTGAACCCTCCACCACCTGGGCCCGGGTGGCATGAGGGGACGCCCAAGAGAGCCATCGTCCTCACCTGGGGAGAAAGCGTAGGCGAGGGGGGGTCTTCTTGGACCAGTCCTCCCCTACATTTCCCCCCTTTCGTTACTTAAAGTAACGAATTCTTCAAATCTTCTATCCTCCTACATTCTGCCTCGTTCATCACCGCCTCATCCCATGCAGGAGTTCCTTTGATGGGCATCCATGCTCTGCACACCCCCCTTAAGCTCTCACCTCTCCGGGCGTATTCATCTGGGGTACACATTAGATATATGCACCCACCATCTCCTTCCAAATCTACCCAAACTTCCTCATACCATTCTAGTATACGGGGCTCTTTGATGGTGGTGTGCCACAACTTATCTACAATATCTTTATCGTGGTATATAGGCACCAGTTGGTACTTGGGCGAGTTATCTATCCCTGTTTGTACTTGTGCTTCTTGCATCGTTTTTATTGTACCGTGTGAGTTGCCCATTGTCACCATCATCATTGCACCATTTGGTACTGCATTAGCACAAACTCGAAGACCCACATGGCACAGGCAAAAAAGTAGAAGGAGGAACACAACAGCTGGTATTAAAAATTTCACAGTTGTTCCAAGCCATGAGGGAACCCAGGAGAAGATGTTGTCGAACCATGTACTCGCTTCTGCTCCGCCTTCCATTTTCATTTTTTCTCCTAGGTTGTGGACTGCTTCAATCACATGGGACAGGGAGCCATTCTCTGCGTCTTCAGAAGGTACGAAAGTGCAGCAGGCACTTCCTATTTTTCGGCAAACACCACCGTCCATCGCCGTCAACAGGTCCAGGACATACCTGTTTTGCATGGTCATTAGTCGTAAAGCTCTTAGTTCCACTTTGATAATATTGAATCCTTCTTCAGTGTCGTTCGCCAGCTGAATCAATTCCCAGCGTGTTATCTGGAGCCATTTTGCGTTTGCCCTTGCTTGGACACTTGAGACGAGTGAGGCAAAAAATGTTTCTGCTGAGCTGAATAATCGATATTTGTCTGGGATCTGAGCCAATAGTTCTGATGATGCCTTTGATATGTAATTTGATGCTCGCCTGTTACGGGTCAGCACTTCTTCCTTGTTTCCAGAAGACAGGACATATATTTGTGTCTCTGCAGTTGGTTGAGCCACACTCTGCATGCGTTCCTGCGTCCCATCGACGTGGCTTTCTGGTATCACCATTAGGGCTGAGTGCAGAGTGGCCATTGAGCAGCTGCCACTCCATGACTGGGGGAGGTGTAGGTATGCCTGTTTGCCGCACACCCAGTACGTGTCCATCAGGGCCGCTGTCCCTTTCCTTAGGTCTGGGATGGTGAGGGTCTTGTTGCAGTTCTTGTTTGTTCCCATGGGGGTTCTCCCTTCTCCTTTAAAGCACAGTTTATAGTCCATTTCGCTCTGCAGTTTGAACGGCTTTTCAATGGCAGTTACCCAAGTTAGTTTTGAAATGTGTTCTCTCCATACTGGTGTACATGTTTCCTCTATCCACTGCAATTTATCCGGTGCCACACCTCTTAGTGCTTCCGCTTTGCACAGTACTTCTTCATCCTTCCGCTTGTTGTCAGAAAAAAGTGTCCCTTCTATCACAAAAAATGGTTCTTTCAAACATACCACTCCTGCCGTTTTTGGGTAACACGTTTTCTCGTTCTGCAGCATTTGAAAAGTCACTTCGTGTGCCTGGAAGGTGTTCCTAATCCTGCACAGCGTGAGATGAAGGAGACATTGGGCATCCACAATAGGCAACTCTTTAGGTAACAACACTTTGGGTGTACCTGATGCATGGGGGATGAGGGAACAGACATAACAGCTCTCGTTTGTTGTCTGTTTAGCTGTGGCACTCATGTCTGCATACCACTTATTTGTTTGATGGGGGTGTCGTGGGTCTTCCATCTCATCTAGACCTAGCCCATAGTACTCATCGTACTTTCTCCTCCCTGCTTCTCTCTTTCGTCTGTTGTTCTTGTTACTCATGTACTTCCCACCCCCCTGGGCAGTGGACAAACTAGACCCCCCTTTCTCATTCCTGCCCCCCTTGACCCATTCATCATATAATATTTCGTGCATTTCTAGTAGCTTTTCGTCTTCTTTCCTGACGTTATCTGGCAGATTGTTTTTTGGGATGGGGGCAAGCTGGCTGGTGGGGGTGTTATACAACCATGATATGGCAGACGGGTTTCGGTCATTGAGACTGTGGGCATTGTAATTGGATACCCCTGGTGGAGACACTGTGTTGCTCTGTATTCCACCTTGTGGCTTTTCTCTTTGTGAGGTCACAACACTGGATGGTGTGGTATGATACCCCCACACAAGTTTAGTTCCGTCCCATATCAAAAAATCACCTTCCCTGGTATTGACACCTGCAGTTGTATTGGGCCCGGTGGTACTGTTAATTGGTCCAGTAGTGTTGTTACTCCCTCCCCCCTCGTACATCTCGATAGAGATGAACGCTATAAACCAATATGTAACCAAGCCAAACATCATCATAAAAAACAATGTGATGCATACTGATAATCCACACTCATACGAATATCTACATCTCTCATATACTAATTCTCTCATTCTACTAATTCTATCCGTTGCAGGCTGCCCGTTAGATGCCATGGAAGCTCCTGTTTGGGATATAAAAGTGCATTAAGTGCATGTATGTAAACGTTTTGCTGGCACCATCTGTACCAATACATTTGACGGGGAATGGAAGCGGGTGGGGATGCGGGGGAGGGGTATTCACAGACAAGGGTATATACAAGCTATAATATTATTATTTCATTAATTACATACCACTCAACAAGATAAAAAAAGAAATCACACACACACTTTTTTTTTTGGAATATCCTTGTCAGTCATTATTTCATTCAATTCCAGTGCTGACATTATTCCATTCAAGTCCAGTGCTGACACACACACTCACGCAAGTCGATATTTAGACATCCTACTCATTTGCATCGTTTGCTGTTGTCTGTGCCTCCTCATCTATCTCCTCTTGTACATTGCTGTATGCTTTTCGTACGTCGGTCAAGTGCACCCAGTACCGCAAGCCCTTTACCTTCACTGCTGTGGGCGTGCAGAATATTACTTCGTATGGGCCATGGAATCGTGGTGCATTCCACCGACGCACAAAGCTTCTAACATAAATTGAGTCACCTGGCATCAGCTGTAGCTGTTGCTCTGGCTCCGTGACAGATCCTGTTACGTTTCCCTCTTCTCTAGTGAAGGGTGGGGAGAGTTGCTTTGATATTGCGCGCGCTGCCCTTGTTAATTTTCTTAGATAGTCTGTGAACTCATCTCCCAATATTGCGGCGCTTCTGTGAGCATCTGAGTGTTCGCGCAGTGGAGAGTGTGCTGTGTTCATTCGTCTCCCAGTCACGATCTCGTGCGGGGACAAATGGTGGTCTTTGCTTGGCTGATTTCTCAATTCAAATAGCGCTAGGGGTAGACAGTAAATCCAACTTTTCTTCAATGAGAAGCATAGTTTTGATAACCTGCCCTTCAACAGTCCGTTCATCTTTTCCACTACGCCATTACTTTGGGGATGATAAATCGAACACAATTTATGTTTTATACCCAATAACGTGGTAACTTCCTTGAAAAGTTCATTCACAAAGTGAGAGCCGTTGTCTGAGCGAATCACGTCACAAATTCCCCAGCGCGGGAACACTTCCCTTACTAGGAACTTGGCGGCGCTTTTGGCATCAGGTCGCGCACATGGTCCCGCTTCCACCCACCTTGAAAATGGGCACACAACCACGATCATGTACCGCGCGCCATTACACCTTTCCCCCATGTCTGCATAATCTATATGCAGTTCTCTGAAGGGGCCAATGGGTTTTGGAATTGTTCCCCGGAGTGTGCGTAATGTCATTCCTGAGTTGTATATTTGGCATGTTGTACATTCCATTGCCAATCGAGACACATGCTCCTGGAGACAGGGCACAAACCAGTCTTCCTGTATTTCTGCTGCAATGTGCTGTTTAGTGTTATGTGCTGGGAAGTGCAGCTGTTGAAATGCAACTTCTAGTAACTGCAGTGGCATTACCACTTTCCCTGAGTTATTTTGCCGCCATAGTAGGTCTGTTCCTGATTGGCTGCATCCCCGTTTTGTCCACGTCAATTTTTCTTCTGCACTCGCTCCTTGCTGTAATTCTAGTATTTGTGATAAGGACATCATGTTGTACCCTTCTGACAGTTCTTCGGTTGTTGTGGTCTTGATCATAAACTCACCTGTGTCGTATTTCTGAAAATAGGGAGCCTCCTTGGCGGCAGCGTCCGCTGCCGCGTTCCCTAAAGACACAACGTCTGAGTTGGATGTATGGGCCTGGCACTTCACTATTGCTACAGCAGTAGGGTTTTGTAGGGCCTCAATTAATTCTTTTAACAATTCTGCATGCTGCACTGGTGTTCCGTCTGCCCGTCTGAATCCCCTACGGCCCCATCTTGCTAGACCTCCATGTACTGTCGTCGTCATGTAAGCTGAGTCTGTGTATATTGTTACTGCACAGCCCTTTGCTGCGTGTAGTGCTTCTATGAGCGCAATCAGTTCTGCTGCCTGTGCGGAGTAATGCGACGGGAGGCGGTACTGTACTAGTGTTTCAAACTCACCTTCTTCCAATCTCACTACCGCCATGCCAACGTGTTTTTCTCCCGTGGCCATATCAATTGATGCGGATCCATCCACAAAGTACACTTCCCCCTCGCTGAGAGGGTTTTCACACACCACTGTGTCCTCCCCTCCTTCTCCTGTGTGGGTTGCGCAGTCGTGATTTTGCATATCCTCTAATGTGCACGCTTCTGTAATGAATGTGGCGGGGTTTACTGTTTTACATCTCACTATATGGATGTTGGCGCTGGACAATATAATCTCGTATGCTGTTGCCCGCTGTGTGGTCAGTGTGCTTTTTGATCTTTCAAGTATTGCAAATAATGAGTGTTCCACAAACAATGTCACAGGGCACCCCATTACTATTGTGGCACTTTTCTCAATCGCGAATGCGGCTGCTGCGAGTGATTGTTCGCACGCGAAATGACCCTGCATCACGGCATCCAAAGTACCACTATAGTAAGCCAGGGGCTTGTGTCCTAAGGATGTCTTTTGTGTCAGTACTGCTGTCATAAGTGTTCCTTTGCAATGTGAAAATAGGTAAAATTCGCATCCATAATCAGGGTTTGCTAGTACTGGAGCGCTTGAAATTAGCTCTTTCAGTGATTGGAACGATATGCTCATTTCTTCTGACCATTTTATTTTTACATTCTCCTGTTGTGCTTCTCTGAGTGCTTGTAGGAGGGGCCTGGTGTATGCTGCATAATCTAGTATCCATGCTCGGCAATAATTGCACATCCCCAAAAATGTCTGCATATCTTTCACTGTCGCGGGCTCTCCTACTGACCTTATTGCCTCCACCCTGTCAGGTATTATTCTCTTTCCGTCTTTTGATATGAGCTGTCCCAGGTATAGGACCTCAGTCAGGCAATACTGTAGCTTCTCCTTGTCTACCTTGTATCCTTTGTTGGCTAATAAAGTCAGGAGCGTTGTTGAATCTTTTCTACATGTTGCTTCGTCTTGTGCACACACCAATAAATCATCCACGTACTGAATAATCGTACTCTCTACTGATAGGTTTCCCAAGTCTTCATGCAATATGCGGTTGAATATGCTCGGGCTCTCACAGTATCCCTGTGGCAGTCTGCAGTGTTCATATCTTTTTCCCCCCAGTGTGAACGCTGTAAGGTATCTACTCTCTTTAGCCAGGGGTATTGAGAAAAATGCGTTTTTTAAGTCCACTACTGTGAAATGTGATGCTGCTTTTGGTATACTGCATAGTATTGATGCCGGGTTCGGGACTAAAGGGAACTCTTTCTGGATTACATCATTGAGGGGGCGTAAGTCCTGTATCATCCTCCAAGATCCCCCTTTCGCTTTTTTGATTGGATAAATACATGTGTTACATGGGGAGTTTGAGGGCACTATTATCCCTTGTATTAGTAGTGCCTTTATCGTTTCTTTTATCCCTTCTTCAGCCTCACGGGACAATGGGTACTGTTTGACTCGGGGTAAGATAGCTCCTTGTTTTAGTTTTATTATCACAGGTTGTACTCCGTGCAACAGCCCTACATCATGGGGGCCTGTTGTCCATAAATTGTTTGGTACTAGCCTCATGTCGTCATCAAAAAATGACGGTGGTGTTCCTACCACTGCCATCAATTGGACGGGGATCTCTCTGGCTTGGATCAAAATGTCACAGGGCATCGCTATTTCCATTACTATCTCACCATCTGCTTCTGTGTCTGAAAAGAGATCCTCATCTGTTACCTCGCGTAGGGCGAGGTTGGCGTTTGTACACAGCACTGTGCGCCACTCACATCCTTCTCTGTCCATTCCAATCACAGCGATCCGTTTCGTTGATACCTGCACAGCGTGCAAATCCAACGACACCACTGATCCTGGTGCTGCGTTTGGACACACTATGGGGCGGAAGAGGAACTCTGCTGGAATCCTCCAATCCATGCTTTTTAGCTCGGGAACTATAAGGGCCAAAGTCTTTAGTCCTTCAACAAACATCTCTTCATTCTGTGGCAGCCCTCGTATTTCCTGTGTGGTTGTGTAGGCTTGCACTACCAACATTGCACGCAAGGGGCATATCCCGGGTGTAGAACACACTATTCCTCCTTCGGTAAATGAGATGGTCATGTTAAGTTTACTCATAAGGTCCCTCCCCAACAAATTTATCGGGGACTGTTCATAATACAGTAAGGGTGCCTTTACAGTCTTGCCCCCTACGGTTACATCTAAAACTTCTGTGTAAGGAACTTCAATTACAGCCCCAGAGAACCCCTGCGTCTCTAACTTCCTGTTAGATAACGGGAACCGGCCCTCCCTGACACATGATTTCTCCGCTCCCGAATCAACCATGAATACAAATTGCCTGTCTCCTATCTGCGCCCCTACCAATGGTTCCTCTGCTGCACTGTGGGTGGTAGATAGAACTGGACACGCAAGTGTTCTCTGTGGGCTGTCCTATGCGGGGTGTCTCATCGCCCCCCCTTCATTGAATACATTACCTGAGACCACTGACATGCCGTTGTAAGGTGCTGGTGCGGGGGCCCCGTTTGCTGCTGTCGCGAAAGGGTTGCCTGGTGTATATTGCATACTGTCGTTGTTTTGCATGTTTTGTGGGTGGTTCTGTGTTCTATATTGGGGTCCCTGTTGCTGGCCGGCATTACCTTGGCTTGGGTTTCTTAGTTGTTGTTGTCCCATTGGGAGGCCATATGGGCTTCCCGGGTGGGGATGGCCATATTGTTCTACCTCTTGGAACCCGTTATTGGGTCTGCTTCTGCACTCTCTAGAATAGTGCCCCCATCGCCCGCAGTTCCAGCAACTTCCTTGTGCACCTCTAGGGCCCTGCCATCCATTTCCTCCCATTCCCCCATACCCCGTTCCGCCTCCTCTTCGGCCCCTGTACCCACCTCGTCCCCCTCGAGGGGTCCACTCTTGCCACTGCGGACCTCCACCTTGCTCTTGCTCATTCCACTGCCGCTGTCCTGCTCCCGCCCAATTAGCTGCCATCCTTCCTTGTATTGCTATCAGCCCCTCCTCCTCATCGTCTCCCTCCCTGCTGTGTGGGAGTGCGGCTACTGCCGCTGCGACCTTCACCAATTTTGTCTGTACTAACTTTGCTTCGTCTGCCAATCTTTTCTGAGCTACCTCCCTCTCCCTTTCCTTTATTCGTTTACAATGGTGTACTATTATGCTCTGAATTTCTGGCCATCCCTTTGCTTCAATACCTGCTATCTTGTCGAGCGCTTTCTGCACTTCCTTTGGGAGCCCTCTTTTTATAATGAAGTAAAATAAAGAAGTCGATTGATACCAAGGCGTGCCCGTTTCCGCTCTCCACATCTCTTGGACCCGAAAAATGTAATCCATAGCCTCCTCCCCGTCGTTCATTGTACACTGCATCACGGACTGTAAGTCAGGTGTATCTGGAAATGTTTCACGTAAGGCGTCCCACACCCTAGCCCGTACTGTGTTAAAGGAGGCCCCATCATGGCGGTCGCAGTCTAACGTTACTCCCGGGAAACCGGCTTTAACCCATACTCTTTCAGCCTGATCGCCCACCGCTGATACGAGCAGACTTTTCACATCTCCTACAGCTAGGGGTACTCCAGCAGTATGTTTTTCAAAGGCGTATATCCACTTACTTGCCCCTCCTGATAACGGGGGCAATAGCTTTAATAAGTTGGCTTTGTCCATTTGTGCCCATGGGATATAGTTAGGTCTCCCTCCTCCTCTGTGTATCAACGGGAGCTGTAGCTTTCCTTTCTTTATGGCACCCGGACTCGATGTGGGTGCCGATGCTTCTAGTGATGCCATTTTCCCCACTCTGTTCCTTAGTCGTCCCGACCACTCATCGTCCAGTGTTCTCACTGAACATGTGCCATCCCCCCCTTCGCTTCCCCCTCCCATAGCCATGCTCAACCTGTCACTTTCTTCTAACTCGTCCCTTATATCGCATAGTAATTCCTCTCTATCCCCCATAGGCCTTTCATCATTGTCAGGATCTCCCTCACGTGTCTCTATTTCAATTATTCGGGTTGGTTCTTCCTCAATTCTGAACAGTATCTCACCTTTCTTCCACCCCTCTTCAGCTCTTCTTGTCTCGCCTGGCGCTCTAGACGTGCGCCCTGATCTAGTCGCATTAAGTGCTGTTTGTCCGCACATGTCTTTTATTCTTGAGAGCTCATCTTTTGCTATTGAGAGTCTTGACTGTAAATCATCTGTGAGTTTCTCTATGTCCACCCTTTGTGTACTCGCCTGGCCTCGCTCCCTTGTACTTTCATATGGTGGGGGTGCAGTGGGCCGGTGGGGTGTAGTAGTTGTCGGGGGAGGTACATACGTTGGATCACTGTATCCTTCTGCGGGTACAGGTTTTTTTAATATCGGATATAAACTTATTACCTCTACTGGTGGCGCTACATTTGGCACTTCTTTGATATCTTTATGTATCATCAGTGGATTGTCTGTAGTGGATGGGAGATCAGGATTTGATGCTGGCGCTTTAGGCGGTGGTACCTCTTCAAATAACCGCCAAAGATCTAATATTTCCCTCCTATTCTGCAGCTGCTTCCCTCGGTACTTCAAGAAAATGCATGTCATCACCATATCCAGAACGCTTTTGTCAAATGACCCTCCCTCTGGCCATATCTGGGGTAGCCCCTCTCCCTTCAACTCAGTTACCCATTGGTCGTGATATTTCTTAATCCGCTCCGCGTACCCTGGAAGACTTTTCCAAATATGTGATAAGGGTGTTTCAGCCCCCATTTCTGTGTGCCCTCCTAGTGCTTATGTGTCTCTGTGTGTCTGCAACTCCAATGTGAATGTAGTATCAATATTATTTTTCGTATTCTACTTCACATTCAATGTTATGCTCGGTTGGGCTTTCCCTCCCTTGGCTGCACAATACAAAACTGACTGTACACAATTTCTACTTTGTTCTCTTTGGGGGACACATACAAGAGCAACCCATCATTTATTTTGACAATATCAACCCGGAAATGAAAAAGCACCCACTCACGTCACTGTATCAACGTTGCCTTCAAAAAGTTTTATCCGGTCACACTTACCATGACCATTTAACTATTATACATTTATAGCCGTTTTACACATTCGCAACATCAAAGTCGTCCTCTGACACATACGAGGTGCACACACCTCTTGGTAGCATTCAATTCACCATTCGAGCTTCCCTCCCTTTCCTCCCTAGCCGGCTGTCCCTGTCCGTCTCACTTAGATAGATGGATGCGCATATGCATATATTTATATATTTAACCTGCTCTCCCCCCTTCTCGTAGGACCTGTTTCTCTTTTACTTTCTTCCCAGGTTCGTGCTGAACTTGTTTTTTTTTTTTTTTTTTTTATTCTCCCCCTACCCTTAAAGAAAAAGAAAAGAAAGAAATAATAGCGAGCACTAATATATTCTCAGTGTCCCCTTTTGCTGAACACTTTTATCTTGTATTTCACTTCGTCATATATTCCCAGTACTAGTCAATATAGCACTATGCGGCGCCGCCTTCCACCCCCTTTCGGAGCTAGGTTCCCGTCACTTCTATCTCTTATTCACCTCGTGATCCTAATGGCCATATGCAAAGAAAAAGAAAAGGAAATTTTAGAATAATCTTTAGTATCTCTCCGTACCCCCTTTTCGTTCCCTGTCCTACACTTCTCTCCCCGCTCCCTTTACAATCGCTCACACTCAGTACTCACGTGCCCGTCTTGAACCGATAGTCTCCGAAACTGGGTCCGTCCAGGCAGTGTCGCCGTCAGCTCAACAGTCAGCCCCGACTCCGGCGAGCGGTACTCAAAGGGGATTTTTCAACCGGGATCCCGTACCCTTTCTCTATTGAGTGCGCACTTCTTAGTGTACCGGTCGCCGTTGGCGGGCAGCCTCCCGGAGCCGGCTCACCGTGCGTATCCCTTTTCGACCGGAGATTCTCGTGCCAAAAGGGGACGGTTATAACGAGTTTAGGAAGAAATAATATCACGCTATCGGGGTCACCACTGAAGGCAAGCGTCCCCAAACAGCACAATCCTCCCCGCAATGAGAGACAATGAAGGACTCTCCCAAAATGGGAATAAGGCCAAGACAGAGTGCGGGTGAGCGTAAATGGGAGTTTATCAATCAGAATAGGGCATGCAAAGGACTCTGCAAACTCCGAGAGCGCTCTGTCTGACAATAGCAAAGACAGGCGTATATATTTACAAAAAACGTCATGAGACCCTACACACTATAGGGGGTACAAGTTCATGGGGATTGGGTGGCGACGACTAACTATAGGTGCTGCTGTGATGTGGTTGGCTTTGGCTGGAAGACGTCACTGGGCAGCCTCGTGGGTTGGGCTGGGCCTGGCAGGGTGGCGGAGTTCATCCAGGCGGTGTTGTGGGGCCATCGCGGCCAGTGGCAGAGATGAATGTCTTCTCCTGACTTATTAGAAGTTGTTATGGATGTTCCGCTGTGTGTTGTCAAAGTGTTGGGTGTCTTGATTGCACAGGGCCATAAGTCTGAGATGGTCCGGTGGGTTGTGAGGTTTACGAGGGGGCGCGTGTGTTCAGGCAGAGGTTTACTGCTGTGCTGTAAATAATGCATGTGGCAGGTGGTGGCCTTGGGTGCTACAGAGGGGGTTACAAATCTTTGAAGCGACTCCAGTCTGGTTGGGGGAGGTAACGCAGCGCGGCGCGGTCTCTGCTCTCATGCCTTGGCAGCCTTCGTAGGGTGGGAGGGGGAATGGCCTTGCACGTATTTCACAAAAGGTATCTCCCTCGTGTGTTGCCGATTCAGGTAAAGACATCACAAACATTTGAACACTCTACAATACTTATTCAAAACATTACAAAACATGCATTTAAACTTTGCTGGATGTGTCTTGATTATGCCCAGCCTGAGTACCTTATTCATATATTATGTTTTAACAAGTACAGTATTTAGTTATATGCATATATATTTGCAGTAAGTGAGGTAGAGTTTAGGATTGGTGGAGAACATAGAAAGTAACCCGCGACTTGTTCGTGACGGTGGTGGCGCATGTGGGGCCTAGACATGCACACATGACATGTGCCTTCTCGTGCATTCTTCACATGGGCCCTTTGTATGGTTACATTCGTTTTCTTGTGTCCTCTAGCAGCATTAGTTCAGTTATGGCGCGAGCCCATGGGGTGTAAGTTTTCCAGTCATACACGTAACAAACAGATTCCTGGTGTGTTCCGTTATTATTAGTACCCAACTGCAATGGTATAGGCTCACCATCGCTTATATCATGGGAGCATGATCTCTTGTAATTATACATCGTACAGGCTTTTGTAATATAAGGGATTTTATGGAAGAAAAGCATCCTTTGCAAGTAGTCTCAACATTAATATACAAAGATTGTCTGTCATCTAACGACCATTTTACTGTTCTTTTCATTTGCCTAGGCCTGTTGGCCGGGTCATGCTGGGAGCGATGATACATTGCGGGAGGTGAACTGTTACAATGTTAGCGTATTACACTAGCCCATGTCCGTCTTGTTCGTGGGAACGTGCTCGCAGCGGATCTGCCAGGGTGCTGCGGCAACAAGGACGACTGAAACCCTCCAAGGGTGGGGGCCGCGCTACAGTGCGCTGAGCTCACACCATCTTTATCAGACAAAATGGTTTCTAGGCCTAGCTAAATTTTAATACATGTGGGCAATTAATACGTGCGGGCAATGTCTCCAGTGGGTGAACCCTCCACCACCTGGGCCCGGGTGGCATGAGGGGACGCCCAAGAGAGCCATAGTCCTCACCTGGGGAGAAAGCGTAGGCGAGGGGGGGTCTTCTTGGACCAGTCCTCCCCTACACCGTCTATGAGAAAGGATGTTGAATCTTACGTTAACGCATGTGCGGTTTGCGCACAGTGTAAGCACCATAGGGGTCGCCATGTGGGTCTCTTGCTTCCTTTACCTGTGCCTCCCAAACCGTGGCACACCTTGACCATGGATTTTGTCACTGACCTACCCTGGATCCGGGGCTTCGATACCTTGTAGGTGGTCATCGATTCCTTTTCTAAGATGGCTCGTTTTATCCCTTGTAAGGGCATCCCCTCGGTGCCTACACTGGCCCGGTTGTTCTTCGAGAATGTCTTTTGTCTTTTCGGGCTTCCCTCGGTTCTCGTCTTGGACAGGGGTTCGCAGTTCACCTCGCGTTTCTGGCGGGCCCTGACTAGGTTGCTCGGAATGGACGTCCGTTTCTCCTCAGCATATCACCCTGAGACGGACAGTCAGACCGAGCGACTGAACCAGACGCTGGAGCAGTACTTACGTTGTCTGACCCTACAGCTGCAGTCTTCCTGTTTGAGCGTACTGCATCTTGCGGAATTCGCGTACAACAACGCTGTCCATTCTTCCACTGGTTTCTCCCCGGTCTACGTACTTTATGGTCAGCACCCTCGTGTTGTGCCCTTCACGGATTTGCCTACTTCTGCCAATCCAGCTGCCCTTGCATGTGTTAGGGACCTGGCCTCCGTCCACGCCCGGGTGTCGACTCATCTTGTCGAGGCCCAGGCGTCCATGAAGGCGCAGGCGGACAGGAAACGGGTGATGGCCCCGTTGTATACTGTGGGATCCCGTGTTTGGTTATCCACCCGACATCTGCACTTGGTGGGTTGTCGCAAGCTTCTACCTCGTTTTGTGGGTCCCTATACGATTACTCGTGTTATCAACCCTGTGTCTTATCGACTTGCTCTCCCGGGTTCCTGGCGGCTTCACCCTGTTTTCCACGTTTCTCTGCTCAAGCCCTGTCCCGCTCCCACACGGCTTCGCTCTCCTGGGGCCCCGGTGTCTCTGTCCACTCCGGATGTGTTTGAGGTCTCTGCCATTCTGGGTTCCCGTATCTCTAGGGGGTGTCTCCAGTACCTTGTAGATTGGTCCGGGTATGGCCCAGAGGAGCGGTCCTGGGTCCCGGCTACTGATGTCCAGGCTCCCCGTTTGGTGGCACGGTTCCATAGGAACCATCCCTCGTGCCCACAGGGTCGTGGGTCTTTGGTGGGGGCTCTGTCACGCATTCCACTCCCTCTGGGGATCCCATTCCTCATCCCCGGGCCCCGAACACCCCTCGCCCTCTTGCCCGGTTCCGGGACTCACAGGTTCTCTCTTCGCCCCAGTTGCCACGGCGCCGACTGCCACAAAGCTTGGGTCGGCATGCTCTTTGCCCGCGGAGACGTCTGCCCCCTTGGCGTCTTCCGTGGCGGCTGCTAGACCGACTTCTTCCGCGTCACATGACCGCCGCCTTTCGCTCACGTGTTTCTGGACTACACTCACGTGATGCGCTCGTGGGTCATGTGACCGGGAGGAAATAGTAGCGCCAGTATTTAAACGGCTCTGTTGTGGTGCTTCGGTGCTTCACAGCTGTTTCTTTATATTCCTGTACGGCGCTACATACCTTTTGTTTCACCCCTTTTTGGATCTTGACCTCGGATTTGTTTCACGGACTGGCAACGGAAAACCCTTGGCTTTGGTACTTGCTTCTGGATCATTGTTACGACCACGGACTGCTTCACGGACTCCTACTACGTTCCGCCCTTCTTGTGCGGATTCTGGCATCAGGTGGGCCTGGCACTTGCAACCTTGCTGGGATACTTACATACTGAAAGAACTGCCTTGCTGGGTCTCGGAACCTCCCCCATAGGTACAACCACCACTCCACAGACACCTTTTGGTAAGACCGTTCCACTTACTTGTTGATTGGTTGTTGATTCTGTTTTGGCTTGACACTTAACCGGTGTTTCCTTTACAGTGGTTCGGGGTTCCACAAGCACCGCAGTTCCGGAAAGAACATCTCCCACCTGTGGCCTCAAAGGTGGCACAGAGAGTGACTTTGATTCTCTGTGCGGCACTTGTGGACAGAGGACTCTTCGGCTACACGACAGTCAAGACACAACAAAATGACGTTTGTTCGTGAACAGATGTTAGAATACATACGTTCGTGAACGAGTGTTCAAGGGCATCACCAAATTAGTTTAAGGGAGTTTGTACAGTCGTACACAGGCTAAAGAACTCGTAACCTTACCTAGTTAACGGAGGATCCACAGTGAACGCCGACTGCTGCAAGAACAGCAGCCCAACAGAAACTGGCGTGCTGTGTAACCTCGGCAACCCCGCGCATGCGCATGGGGGCCGTTCTAAATGTCGCCCATCTTTGTATGGGCGTTCAGGTACACGGAAGCATTGTCATAGCTACGACAAACGCTTTCTAGTCACTGTGTTCAAAGGAACACCTTTATATCTCTGGAATTACCGGGTCCCCAAGGAGTCCCTAAAGGCACATTCAAAAATGCCAACACTCTGATAATGCGATGCAAGTGGGGGCGAACAGCGCACTACCAGATCGGCAAATACGCTGGGCGCCCCCATCTTTCATCAAATTTTAAAACCTGGGTCTCAGTCAACCGCATAGCCTCCGCACGAAGCAGTGGAATATCTGGCACGGAGTTATTCACCATTCACCCAATCCACACTAATAAAGATTCTCAGGCCAATATGGCTGATGGGAGCTTCCTAAGTTAAAATGGATCTTAGGGGTACATTATACCTTTGTAGGTGGATACCATCATAAGACCTACATAGTGTTGCCGGATCAATGAAGGCAAACCCACCCAGTCAGAGACAGTGGTATAGCAGAGTAAGGTGTAAATTGCATTATCAACAACAATCAAGAAGTTACATATGGAGCGTAAGCACAATCCAGACATGTGAAACATCACGACACAGTCATTGGAGATGTAAAATAGTAATCCAAACTAATCCCCAATCATGATTCTAAATGGAGCATCCGTTACATTGAATCGCCCCATGGTAAAACAACAACCACCAGCAAGTTTCCTTTTGCCAAAATCTGCAATTGATGTTATTTTTCATTTTAACGTTCCCAAGTCTCAATGCCAATGTCATCATACAAAACACATTAAGCCAATGTCATCATACAAAACACATTAAGTCACATTCAAGGTTCAAGCCCCGGGGATGCAGAGAGTCCAGAAGTTCTATCCACAGGATTTCTCGTTGTGCTAATTTTCGTTGCATATCCCCCCTCTCTTCCCTGATGTTACTTGTTCTAGGATAACACACTTGAGTTGGGCCACCGTGTGGCACGCCTCTGCAAAATGGGTAGCAACAGGTGATTTCGAGCTTTTAGTATGTATTTTTGACTTGTGCTCTGTCCATCTTGTTTTGGCTTTCCTCGTTGTCATCCCTACGTAATAGAGTCCACAGGGGCATTTAAGAGCATAGATAACGTTCTGTGCATCACAGGTGCATGAGTGTCTCAACTGTATGTGTTTGCCTGAGTGGGGATGCGTAATGTAATCGCCTTTAATGATGTTGCTACAATGCTGGCAATTGTGACATGGTGTTGTTCCTTTGAACTGAGGTATCGTGTTCGGCAAAGTCACTTCAGCTTTTACCAAGCTCCTCCTTAGAGACTTGCTGTTTCTGTAGGCAAACGTGGGGGGTTCTGGAAACAGATGTTGTAATTGGGGGTCCAACTGTAACATTAGCCAATTCTTCTTTATGGTCCTCTTGATACGAGCACTCTGCACTGAGTAGGTAGTGACGTATACCAAGGGTTCTCCAGGTTTAGTTGGCTTAGGTACCAATAGGGTGTCACAATTTATGCTTCCAACCTTTCTTGATACATCCGAAATCAATGTGGCATCATACCCTCTTGATGTGAATTTCATTGCCAACAAGCCTGCTTGTCGTTCGTACTCCACATTATCGGAAATGTTCCTTCTATACCTTAAGAATTGGCTCAGAGGAACGCTGTCAATAGTTCGTTTTGGATGGAAACTGGTGGCAAGTAAAAGGCTGTTCCTGTCCGTTTGTTTAGTATAAATCCTAGTTTCCAGTTTCGCCGCAGCTACATATATTTCCACATCAAGGAAATTAATATTGGTAGTGCTTGTTTCTGTAGTGAACTTGATACGTGGGTTCATTCCATTCATCATTGCGAAGAAATCATCCAACATTTGTTGGAAATGTATTTTTATTTCTTTAATTTTGAAAAAAACAGAGATGGGCCAATTAAAAAAAATGAGCCATATCTCGAGAAATTTGTGCAAACATTATCTCATTTTTGAGGATTTACTTTATTACAAAATTCTGAAATACGATTTGTTTTAGACATTAACGAAAAATCGCAATAACATGCTTTTGATTAGCTTGTGTTAGGAAGTACACTTTAAATAATTGGTCTGTGGTCCGATAGGAGTGCATTTGGGCTAACTGCTTAGGAATAAGCTGTTCTGTTTTTTGTGCATTTTTGTGTCCCAAGTGGTCTTGTGACATCAGCCCGTTTGCACCTGAAACATTAGGAACTCCTTTACACTGAAGTTGCCAGTGGTCGACTCCACGGCATTAATTACCCAGTTTTACATTGATTTGAATTAGCAGTGCTGCCCTACCCCCTGTTTGTATTTGTCTATTTTTATGACCACATCAGGGGAGATGCACGCACTATAGTAATACTTACAACAACACTACTTAGATCTACTTTACTTAGGTCATTAAGCATGTCCTTTTCCCAAATAGACCAGACAACAAAAAACAGAGCAGAAACTCTTGCCTTTAGTGAAGAAGAGGCCACAAGAATATTGGGGCTAATCAAAACAGCTGGGACCGAACTTACAACAACTGAGAAACCAGAAGCATTAATTCGCCAACTAGAATGGAAGATCCGTAGGGAAATCAATATTAAGTTACATGCATCTACCTTAGCGCAGTCCTATACCACAAAATAAAATAATCTGCTTTTTGAGTTTTATTTTAACCTCCCCATTCCCTTCAATAGGCCAACGTCATATGGTCCCGTAGTCCAAAGGACACTTGGCTTTTATTGTTATGTCTTCCTGAAAGAACTCTGGTCTTTGCCAGATCATTGCCGTTCGCTGTGGGACTTCCCTTTTCTCAATCTTTGTCCATTATGTAAAACACTACCTCATCATCTATACATTAATCTCTGAACATATCTTCATCTGTTATATCAGTCAATCTGTATTCCTCCTCAAGAACTATCACTGTTCTACATGCTCTGTCTTAGTCATCTACTCCTTCAAGCATTGTTATTTCCCCTCGTACTACAGCTGCTTCCAGTCCTATGGGAATAATCTGCCCTTCTTCCTCATCCATAGGTACTTGTGGTCTAAATAAAAATGAATCATTTATCCTCAAAATGTTCCCTACTAATCCAGGTAGCCATGTTAATAAAATGCTCACCCCAAACATGAAGACTTCCGGATCTACTGGAACTCCCCATAGAGCCACTTGTCCTGTAAATGCCAGTATAAACTCTCCTACATTTAAATAGTGTATTCCTGGAGTGGGGCACACCATTCCTTGATCCGTGAATGAAATCTTCATGTTAAGTTTCATCATCAAATTTCTACCCAGAATGTTAACTGCCATTTGTTGTGACTATAACAAGGGGGCAGACACGTAAATTCCCCTATGGAAACAGGTTATTTATCAGTAAAAGGAACTAAATTCATAGCTCCAGAGAACCCTTGAGCATTCATGGCAATACCTGACATTGGGTATTGTCCCTTTCTTAAACAACAGCGAGTCGTCCATGTGCCTATTGGCACATTGACCCTTGGTTCCTCTTCGGGGTCTGGTGTTCCTGATCGTACTGAACACATCAAGTCACCCTGTGAGCTGTCCTATTGAGGGTACAAATTCATCCCTGTCCCATAAAAGGATTCCCTCCTACTGCAGTGACACCCCCTATCCCAGGTGCTAGTGTTTGCCCTGCATTCACATTCCGTTGTGTCTGTCTGTATAGGTGCTTTTTGCGATTGCCCTTGCGGTGGGTGGATTTGCACTGGCCCCTGCTGTTGTGCCTGCTATGCTTGTGGGGCCTGCGTGTGATAGGATGTGTGATCCTGAACACAGCCCTCTTGTGTTTGTGTGCTGTATGGCGGTGGATGACCTGTCCCCCCTAATGAATTTTGTCCATTTTGTTGCATGTTTCCTTAGCTTCTATATACAGGCACAATATGCCCTGCCATCCCACAAATCCAGCAAAATGGGGATGGGCCTCTGGCAAACCTACCATTATATCCTCCCTGAGTGTTCTGATTTCCACTCTGGGCATTTTGAAATCCACCTTGGGTGTTCTGAAATCCACCTCCTTGTCCTCTAAATCCTCCACCTCTACCTCGTGGCCAAAACCCATACCCATTTTGATCCACTGGGTGTACATTATTCACCTGTGATGCAAACGTTGTTTCTTGCATTCCTCCTCCTTCTCCACTTGTCAATACTGCCCCTTCTATAGTAAATTTTGACAATTTCTTCTGGCTTCCTCAACCTTCCTCTTCTCATCTTTCTTTCTATTCTTCTCTTCTAACAATTGGTAATGATGCACAATAGTCAACTGTATCTCAGCCCACGGCTTGGCTTCCATTCCTACTTATTTTTTCATTTGTCTCTGTACTGTATCAGGCAATCCCTGACACAAAATATGATAGAATAATTCCACTGTTTTTCCCAAGACTCACGCGTCTCAAGCTGCCATCTCTATTGAATATTCTGAATATAAGCAATAGGGTCTTCATCTTCTTTCATTTTACGTGTCATAATTGCACCCATATCTGATGTATCCGGATACTGTACCCTGAGAGGTTTCCAAACATCTGCCCTACAATTATTGCGCCGTGTTCTGTGGAGTTGCACTTGCATATCCTACTTTTTTCCAAATGTCGTTAGCTCTTTCTACAAGAATAGCTGCATATAGATATTTTATGTCCCCTATGGCCAACATATTTCCCCCTGTCATTTTCCCTAATTCGTATATCCATTTTCGAGCCACAAAGTTAAAATAGGTATCTTGCATTTTAAGTTATCCTTATCCATCTGAGGCCATGGAATATATTGCTGTCTTGCCCCCCCCATCTCTAACAAGGGGAATTGTGTGAACCCCATCCGATAACTGGACCCCATTATTCGGTTACTCAAAGCAGGGATAATCACCCCTGTTCGTCGTCGTGCTGGTAATGACCTTAACCTACTCACATAGTGTGGGGATTCTCTCACACTACACAATCGTCTTTGGGAAAGTTTGGGATAAGGTATAGGATCTGGTTTTCTTTCCTTATGGTGTTCCAGATCTGACCATTTTACCACCTTATCTAGATTTTGACTTCCAAAAGGGGTGCATGCATCCTCCCCATCTATCTCACCACATGACTCCCTTTCTTCGTCTGACATTGCTACACCCCAACTAGAGTGACTATCACCCTCCTCTTCCCTATCTAAATCTAATCTACTCAAAGACAATGCTCTGCGTTCATCAATGAACATGTTTTCCTCCTCATCCTGTGTTTTTGGTATCAGGAATCGTCTGCCGCTCCCCTGAGTCCCAAACTTGCTATTCTGCCTTATTTGCTGATTTAACTTATCGATCCTCTCTCCAATCCCTTCTGCATCATATCTTTCCTCTTCTTGTGCCACTTCTTTCATTGCGAAAATGTCCCTTATCGTTTCCCATCGCCCTGTGTTTTGTCGCTTGGTCTTGTTCGTTCTTTAAGAAGAAGACTGTCTTCAAGATCTCGATGCTATCTATTCTGTTTTATTCCTTCTTCCACTTCCCTTCATTCTCTCGCATCTCTTCTTACCCTCTGTCCTTCTTGCTTTCGTTCTTCCCTTCTTATTTCTTCTCTTTCTTCTTCTTCTCTGTAATCTTTTTTCCTTCACTTGTTGTGCCTCTTCTTCCTCTCTTTCTTTCTCCCCTATCCCTTTCTTCCTTTTCTTTCTTCTGACTTTCATACTTCCTTTGTTTCTCTCTATATATCTTTTCTAGTTGTTCCCTGCTTTTCCTTGCTTGCTCTTCCTCCCTAAACTGCTTCTCTCATTCCGTTCCCTATCCTTCTTTCTTGTTCATCTTTGTCTTCCTTTTGCCTAACCACCTCACTACTTTTCCCATCTAACTTGAGTAATATCTATCCTCCCATCCATTCGTCCTGTACAAGCGTTACCTCATCGGCCCTATCCTTCTCTCCTTTCCAGCTCTTAATTTCCTTGTCTATATCTGCTGATATATTCAATCTCTCGCCTCGTTCCTCTTTATCTCGTATGAACCTACACACGTCTTCCTTCTTTTTACTCTCTTCTGGACTGTCATCTCTACTATACGCAGGGGGTGCATATACCTAGTTACTATACCCCGCTACTGCTTTTAATTCTTTTAAAGGATAAAATCCTGTCTCCTCTGCATCTTCATTCTTAATTTCAGGAAGAGTAAGAAGAGCAGAGGGCTCCGGTGGCATGTCCTCTTTCTACTCTTGATACATTTTCAAAAGTTCTAAAACTGCCAGTCTTTTCTCTAATTTGTTTCCTGTGTACGCAGCATGCACATATGTGGTCATGTGTTATAATACTGCCTTTGACAATGATTCCCCTTGTGGCCATGGCATGAACATTTTATCAGCTGTGCCCCTTACCCCTTCTGCACTGTACTGTTTGAGCTTGGGCACATGTCGCAGTAATGTTTTACAAAAGTGCATAAGAGGAGTGTCCTCCATAAAGACAAGTCACAATTAACTGTCGATACTTACCAGATCATTACCTTGTTATATTTAATACATCTTTACTTATCTCAAGGCCTATTGCTCAACACTTTAAATCTCAAAAACAATAAATATGAGCAGGCACCATCAATCACCACTCAATCCTCTTTCGTCTCAACAACCAATCTGTCTTCTGACTGGTGCCAATCATTTACTACACTTAACTCAAAACAAATTCAATTCCAAATTTCACAATTTATCACTTTTCAGAACTTCATACATCAAAATAATAATCAAAATATGAAAACAATACACATTAAAAACCCCTGTGATCACCTTCTCTTTTCCCTATAACATTTATAGTAAAAGGTATTCTTGCTACGCCTCCAATTATTTTACCCTGCATGGAATTTAAGACGTCAGCTTCCACGGTCCTGACCGTGAGTATCCTCTCGCTTAATATTCTGAATGGAATTTGAGACGTCTTCTTCTATCTCCCTTGAAATAGGATTACCTAGGTGTTCGTTTATCCACGCAAAATTCCTGTTACCCAATTTATTTTCATAAAATATTACAATCCCACCCCTTTATATTGCAGTTTCCCTTAGTCTATTTACATCTGTTTAATCGACTTGAAGCCTTTGGTATCGACTCTTCCTCCAATCCGACCACTTCACCTTCCATCCGCAGGTGGAAACCAAGCAGGGATTTCTTCAAAGTGTTACGCTCACCTGGTCTCTGCGGAGGCGTTGGGGCACAGTCGCAGCCCTCCCAGGGATGAAACTCCTCTTGTCTGTTCCTCCCTCTGCGTCTGTGTGGGGAACTGCAGTGATGAGCAGTGCGGTACCTGCATGAATATAAGGGGGGTTGTATGAGTATGCAGCTGTAATGGTTTCTTCCATTACATTCCGCAATGTGTGTGATATTCGTGCCTTCAGCTTTTCTGAGACGGCATCAGCTGCAAGAAGTGTTGACGGTCTAGTTGTGATTACGGTCACGACGTTACCACAGGAAGCAGTAGGACGCCAGGGGGACGTAGCCACGCCCACTGAAGAAGATCCGGTAAAAGAATGGAGAGCGGATTTCACGTCGCGTCACTACTCGATTAGAGGTTGTCAGATGCTCTGGGAGTACGCTACAGGATCTATTTGTATCTTTCTTTGTGCTTCTATTTTCCCTTTGGATCCTTGCAAACTTGCATCACTGTTTACCTTTTCTCCCGTATTTCGCTAGGAACTCAGCTTTGGAACGGTGACCTCTTTCGATCCTCCTTCTGTTTAAACTTATTGCCTTCCTTCATAATCCCAGTTACAAAGTGTTCGGGTAGGCATAACTTGACATTAGTAGTTTATTCTTGTTTTGACAGTTGGCGGAGGGTTTGATAGGTTTATGGTTTTGGTTCATTTTCATTTAGGAAGCCGCATTTGTTTTGAGAGCCACTCTCTCTTTCCCGGGAACTACTACTCCCAGAATCCTTTTTGTCATCTTGCGCTAACTCCTCATTCTACGGACAAGGTCGCGCAGCCTTCATCCCTTGCAGGTGGAGAAACCCTTTCTTCCCTTACTTGTTTCTATCTGATATTTCCTGGGGCAAACCCCGTTACTATCTACGCTTATTCTTTCATTTCCTCATAGTATTTGAAGGCTCCATGAACACAGACTCTTTGCTCTGCCTTCATTATTGAATTACCATTCAGTTTTAGCACTTTGGTAAGGGAAGGGGAGCTTTTCTGTAATCTTTATTTTTCTTTTTCTGTTCTATTCTTTAGCTAATAATTGTTCTTAAATTCATCTACAGCTGGGCTAATTAGAGCAAGCTTTCAACATTGGTAACCGGAAAGCAGGAATTATTCCGAACATTCCGGAGGGAAGGAGAACGTTCATCCACGCTCCCAAGCAGCTCAGCACAGGGTTTTTTCCCCCTCGAGGGTTTCCCTGGAATTCCCTTCGGGGGGTAGCCTTTGTAGTGCTGACTGCATAGGGGGTTCCAGGAGGATCCTTTATTTCATCAGGATCAGTGCAGCCCCATCGTGCACCTATCTTCATTAAGACAAGGTAGGAACTATTCCCAGACTGCCTCATTTGTTTGTTTTCGATTATTAAGAAAGACCTTTTCAGGCTTTCTACAAGTTGGGTTGGTTTAGTAATTCACAGAGGTTGAAGTTACAGCAGCCTGTGGTCCCTGACGCCTTCTCCAGACCTCTTCTCCCTGGATGTGGCTTCTCTGGGGTTGCACTACTCTTGAGGCTCACCTGCTGAATGATGATGATGAGCTCTCCATCCTGCTGCTTCTGGCAGGGGCGCTTGTTGAGGGGAACCGAGTTCCTTCACTGGTCCCTTTTCGTGGAAGTCCAGGCCAGCTGCAACTAGTCCACTTCTCTTGTAGTTAAGTGCTTCCCTTGTTTCCACTTGCCTGCTTGTCTTCCGAATGTTGTAATTGTATTTGTAAAGTTTGTTCTCTGTCCTTTGTATGTAATGTCTCTTTTCTCTGCTCTCTCCCCTTGCAGGTGGTGTAGCCGTGCCGGTGGTAGCTGCAGTAGAAGAAGCGGAGCCAGCGGTATGGAGAAGCGGGGCTGAGATGGTATGACAGCTGGTAAGTAGCCTTTAATGGTGCCTTAGGGTGTGCGTTGGGTTTAGAATGCAGAGCGACACTGGGTTGGGTGTTTTCGGAGTTCTAACCTTGTCTTGTCTTCTTTTCTCGTTTCAGGATTTCGGCTTCGTGGGACAGAGAGCGCAGGTGCTGCAGCGTCGATTTGGGATCTGCCAAGAAGATGGAGAGTTGCTGTGAGATTCGAGCCAGGGTCCAGGTAAGGATGCTGGTCCACGAGGTAAGTAGCTGGTCCAGGCGGTGGTGAGCGTCACGTTGCACAGAGGTGCAAATTAACGTGAAGCGTTTGCTTGAGGGATCAGTGGGTTTATATAGTCTTGTTCCCGGCCATGCCCAGTAGCTCTGGCCTGCCAGCAGCCACGTCCTGCAACAACCGATGAGTCAGTCCTGAAGACCAGGCCTAGGGAGCCACTCCGATGAGTCAGCACATGGGGATGTTCTCTGGAATAAAGGCTTTCAGCACCTGGAAAGTTATTGTTAAATAAAAGCACTCCAGCACTGAAGTAAAATAAAAGCACTCCTGCACTGAAATAAAGTGTGCAAAAAAGCACTCCTGCCATGAAATAAAGTGGTTCTGCTCACATCGCTATATGAGCCTGGCACCAGGACTGAGTCCAGCTAGGTCCCCTGTGTTTATGAGCCACAAAGGGACATAAGTGAGTCAAGTGACCCATTGCCCCATCACTAGATGGTGTGGTTTTTGTGTTCTGGAGCCCGTGGCCATGACAAAAGAGGGACCTGCCCACCGTCTCGGTTTTTCTTGCAAGTTTATTTCTATCGGCCGCTGTACACAGGAAACTCCACGATCTCCTAGCAAATGGCGGAGGATGCCTGATTGTCCGAAACTCTGAAGTCAAACTAGTTTAGATCGAAACCATCTGCACCGCTAGCACATGAGCTTATGGCCCTTGTAAATATACATCTGTTACTGGATGGGATTACACCAGAATAATTCTGAGTCCAAATAACTGGACAAACTCAAGAAGATGGCAAGTTGCTGTTTTATTAGCAATTATCTAAAACAGGAAGTTACAGTGTACATCAGCGGACATACGCTCATTCTCAGCGATTTCAACTTAAAATACAATTATACACTTTCTTTGTGAGTCTGAATGATGTCATGCTATGTGGCAATAAAACCTATCACAGGTTGGGATTGGTTAAGGGACACATCTAGATATACAATCATGTAGGGGCTAGGATTGTTATTGGCTGTCAGATATCAGGTGGACAACATGCCCACCTCTTCATACTTGTCATCTAAGAAAAATCAGTTACACAGTGTTTTATTGGTTTCTCAAGCTATAAGGTCCTTCGTTATATAGACTAATACAATTGGTTTGGCATGCTTGTGCCATGTCTGGAACATTCAGTTCAATTAGCAGCACATAAGCCAAGACCTAGCTGCAAGTAGATAGGACATGAAGCTGTCCTACTACCCAATTAGCCCACATCTCTCATCATCCATACCTTCTGCCATGAAATTCTCTTTGTACTTGGCCTTGCAGAGTATTCTTGTCCTAGGAATGCAACGGGAGTGAGGGCACTCGCTATCGTATCTGGAACTCCAAGTTAAATCCCTATTTTCAACCTTGCCTGACGTGACAAGAGACCCCGATTCTGTTCATTCTGCAAGCTTTTACATTTTTGAATGAATCAAGACTTGGCATCTTCTGTGTTCTTTCTTGCATCTTAACATGAGAAGATTCATCCTCCGCGCGCATGTTGCTCTTCCATGTAGAAAGCTGACCTAGACTTCTCAGTTCTTGACTTCCGGGCAGACAGCCTCCCAACACAGCTCCAATAACCTGCTATTCTACTGCGACACAGCCTTTCATTTTCTCTTCATGATTCTTTGGCTTAATTATTTCATGATACCAATGTCCAGTTTCTGTACAATGGCGGCTCTGCCTACATTCTATTTACTACTTGTAGCTAGCCTATACAATGACTTGATCTATCTTGCATTTCAGCGTATGTACATTCATTATACTTCTGATTTCTGCAGCACTTTCTAACGTGAAATCTTCTTCTTTTACACTTTCAAGGTTCACTTGATTCTTTACTTTGTCATTTCTCCTCTAGGGTTCATACATTGTCTTCATTCAGTATTTCACTGACTTTGTGCACACCTTCTTATGACGTCATCAGTCCATTTTCTTAGCTCCTTCTCATATTCCTTCAGGGATCTCCTCCTGCAGGCTGTTATCAACTCGAGGGTACACTCGATATGGTTGTCTTAATGGATACCGTTTTCCAAATACTTGCTGCTGTATTGGTACAATAGCTGGTGTTAGACAGGGCTCAGTCTCATGTCTCCAATAGAGGGGAGGTAGGGGGGTAGGATCTCATGCGGATGTGTACATCTGCTCCTCTACACCCCGGATAAGTGTGTGTGCAGGTAGGTGATTGAACATTTTCATTTATGGTCGATACTGGGGCTACAAAATCTTGCGTCAAGGAAGGTGAGTTCTCCTTGTCAGGCAAAACTACAGATACACAGGGATTCTCTAGGGCTATCCTGTCACTTTCTCACACAGAGGATCTACGTATTAAGTTAGATACTCAAAATGTATCTGCTCCCTTGTTGTATTGTACAGATACCTTGGCGAATCTCTTGGGCAGAGATCTCCTTAGCTGACTCCACATGTTGATCACATTCACAGAGGAAGGTGTAGTATGCCTTTTCTCAATATCAGGGCCTTCTGTGCCCAAGTCTCTTCTCATGCGAAGTTTCTTGCTTCAGAGGGCCTGATATGCCAAAACAACAAAACGAACGTTTGTTCGGTTAATCTTTTTACGTCAGGTGATTACCCTTCACCATTGGATCCCCCTCAGCTGGGCTCTGATCCTTCTCTCAGTAGTCGGCCTCCCTCATTCGGGCTCAAATCAACCACTCACTGCGGACATCCTTCAGTCGGGTTCACACTTGTCATCACAATGTTGTTCACTTAGCTTCTTCACAATATGGGATTCACTTCACAGTAATCTCAATATCCTTATTTGTAATATTCACAAGTCTTAATGTCTTTTTAAACAACCCCCCAGTTTAGTGAGGTCCCACTCACCCGGACTCAGAGCTTCCAAAGTACTTGCCAATCTTAAACAGAGTCTTCCGAAGGGCGATCTCGTCTTGCTGGGTCACTCTGTTAGGCTACAGCAGTTGCAGGTTCTCACACAAACAGTTCGCACAGCGTTTCCCTCAGCCAGATGCAAACGCCTGTTTCACATTTCAAACCTTCTGCAATGGGTCATGGACATTCGATTGTACAAGGGATTTGGCTTGACCCTTGTATGACCACCTTAACACTTTATGCCGGCCTTCCCTATAGCCTCTTGGTATTTGTAGTTTCTTTCTTCCCAATGTTCAATGCAGTCTCTTTGTTCATAAGAGAGGTACCCTCTAGAGACCTTCGACTGATCTCCCACGTGGCGCCGGACCACTGTAACTCTGGTACCAAGGTTGCTCACAAAAGGCCTTGTGTCTCATTATCTTCTTAATGTTGCCACTGCAACTTTGAACCTAACACAATCCGATTGACTATCAGGTTCTTTCAATTCACTGACTGTGCTGAACTCGTCAGCGCTTCCTTTGCTGCTGGAGTCAAGGACGGTACCACGATGGCAACCGTGTCTCCCTGCCCTGGCTATCAGTGCAGGAGGGTTCCATGTGCCGCTGACAGCCGTCACATCATTTGCCAGCTGCGATTCCCGGCCTTACGTTTCTTTCATCTCAGGCTTTGCAGGTTTGGGTTGAAAAGGGCAAGGGAAACTCCCTCCTTGACTTCCTCTCAGGTCTCGCCACCTTTCTCCTCCGTTTTAACTGCCATCCTGGAATGGTTGCTTCCTCGTGCATTCGGCCTTGCTCGGAGTGTGCTCTTGTGCTCTGCCTTTTATCCCAATGGGGAAGGGAAAGGGTAGTCAGGTGTGTGCAGTTGTCATCAATTGCCTGATTCTGCCTATCAGGTAAACAGCTCGGGTATTAGTCAGTTGTCATTCACGTTGTGAGAAAGTGTTTGTCTTGGAAAGCGGGGTAGAGTTTCTAAGTACCCTACTAGGCAGGATGAGGAAAAAGTGTCACAAGGAAGGGGATACTGTGTCTCAACCTTCCGTCTCCCACTTCTGCTGCCTGAGGACCCCTAATCCAGGTGATCCTCCTGCACTGGTCCACCCCAAGGAACTGGATCCAATAGTGATGGCTGTGTCCTGGCAACCTGGATGACAGATCCCTGGGGACTAGTAAGTGAGACACCTTCAGGTTTCTCACACTGTCCTTGTAATCCCTGAGGAACATTTAGTACTTGCCTGCTCAATGCCCAAAGCAATATCTGTGCTCCCTTTGTTCCCTGTGCCCCTTGTGTCCCTTGTGTCATCGTATATGAACCTGTGTCATCATATATGGACCAACCAATGACTTTGCCTGATAGTGAAGAAGAGGAACCATTGCAACGGACCAATCAGTTATATTTGGGCAACATCTTCAAAAGCTCTAATGGACATTCCTGAGCAGTATCGACTGTTCAACCGTACCGGGATGTTCTTCTCTTCTCTCTTGGCCCCGGGTGTTCAAGCCATCGCAAATACAAAATGGCACTAGACCACCAGCTATGAACTTTTTGTTTTTTGTGAATTCCTATAAATCAGCTTTTAGTGCTTATTGGAAGTGATGAAGGACCATGGGCCAGAGGCTCATCCTCTTGAAGAATTGGTACATTTTTGTCCTCTTAAGAGCTATGGAGTGGGGAGTGTGCCAGAAAATAAGAGGCACATACTGTACATTTGTGGCTCCTAGTTATTCGGAAAACGGAACTCTAACTCAGACAATTGCCGCTTTGCACAAGCTTAGGGTGGTCTTGGAGAACGAAGCAGGAAACACAAATGATCCTTGATTAGACTCTCTTTTTCTTGGGTACCATCTTGGATGAGTCTAGCTGTGAAGATCGTATTGCCATTTTTTCTATTTTTCCTTATTATCTTGTGTTACTGTCAAATGCTCTTACAAGGTTGTTCTGCCCTGGTTCTGAAAGTAGCTGCCATGATGACTGTGAACCACTACCATTTTGGGTACTCAGAGTGAAGCTATCTTGTATCCTCGACGAAATTGGGATGATTGTGTGGAGCAGCAGGTAGATTGTGGAAATGGTGGGTGTGACAAATCAACTTCCGGGGCACCAGTGGTCCTGGGATGAATATTGGTTTCTAAACCATCAAACAGCCCCACACCTCTAGTACACCAGAAGGGATCCGAACACATTACAAACACATGCAAATTATAAACCACCTTCTCCAATTTCGGTAACATGGATGGAACGGCAGGCTTATCTCCGCAAGGTCGTTAATCATTGGTTAGTTGTAACACAGTGAAAATACAATTATTACCCAATGATAAAAGGGACTGTCCAGTCAAGATTGTATAAAAATATCTACTTTATTATTATTCAACAGACCGTTCGAGCACACTACAAGTACAACCCACACTGTAAAGGAACACAGAGGACAGACTGTTTCAAGAAGGAAAAGAGATGCACTCTGGATACTGACAGGACGGTAGTCGGTAAAGTAATTAATCGCAATAGTTCAAGGATACTTGGTTTCAGCAGAAAGGGAGCAATGGGTTGTAAAATGTCACAATGTCACGAGGGGCCTTCAGAGAAGGACCAGGGGGGCATAACCACAATGTACCTTGTGTTTGTAGAAGTTCTTGGTGCTTGACAATATAGAGTCGGTTTCAGGGTGTTTTGCAGCTTCTGCAACAGGGTTCAAGACGGGAGACAGCTCCGGGTATCAGGCGGCAGGCAGCTCGGTGAGCTAGGCTGGACAGACTGCAGCAGGCGGGCCTACACAGCGGCTCTGGGTCAGGAATCATTGTCTCAGTGCTGGTTGACGGGTCTGAAACACTGGTCGAGGCATCTCGGATGACATTTTCGACTGCAGGGTGACAACAGTCAGCAGTGCAGTCGGTTGCAACTCAAGGGGCTTTACTGGCTTGAAAGTGTCCTTGAAGGCGGACGTGGGTTTATGCTTGTTGATGCACTCCTCCTAGCTTCTTCAATGGGCTTGCGTCATCCTTTAAGGTGGACAGCCCAAAGCTGAGGAGAGTGTTGCAGGCCTTGTCCTTGGTTTGGTTCAGAGACTCTCTGGCACTTCCCACCTAGGTAGCTTGCTTGCAGAGCTTAGCAGGGCACGCTGTGTGCTAGCTGGGTAACGGTTCTGAAGCTTCTGGTGGGTCCTCTGGATTTCGTATCTCCCTCTGTTCCCTGGGAGATATATAGGGGAGGAATCTTGCTTCCCTCTTTGGAAATCCTGGCCTTCCTTTACTGGCAAAAGCTGTAATGCAGAGTGTAGCCAGGGTCCAAATTAGTTCTTCTTGTGACTCCTTGCAAAGTCTTCAGATGATCTGCCAAAAAGTGGGGCTCACAGTGATTGGTGTAGGCTACGCCTACCTTAATGAACCAATCCCGGGTCCTCACCAACAATCTCCTGTATGCCTGAAGTCATAACCAGAGTGCTTTGCAACAGAAAAGGTAAAAGGTTAAAAATATGTGATACTAAGTCCCACCCATCTTCCTCTCTGTTGTGGATCAAAGGGTCTCTCTAGTTAATTGAGCTCTCTGTGGTTCCTGATTAAAGCAGCAGGTCTCCCTTGAAGCTGTAACGAGAACAGAATTTCTGTCTCCATCAATCCACACCTCTCGTACCTGTAGAGGAGCAGGTGGACATGTTATCCCTAGCTCCTGCCCCCTCACCTCTGTCATACTGGAACAGCAAAAGAAGACCCCTATGTGGGACACCCATTATCATCCCAATATTGCATTGAGTGTATGGGAGATGATATGCACTTAGACAACCGTATCAAATGTACCTTCGCACTGAGAGGGTGCAAGGATGTCTGCACACACCATTGGACATCATAGAGCTATAAGTGAAATCTCACAAGAGCAGAGTGACATCATAGAGGAAACATACTGAGACTCACTGAAACGATATGCAGATACTCAAAGAATAAAGACGTAACTGAAGTAACAAGAGAAACATGGGAAACATGTAATTGAATATGAAGAAATCATATATGCAAAGAACATAAAGTAACCTGCTGACTAATAAGTGTATATACGTAGAAACACAAGTTCGATGAGATATAAAGAAGCTTGCTTCAGAGAAAAACATAACGTGGCTAGAGCGGCCATGATGGAAAGATGGATGTCGGACTCATATTAAAACCAATCAAGTTACCTCAGAGACGGACTAGGGCTGCAGAGTCTGGAGATACTGGAAAAACAGCTTTGTGTGAGGAATAAGAGGAATCTATTGGCCTGGGATCAAAGATGCTACTTCAAGGAATAATACATAAGACATATTTCTCTTAGACTAAGCAAAGGAGAAAACATCTGCAAGAGCCAAGTATTAGACAATTAAGGATGCAGAACACCTATTTAAGATGGAGTGAGCAAGTGTCCAGAGGCCAAGAAGGCTAATGACACCCAGCTCAATTGAAACCAATAGCAGTAAATAGAAGGTCGAGATGGATACATTTGTTGTCTCCTCATGTGTGATTCAGAAGTAAAAAACAAGGGCTATTCTTTAAGTCCAAACAAAGATAATGGTGTTCCTACACTCCCTTGAATGTCCCAGAACAGAGAACCAGCTTCAAGGTCAACTACAAAGGACAAGCCTTGGCTTGGGGCCTGAATGATGAGAGATGGTGGACTAATTGGGAAAGTGGGGAGTAGTCTGATGTTGCTCTCGGCACCTGAGTTTCGTTTTTCTTACGTGCTGCTAATGAGCTGAAAGTCCAAGGTTGGGAAAGCATGCCAAACCAATCTGAGGGTCTTTGTAGCAACATGCTCTACAATGTTGCAAAGACCAACCCGCTACCATTTTTCCACTATAATCAATATTATACGTATTTAGAGGTGGTTTGAGGCATGCCTAACAGATAAGGAGCATCCAATGAAGTTATTAACACTTATACATACCATAGGTACTTATGTTCCCGTAATCCATTCCTCCCTTCAATAGGTTTTACAGTTTGCCACATACGATGACCTAATAGATGATGCATATTGAGGAATAAAACCTTATGGTTCGCCAGATTGCCCTACTTTATTTTTATGCTAATAGTAAAGCAGTATGTTGCCATATTCTTTGAGTCTGTCTGGTTATTTGGGTCCGAGATCATTATTGGTAATTCCATCTAGCACATGAGATGCTTCAATGTGCTATAGCACATACCTTCTGAATGGGGTCCTCCTGCGGGGGTTGCATACTGTAAAGACATAGTCCCAGACATGACAGGTCACTTTCATTGATACTTTAGGACATGAGCTGGATTCAGGTGGACACAGTGCATATGAAAGGGGTGCTAGGGTTTCCTGTCTCCTTTGTTTTAGCCACATGCAGCCAGGCCCTGTGTGGGCTTGTTTGAAGTCTACTCTATTGGTATGTTAATTGCTGCCACCATCTGCAGAGGGTAAACAAATAGACATGGCTGATCCATGTAGCCTTTGATAGTTAATTAGGCTGCCCATAGCAGGAGGAATGTTTTGGCCCTCCCCCTTCTGAGATGCATTGTGTACTCCACCTGTCAGATCCCATCTAAATATGATAGGCAGGACTATGCCTGTAGGCTGTGTCCTCCCGGAGTACATGGGTCTATGTGTATGTCGTGCAGTGAGAATAGGAAAATGCGTGCGGATTAGCCCTATACATTTTCCAGAGGTTGATCTACAATCATTCAATCTCATATTTTCAAAAGTTAAAAAGCCCAGGTGAGCGCACACCCACCATGCAGATTATTGAATTCCTCACAGTGGGGGGACGAGTTGGGTTTGTTCAGCAGAGGAGTATGCCGATAGTGGGACTGGTGTGAGAGATGGTTGTAGGGTTTAATTTCCCCCGAGAAGATGGTTTAAAAGAACAAGAAATTGCTTTATTAGTGAATGTATTAACTAAAGAGGGGAATGTGGAGGTGGTCGATAAAGGTCCCAATGAGAAAGAGAGGTTCACGTTGCGCACACCATATTGGTGACTGGGGGAACAATGAGTGATGTTCACACAATGTTGCAATTTAACATCTATCTAGTGTAATTAATGGGAACTGGATATGTGTTGCTTTTAGTGTTACTTTGTGTTCAAGTTGATACATTTTAGATGTGCTCATTCACAGCAAGATACATGTCAAATCTGTTGATGCAATGTAAACATAATATAGGTGTGGTGTGCCACGTAGTGCCTAAAGTTTGGGCAGTGAGGAGCTTCATATATGCAGGCGAGAAAGGAGATCTGCAATGGGAAAACCACAGGCAATAGGACGCGGTAGTCTTGACTATACATGCACAGACAGACATACATGGGGTCTTTAGGGATATGTTTTTTGGGACAGGTCAGGTACATGGTGAATATACAAATCTGTATGCCACAAGTCCTCTCATAAGTTAGGGATTGTGCAGGCCAGGAACCTGGGTTGGCGAGATGAACTCTGTGTCACTAAGAAAGCTGGTTTAGCATGGTTGAAGGCTGAGGAAGGGCAGCAGCTAGCAAATATCAGATGGTCAGTTACAGCCAGGCTCGGGTTTTTATGACTTGGTAGTATTGGGAAAAGAGATGCAATCCTTTTAAGTACATGGGAGCGTGTAGTTCATCGTCCAGGGAAGTCTGACCTGCTGGTACAGTTAGTTGTGAGCGAGTAATAAACCTGGGGGGAAGGGACACCTAAGGGCAGAGTTGAGAAATGCTTTATGGGTTTCAATCATTTTCTGATGATGTGCCCAAAGTCCATGCATGTTGAATTGGTAGTCGTATAAATTAGTGTCGAACAAGGATGCCAACAAGTCTGGGCGGGTAAGATATTTATCGGCATTTCAAAGGGAACTTGTTTATTTATCCCCCACTGCATATCATTAAAGTGTCCTTGCAAAAACTCTGTGTATCATGTTTGGGGTTAGAGGTCCCAGGCCAGCCGGAACTTCTAATGAAATATGTTTGTGTGTGAATGTGTAACTATGTGACGGCATCATGACCTACCACGGAAAAATCCCAAAAAGGGGAGTGCTCTTCATATGAGCTGACGCAAATATATGTTAAAAAGGGGATGGTAGTCAAATTAATGTGTCCAATGAGAGCGTGGGAATTAAAGAAGATTGAATTTCTTTTGTGTAGGTCTGACCAATCATGTGTGGGGGATGATTTATAATACAATATGTGGGAGTGTTTCAACAGTTGGCAAATGTATAAAATGTGTAAACTTGTGTGCTTCCGAGCGACTCAGGTTAGTTTGACTCTGCTGCATCATCTAGCTCCTGGGGGCCGTTTGTACAATAAACTTGCTTTACGGACAAACTTGCACTCACTTCTTAAGAGGTGGGCCTACTTTGGGTTTCAGGTGCTAAGAAGTCCACCTGCACAAATGATTTATATGTCATGTAGCTCTACTATGCAATTTGCACATTTTTGTATGTAGACTCTATAAGACAGTATTATTGTATGCCTTGAAATCCAAAACTTCAATATTTATACAAACTAAAACTTGGAAGGTATATGGCCCAATGTACATGGTGAGGTAATATCTGAGCTTCAGTGTTTAGCCAAAGTGGGTGATCCTGGTCAATGATTTAATCGCACTCTGACTTACCTGCACAAAGTGGTGTCCTTATATCAAATAGTGTGTACTTAATCACTGTATTTGAAAAAAGACAACCTTGCAGTGTGACAGATATAACGAGTAAGAAGAAGATAGCGTACACTCCTGCTCCTCTGGGAGTGACCCAAAATCTGTCAACTAGAATTTCATCATTGGTGCAGTGTTCATTTTAACTATTTTGAGAGTTGTTTGGAGCTGTAGTTAACGTGTACTACAGGTTGCTAAGTTGCTTGTTTATGTGGCTGTATGTGGTTCTATCAGAGTGGTGTTTAAGTAGTGTGGGGAGTTGTGTTGGTGTATCTGTGGTAGTTTAGTTTGGTGTTTAGGGAAATGCAGTGTATATACCTTGGTTTCTTTAGATGGTGTATTCTCCATAGTGTAACCTTTTTTTTCTGTGTGCCGCAATGTATTTTCAGTTAGGGTGGGAGGTAGACTGTTTTTGAAGCAACTATTGTTACCATATCTTTCTGAAATCAATGGCAAACTTGATTGCATTGACACCCCATGTCATAGTGGGAATTGGATGCTTTCAAAGTGCACTTTAAACAGCAACAGCACACAGAACATGGAAGCATTTTGTGTCTGTTTGTTTTTGACAGGGACTGACCAGGGAATCAAGGACCAGTCAAGGGGTGGACCAGAGAAGCAGCTGTCAAGGGGCGGGGGGCAAGGACCAGAGGCGAGTTACTCACCAGAACTGCCAAGGAATAGAAGGGCAACGACCAGCGGGACACCTAACCACATTGCATTGTTTGTACCGTAGTTTTACTTCAGTACATGTTTAGTTTTGACTATTTGGTGGTGCTTTTAAGCTGGAGGTTTTGCACTGAAGTGCAGTTAGGAAGAAGAGAACTTGAGGAGGGACAACAATTGAGGTTGTGGTTCAGTTATTTAGAACTCATTGACTGCCCATGGTTATTTTAATCATTATGGTGATTCCCACCAACTACCAGCTCCTCCCTCCCCACCCAAAATACATCCTTCTGGGGTGTCTTTGAGTTATCTCTATCAAGCTGTGACATCACACGTTGGCCTGTCAGTCATCTGCTAAAAGGTAATAGCTTAGTTGCAGCTGCAAAAGTGACACATGCTTAATAAAACGTCTTAAACAAGTGTGCCTTCAACCACTTGATTTATGCATGTTCCTTGCACTGAGGTCCTGTCTAAACAAACATCGACAAAGTCACCCGTTCTGGCTTGTGTGTAAGTATTAGATGGGCATATGCCAGACGCTCGTGTTGCTAGATAATCGCACCATGTTCCGGCAGTTTCCAGTTTATGGACGGATTATGGCAGTGGCTGGCAAATGCCCACACAAAAGCCAAACTGGTTGTCTTTGCCAATATTTAGATTCAATTTAAGTGACTGAAGCCAGGAGATTTCCTATGATATGATGGTTTATTTATGTAGCGCCTATACACAATGTGTTTCAAAGCGCTTCTACAAAGGGTATTGAGTATGGGCTTGCTCAAAGTACTGAATTTCTTATTTGCTCAATTACTGTTACTTACAAATAAAAGTATGACTTCAGGGCAAAGGATGCAGTGATCTAAAATGGGCATTAAACTGGCTCTTGTCATAGGTGGATTAACGCCCTCTACTATTCATGTAGGAACAGGACTTCCCTACCTACTATCAATGTATAGAGCCCCACACAGTTCACATTTTATTGCCAATCAAAATATGTTTTGAAACTATATTTGTAATTGTGTGTTTTGGTGCCAGCGATGATTCACAGATAACACGAATAAACATGTTCAAAAGAGACGCGTGTCAGATAGTAGCGTGTTCTATTTGCGAGCAGAGTTGTATCAAAGATTTCTATTTATGAATATTTAGTTTTTATAATCTACGTATTTATTTATTTGCATGTATAAAGCGCACAAACAGCCCTAGGGCATCGTGGCGCTGTTACAGAAGGCTTACTTGGCCAGGGGAGAATCGAGTGCCCTTTTTTGATTAAATAGGAAATGTCTAGTCCGACCAGAATGCATAAGGAGCCTGTGAGCATCACCCTCTGCCTCTCTCCTAGCAGCCCCTCCACCCCCATCCCACTCCCTCCTGTCTGGATGCAGCCAGAGTACCACGAGTTGGCTTTTCCCACTGCAACACCACTATGCTTGACAATAGCTACGCTGGTGTTTGCCCGCGTGCCCGGAATGAGCTGGCGTTTCCCGGATTGGTGTAGAGAAATCGGGGGGTCTCCAGGTGCTGACGGGGCACTAGCGTCCGCTGACCGGAGCTATCTCTGCGGGCGGTTTTGGGGCCACGCATCGCCGAGGAATGCGGCCAATCTCGGGCTCCCGGAATGCGGCGCTTGTCAGCATTCGTGGCCGCAGGCGCTATAAACGGAGCTCTCGTGGTGCCATTCAGATAAGATGTGCCGCCCCCTGACCCCAAAAGGCGTCCCAACAGCTTTGAGTCATGGGGGCAAGTGAACTAAACCCGCGCTATCAGCAGGTCTCTGCTTCTCGCCTTCACAGCGTGGGCCACTCCCGGGGCCTGGAAGGCGCTCTCTTTAAAGGCATGGAGGTGGGTAGAATAAAAAGCAAGCAAAGGACACGAAAGAACGACGCAGAGGAGGAGTTTAAACATTGAATAGCATGCATTGGCAAAGCCAATATGTTTTCGCCGTTATATGAAATGTACAGCACCAATTGCCCCAATAAACGTCCTGCCGTTACCAAAAGACAGCAATGAAGTTCACACCATTACAAATGCCAAGCCTTGTTGAAGTACTTAGCATAAAACATCCACACATTCAGAAAGAATAGAGAAAGACAACTACTGTTCTGTCAAGCCCGGGCATCTGGAACTCTTTCCATTAAATTGACTGCAAAGGCACCCAAAGCTAACGAAGGCAGACAGAGAATGTTCATTTTTCCGCAAATCACAGGGCCAGAAACACATGTGGATGTAGGGAATAATGAAACATTGCCAAGGGGGACGAGTATTCATATATATACTATGAGCTGGAACCTAAACATGCCAGGTGCCCTGCGGTACGCCGTGTTTGGGCGCTGCCCAACACCTTGGCCACAGGTCTCTTTTAGGCAGGCCCTGTTGGGCGCGAACAGCTGGGCTCAGGGATCTGTGTTCCTGGATATTGTTTAAATATATTGTCCCTTGAAGCACTGAAAAATGCAATGCTTTGGACAACAGTATGTTTAAGCAAACAATACTAGCTGCTCAGTACATTGAGCTGTCCTGTGAGTGAACACTCCATGGCCAAATAGCTTTCTGTGACCCCCATCTTGAGATTTATTATTCCTAGGGTCACCAGAAAAAAAAAATGGGACATGCCATAGACATAGAAGTGGGACTAAAGTTAACACAAATAAAACTGTAGTCATACCTCTATGTCGCTGGCCTGTTGCAAGGGTGTGTGCTCACAGGCACTCTCCTCTCATTGGAGGAGAGCGACCGGGGATGGAAAGGGGAGAAAATGGGGGCATGAAAAGCATTCACGCCCCCAATCACGCGCACGAAGAGTCGCGCTGGGCCCGTTTTCGGGATTTCAAAATCGGGTCCTGGCAAAAACCGGACGTAGCCACCTACCCTTCCAATCCCGGCACAGTGTTTATAAAATTAAAAATCTCCCGGGACCCTGGGACAGAGGGCAATTTCCCAAGACTGTCCCGGTAAAGCCGGGACGTCTGGTCACCCTAATTATTCCCTACCCACACCAAAGAGTTGAAAGCAGGGTGAAACACGTCAGCGACAAGTTCACACATTTTAAAGCGGTCTGTCTTTGGCCACCAAATGCACATTTAAAATGGCACAGCCTTCAGTTTGTGAAGATGGACGACTCCTTAGAAAATATGTGCAAAGCATCCACCCCATCTTGGGGCTTCATTCTGCGGCAACATTTTAGATAAAGGAATGAAGGGAGGGGGCGAGTGGCTGCAGATTATGACAGAGCAGGTGTATTGGCCTCTGTGCTCCGAGACAACGGCAAACAGAGAGCTGAAACCCTGAATGAGCACTTTAAAAGTGACATATTTATTCACGCTGTTCAGATTGGATGCCAACAAGACCACTGGCGAGAACCCTGAGTAAGCCAAATACATATTTACAGGCCTACATAATGTACTGGTTGGGGACGGTGGCTCTTGCCTAATCCAGTTGCCCATTCGTAGGGAACGCCCAGCACTCTTTAGGCCATACCCTGCATTTTGGTCACACCCCTTTATTAGAGCACCCTAAAGCACTGGATTATATAGTTAGGGATTTTAAAAAATATGTTCATGACCAACAACTGATCCAGAATAGAGCTGCACACCCACTCCTGAAGTGACAAAAGACTCCAGCATATTTTGGGGGTCCTCAAGAACCTTCACGATCCAAGAATGTATTGAATTTAAAGTCTCATGCTTCAGGTTCATCTGTTTGGAATAGTCCTATACTTTTGGGAGGATGAACAGCTATCATTCACTTAATATCACCTTTCAGGAGGAAAAGACACCCCCAGAAAATGTAGTGCCCTCTTCTGGCCATGTGTCTCCCAGCAGCACTGCCGCCTGCTGAACTATGGAATAGGTTAAACCATCAGAACATGGATCCGTGTTACCCCTTTTCACATCAATAGTGTGGCCCAACCTGGTCAAGATCTAGAACCACATCTGGAGCGTTGAGTGTGGTTGTGGAGGCTGCACCAGGAATATCTGGCTCCGTTCTGGAGCCACGTCTGCAATGATGTGTCTAGGTATGGTGGCCACGTCTGCAATGATGTGTCTAGGTATGGTGGCCACACTTGGAGTATACAGTGCAGTTCTGGAGCCACTTCTGCAATGATGTGTCCAGGTATGGTGGCCACACTTGGAGTATACAGTCCAGTTCTGGAGCCACTTCTGCAATGATGTGTCCAGGTATGGTGGCCACACTTGGAGTATACAGCCTAGTTTTGGAGCCGCTTCTGCAATGATGTGTCCAGGTATGTGGCCACACTTGGAGTATACAGTCCAGTTCTGGAGCCGCTTCTGCAATGATGTGCCCAGGTATGTGGCCACACTTGGAGTATACAGTCCAGTTCTGGAGCCACTTCTGCAATGATGTGTCCAGGTATGGTGGCCACACTTGGAGTATACAGTCCAGTTCTGGAGCCACTTCTGCAATGATGTGTCCAGGTATGTGGCCACACTTGGAGTATACAGCCTAGTTCTGGAGTCACTTCTGCAATGATGTGTCCAGGTATGGTGGCCACACTTGGAGTATACAGTCCAGTTCTGGAGCCACTTCTGCAATGATGTGTCCAGGTATGGTGGCCACACTTGGAGTATACAGTCCAGTTCTGGAGCCACTTCTGCAATGATGTGTCCAGGTATGTGGCCACACTTGGAGTATACAGCCTAGTTCTGGAGTCACTTCTGCAATGATGTGTCCAGGTATGTGGCCACACTTGGAGTATACAGTCCAGTTCTGGAGTCGCTTCTGCAATGATGTGTCCAGGTATGGTGGCCACACTTGGAGTATACAGTCCAGTTCTGGAGCCGCTTCTGCAATGATGTGTCCAGGTATGTGGCCACACTTGGAGTATACAGCCTAGTTTTGGAGCCGCTTCCGCAATGATGTGTCCAGGTATGTGGCCACACTTGGAGTATACAGTCCAGTTCTGGAGCCACTTCTGCAATGATGTGTCCAGGTATGTGGCCACACTTGGAGTATACAGCCTAGTTCTGGAGTCACTTCTGCAATGATGTGTCCAGGTATGTGGCCACACTTGGAGTATACAGTCCAGTTCTGGAGCCACTTCTGCAATGATGTGTCCAGGTATGTGGCCACACTTGGAGTATACAGTCCAGTTCTGGTGTCACTTCTGCAATGATGTGTCCAGGTATGGTGGCCACACTTGGAGTATACGGTCCAGTTCTGGAGCCACTTCTGCAATGATGTGTCCAGGTATGTGGCCACACTTGGAGTATACAGCCTAGTTTTGGAGCCGCTTCTGCAATGATGTGTCCAGGTATGTGGCCACACTTGGAGTATACAGTCCAGTCCTGGAGCCGCTTCTGCAATGATGTGTCCAGGTATGTGGCCACACTTGGAGTATACAGTCCAGTTCTGGAGCCACTTCTGCAATGATGTGTCCAGGTATGTGGCCACACTTGGAGTATACAGCCTAGTTTTGGAGCCGCTTCTGCAATGATGTGTCCAGGTATGTGGCCACACTTGGAGTATACAGTCCAGTCCTGGAGCCGCTTCTGCAATGATGTGTCCAGGTATGTGGCCACACTTGGAGTATACAGTCCAGTTCTGGAGCCACTTCTGCAATGATGTGTCCAGGTATGGTGGCCACACTTGGAGTATACAGTCCAGTTCTGGAGCCACTTCTGCAATGATGTGTCCAGGTATGTGGCCACACTTGGAGTATACAGCCTAGTTCTGGAGTCACTTCTGCAATGATGTGTCCAGGTATGTGGCCACACTTGGAGTATACAGCCTAGTTCTGGAGTCACTTCTGCAATGATGTGTCCAGGTATGTGGCCACACTTGGAGTATACAGTCCAGTTCTGGAGTCACTTCTGCAATGATGTGTCTATTTATGGTGACCACCCCTTGAAGGAACAGCCTAGTTCTGGAGTCACTTGACAGATGTTAAATTAAGCTTAAGAATAAGATCTGACTATTATATGATTATATATTGTAGGTGAATAATGAGAAAAAGGACTCAAAGAGGGTAATCAACTCTTGAAGAAGGGGTTAGAACAAACCTCGAAACACGTCGAGTAATGTACAATAGCACTTTCCATAAAACACCATTTGTCATTAGGCATCTTTCTACAAAAGTGAGGAAAGTTGATTAAGCATGTTGTTTACCCACGAGGATCACTGTACTGAATTTAAGTGCATCTCAACTTATGGTGAATGTGTAAATATATATACTGTATGAAGTTTGTAATACAGAATTTGATACACTGAAATGCAAATGTATAGCATGTGATACACAGCGAAATCTACTTAAATTGATTACTATCTTTTTTAATATAATTGGTTTCTAAAGCATATTTTCTATATTGTTTTACAATAGGTTAGTAAGTAAGTTTATTGAATTTTGATTGTATTTACAATAGAAAGGGTGTGCAGGGGACGGGAGAGTTCCACAAGTTTGTGGACATCTGTTGGTTCTATATAGGTCAAAACAACCCAGTGTCAAGGTTGTTTTTCTCCCCAGCACCCCACTAATCATCTAGCAATTGTTTTGAAATAAAATTACCAGATAGATGTGCGCCAAGCAACACACATATTGGGTTCTAGTTATGGTGGCCACCACTGGAGTGTTCAGTCCAGTTCTGGAGACTCTTCTGCAATTATGTGTCTAGTTATTGTGGCCACATCTGGAGTGTACAGTCCAGTTCTGGAGACTCTTCTGCAATGATAAGTCTAGGTATGGTGACCACGCGAGAAGTGTACAGTCAAGTTCTGGATCCACCTCTGCAATGATGTGTCTAGTTATGGTGGCCACACATTGATGGTAGAGTTGAGTCCAGTTCTGGAGCCACTTCTGCAATGAAGTGTCTAGTTATGGTGACCCCACCTTGAGGGTACAGTCCATTTCTGGAGCTACTATTGCAATGATGTGTCTACCTATGGTGGCCACACCTTGAGGGTACAGTAAAATGTTGAAGCCACTTATGCAATGATGTGTCTAGTTATGGTAGCCACACCTGGCGTGCACAGGCCAGTTCTGGAGCCACTTCTGCAATGATGTGTCTAGGTATGGTGGCCACACTTGGAGTATACAGTCCAGTTCTGGAGCCACTTCTGCAATGATGTGTCCAGGTATGTGGCCACACTTGGAGTATACAGCCTAGTTCTGGAGTCACTTCTGCAATGATGTGTCCAGGTATGGTGGCCACACTTGGAGTATACAGTCCAGTTCTGGAGCCACTTCTGCAATGATGTGTCCAGGTATGGTGGCCACACTTGGAGTATACAGTCCAGTTCTGGAGCCACTTCTGCAATGATGTGTCCAGGTATGTGGCCACACTTGGAGTATACAGCCTAGTTCTGGAGTCACTTCTGCAATGATGTGTCCAGGTATGTGGCCACACTTGGAGTATACAGTCCAGTTCTGGAGTCGCTTCTGCAATGATGTGTCCAGGTATGGTGGCCACACTTGGAGTATACAGTCCAGTTCTGGAGCCGCTTCTGCAATGATGTGTCCAGGTATGTGGCCACACTTGGAGTATACAGCCTAGTTTTGGAGCCGCTTCCGCAATGATGTGTCCAGGTATGTGGCCACACTTGGAGTATACAGTCCAGTCCTGGAGCCGCTTCTGCAATGATGTGTCCAGGTATGTGGCCACACTTGGAGTATACAGTCCAGTTCTGGAGCCGCTTCTGCAATGATGTGTCCAGGTATGGTGGCCACACTTGGAGTATACAGTCCAGTTCTGGAGCCGCTTCTGCAATGATGTGTCCAGGTATGTGGCCACACTTGGAGTATACAGCCTAGTTTTGGAGCCGCTTCTGCAATGATGTGTCCAGGTATGTGGCCACACTTGGAGTATACAGTCCAGTCCTGGAGCCGCTTCTGCAATGATGTGTCCAGGTATGTGGCCACACTTGGAGTATACAGTCCAGTTCTGGAGCCACTTCTGCAATGATGTGTCCAGGTATGTGGCCACACTTGGAGTATACGGCCTAGTTCTGGAGTCACTTCTGCAATGATGTGTCCAGGTATGTGGCCACACTTGGAGTATACAGTCCAGTTCTGGAGCCACTTCTGCAATGATGTGTCCAGGTATGTGGCCACACTTGGAGTATACAGTCCAGTTCTGGTGTCACTTCTGCAATGATGTGTCCAGGTATGGTGGCCACACTTGGAGTATACGGTCCAGTTCTGGAGCCACTTCTGCAATGATGTGTCCAGGTATGTGGCCACACTTGGAGTATACAGCCTAGTTTTGGAGCCGCTTCTGCAATGATGTGTCCAGGTATGTGGCCACACTTGGAGTATACAGTCCAGTCCTGGAGCCGCTTCTGCAATGATGTGTCCAGGTATGTGGCCACACTTGGAGTATACAGTCCAGTTCTGGAGCCACTTCTGCAATGATGTGTCCAGGTATGTGGCCACACTTGGAGTATACAGCCTAGTTTTGGAGCCGCTTCTGCAATGATGTGTCCAGGTATGTGGCCACACTTGGAGTATACAGTCCAGTCCTGGAGCCGCTTCTGCAATGATGTGTCCAGGTATGTGGCCACACTTGGAGTATACAGTCCAGTTCTGGAGCCACTTCTGCAATGATGTGTCCAGGTATGGTGGCCACACTTGGAGTATACAGTCCAGTCCTGGAGCCGCTTCTGCAATGATGTGTCCAGGTATGTGGCCACACTTGGAGTATACAGCCTAGTTCTGGAGTCACTTCTGCAATGATGTGTCCAGGTATGTGGCCACACTTGGAGTATACAGCCTAGTTCTGGAGTCACTTCTGCAATGATGTATCCAGGTATGTGGCCACACTTGGAGTATACAGTCCAGTTCTGGAGTCACTTCTGCAATGATGTGTCTATTTATGGTGACCACCCCTTGAAGGAACAGCCTAGTTCTGGAGTCACTTGACAGATGTTAAATTAAGCTTAAGAATAAGATCTGACTATTATATGATTATATATTGTAGGTGAATAATGAGAAAAAGGACTCAAAGAGGGTAATCAACTCTTGAAGAAGGGGTTAGAACAAACCTCGAAACACGTCGAGTAATGTACAATAGCACTTTCCATAAAACACCATTTGTCATTAGGCATCTTTCTACAAAAGTGAGGAAAGTTGATTAAGCATGTTGTTTACCCACGAGGATCACTGTACTGAATTTAAGTGCATCTCAACTTATGGTGAATGTGTAAATATATATACTGTATGAAATTTGTAATACAGAATTTGATACACTGAAATGCAAATGTATAGCATGTGATACACAGCGAAATCTACTTAAATTGATTACTATCTTTTTTAATATAATTGGTTTCTAAAGCATATTTTCTATATTGTTTTACAATAGGTTAGTAAGTAAGTTTATTGAATTTTGATTGTATTTACAATAGAAAGGGTGTGCAGGGGACGGGAGAGTTCCACAGGTTTGTGGACATCTGTTGGTTCTATATAGGTCAAAACAACCCAGTGTCAAGGTTGTTTTTCTCCCCAGCACCCCACTAATCATCTAGCAATTGTTTTGAAATAAAATTACCAGATAGATGTGCGCCAAGCAACACACATATTGGGTTCTAGTTATGGTGGCCACCACTGGAGTGTTCAGTCCAGTTCTGGAGACTCTTCTGCAATTATGTGTCTAGTTATTGTGGCCACATCTGGAGTGTACAGTCCAGTTCTGGAGACTCTTCTGCAATGATAAGTCTAGGTATGGTGACCACGCGAGAAGTGTACAGTCAAGTTCTGGATCCACCTCTGCAATGATGTGTCTAGTTATGGTGGCCACACATTGATGGTAGAGTTGAGTCCAGTTCTGGAGCCACTTCTGCAATGATGTGTCTAGGTATGGTGACCACTACTGGAGTGTACAGTCCATTTCTGGAGCCACGTCTGCAATGATGTGTCTAATTATGGTTGAAACACATGGAGTGCACAGTCCAGTTCTGGAGTCACTTCTACAATAATGTGTCTAGTTGTGGTGGCCACACCTTGAGGGTACAGTCCAGTTCTGAAGCTATATTTGCAGTGGTGTGTCTAGGTATGGTGGCCACACCTGGAGGGTACAGTCCAGTTCTGGAGCCACTTCTGCAATGATGTGTCTAGTTATGGTGGCCCCACCTTGAGGGTACCGTACAGTTCTGGAGCCACTTCTGCAATAATGTGTCTAGCTATGGTGGCCCCACCTTGAGGGTACAGTCCAGTTCTGGAGCCACTTCTGTAATGATGTGTCTAGTTATGGTGGCCACACATTGATGGTAGAGTTGAGTCCAGTTCTGGAGCCACTTCTGCAATGACATGTCTACTTTTGGTGGCCACAGCTGGAGTGTACAGTCCAGTTCTGCAGCTACTTTTGCAATGATGTGTCTAGTTATGGTGGCCACAGCTGGAGTGCACAGTTTGGTTCTGGAGCCACCTCTGCAATTATGTGTCTAGTTATGGTGGCCCCACCTTGAGGATACAGTCCAGTTCTGGAGCCACTCTGCAATGATGTTATATGTATGGTGGCCACACCTGGAGTGTAAAGTCCAGTTCTGGAGCCACTTCTGCAATTATGTGTCTAGTTATGGTGACCCCACCTTGAGGGTACAGTCCAGTTCTGGAGCCACTTCTGCAATAATGTGTCCAGGTATGGTGAGAACTACTGGAGTGTACAGTCAATTTTTGGAGTCACTTCTGCAATAATGTATCTAGTTTTGGTGGCCCCACCTTGAGGGTACAGTCCATTTCTGGAGCTACTATTGCAATGATGTGTCTACCTATGGTGGCCACACCTTGAGGGTACAGTAAAATTCTGAAGCCACTTCTGCAATGATGTGTCTAGTTATGGTAGCCACACCTGGAGTGCACAGTCCAGTTCTGGAGCCACTTCTGCAATGATGTGTCTATGTATGGTGACCACTTCTGGAGCCACGTCTGCAATGATGTGTCTTATTATGGTTGAAACACATGGAGTGCACAGTCCAGTTCTGGAGTCACTTCTGCAATAATGTGTCTAGTTATGGTGGCCACACCTTGAGGGTACAGTCCAGTTCTGAAGATACATTTGCAGTGGTGTGTCTAGGTATGGTGGACACACCTGGAGGGAACAGTCCAGTTCTGGAGCCACTTCTGCAATGATGTGTCTAGTTATGGTGGCCCCACCTTGAGGGTACAGTCCAGTTCTGGAGCCACTTCTGCAATAATGTGTCTAGTTATGGTGGCCCCACCTTGAGGGTACAGTCCAGTTCTGGAGCCACTTCTGCAATGATGTGTCTAGTTATGGTGGCCAAACATTGATGGTAGAGTTGAGTCCAGTTCTGGAGCTACTTCTGCAATGACATGTCTACTTGTGGTGGCCACAGCTGGAGTGTACAGTCCAGTTCTGGAGCTACTTTTACAATGATGTGTCTAGTTATGGTGGCCACAGCTGGAGTGCACAGTTCAGTTCTGGAGCCGCCTCTGCAATTATGTGTCTAGTGATGGCGGCCCCACCTTGAGGGTACAGTCCAGTTCTGGAGCCACTCTGCAATGATGTTATAGGTATGGTGGCCACACCTGGAGTGTAAAGTCCAGTTCTGGAGCCACTTCTGCAATTATGTGTCTAGTTATGGTGGCCACACCTGGAGTGTAAAGTCCAGTTCTGGAGCCACTTCTGCAATGATGTGTCTAGTTATGGTGGCCCCACCTTGAGGGTACCGTACAGTTCTGGAGCCACTTCTGCAATAATGTGTCTAGCTATGGTGGCCCCACCTTGAGGGTACAGTCCAGTTCTGGAGCCACTTCTGTAATGATGTGTCTAGTTATGGTGGCCACACATTGATGGTAGAGTTGAGTCCAGTTCTGGAGCCACTTCTGCAATGACATGTCTACTTTTGGTGGCCACAGCTGGAGTGTACAGTCCAGTTCTGCAGCTACTTTTGCAATGATGTGTCTAGTTATGGTGGCCACAGCTGGAGTGCACAGTTTGGTTCTGGAGCCACCTCTGCAATTATGTGTCTAGTTATGGTGGCCCCACCTTGAGGATACAGTCCAGTTCTGGAGCCACTCTGCAATGATGTTATATGTATGGTGGCCACACCTGGAGTGTAAAGTCCAGTTCTGGAGCCACTTCTGCAATTATGTGTCTAGTTATGGTGACCCCACCTTGAGGGTACAGTCCAGTTCTGGAGCCACTTCTGCAATAATGTGTCCAGGTATGGTGAGAACTACTGGAGTGTACAGTCAATTTTTGGAGTCACTTCTGCAATAATGTATCTAGTTTTGGTGGCCCCACCTTGAGGGTACAGTCCATTTCTGGAGCTACTATTGCAATGATGTGTCTACCTATGGTGGCCACACCTTGAGGGTACAGTAAAATTCTGAAGCCACTTCTGCAATGATGTGTCTAGTTATGGTAGCCACACCTGGAGTGCACAGTCCAGTTCTGGAGCCACTTCTGCAATGATGTGTCTATGTATGGTGACCACTTCTGGAGCCACGTCTGCAATGATGTGTCTAATTATGGTTGAAACACATGGAGTGCACAGTCCAGTTCTGGAGTCACTTCTGCAATAATGTGTCTAGTTATGGTGGCCACACCTTGAGGGTACAGTCCAGTTCTGAAGATACATTTGCAGTGGTGTGTCTAGGTATGGTGGACACACCTGGAGGGAACAGTCCAGTTCTGGAGCCACTTCTGCAATGATGTGTCTAGTTATGGTGGCCCCACCTTGAGGGTACAGTCCAGTTCTGGAGCCACTTCTGCAATAATGTGTCTAGTTATGGTGGCCCCACCTTGAGGGTACAGTCCAGTTCTGGAGCCACTTCTGCAATGATGTGTCTAGTTATGGTGGCCAAACATTGATGGTAGAGTTGAGTCCAGTTCTGGAGCTACTTCTGCAATGACATGTCTACTTGTGGTGGCCACAGCTGGAGTGTACAGTCCAGTTCTGGAGCTACTTTTACAATGATGTGTCTAGTTATGGTGGCCACAGCTGGAGTGCACAGTTCAGTTCTGGAGCCGCCTCTGCAATTATGTGTCTAGTGATGGCGGCCCCACCTTGAGGGTACAGTCCAGTTCTGGAGCCACTCTGCAATGATGTTATAGGTATGGTGGCCACACCTGGAGTGTAAAGTCCAGTTCTGGAGCCACTTCTGCAATAATGTATCTAGTTATGGTGGCCCCACCTTGAGGGTACAGTCCAGTTCTGGAGCCACTTCTGCAATGATGTGTCTAGTTATGGTGGCCACACATTGATGGTAGAGTTGAGTCCAGTTCTGGAGCCACTTCTGCAATGACGTTTCTACTTATGGTGGCCACAGCTGGAGTGTACAGTCCAGTTCTGGAGCTACTTTTGCCATGATGTGTCAACTTATGGAGGCCACAGCTGGAGGGTACAGTCCAGTTCTGGAGCCACTTCTGCAATGATGTGTCTAGTTATGGTGGCCACACCTTGAGGGTACAGTCCAGTTCTGGAGCCACTTCTGCAATGATGTGTCTAGTTATGGTGGCCACAGCTGGAGTGCACAGTTCAGTTCTGGAGCCAATTGCACAATGATGTTTCTAGGTATGGTGGCCACATCTTGAGTGTACAGTCCAGTTCTGGAGCTACTTATGCAATGATGTGTCTAGTTACGGTGGAACAGCTGGAGTGCACAGTTCAGTTCTAGAGCCAATTGCGCAATGATGTGTCTGGGTATGGTGGCCCCGCCTGGAGGGTACTGTCCAGTTCTGGAGCCACTTCTGCAATGATGTGTCTAGTTATGGTGGCCACACATTGATGGTAGAGTTGAGTCCAGTTCTGGAGCCATTTCTGCAATGACGTGTCCACTTATGGTGGCCACAGATGGAGTGTACAGTCCAGTTCTGGAGCTACTTTTGCCATGATGTGTCTAGTTATGGAGGCCACAGCTGGAGAGCACAGTTCAGTTCTGGAGCCACCTCTGCAATGATGTGTCTAGTTATGGTGGCCCCACCTTGAGGGTACAGTCCAGTTCTGGAGCCACTTCTGCAATGATATATCTAGTTATTGTGGCCACACCTTGAGGGTACAGTCCAGTTCTGGAGCCATTTCTGCAATGATGTGTTTAGTTACGGTGGCACAGCTGGAGTGCACAGTTCAGTTCTGGAGCCAATTGCACAATGATGTGTCTAGGTATGGTGGCCACACCTTGAGGGTACAGTCCAGTCTGGAGCTACTTTTGCAATGATGTGTCTAGTTATGGTGGCCACAGCTGGAGTGCACAGTTCAGTTCTGGAGCCAATTGCACAATGATGTGTCTAGTTATGGTGGCCACACCTTGAGGGTACAGTCCAGTTCTGGAGCCACTTCTGCAGTGATGTGTCTAGTTATGGTGGCCAGAGCTGGAGTGCACAGTTCAGTTCTGGTGCCAATTGCACAATGATGTGTCTAGGTATGGTGGCCACACCTTGAGGGTACAGTCCAGTTCTGCAGCTACTTATGCAATGATGTGTCTAGTTACGGTGGCACAGCTGGAGTGCACAGTTCAGTTCTGGAGCCAATTGCACAATGATGTGTCTAGGTATGGTGGGCACACCTTGAGGGTACAGTCCAGTCTGGAGCTACTTTTGCAATGATGTGTCTAGTTATGGTGGTCACAGCTGGAGTGCACAGTTCAGTTCTGGAGCCAATTGCACAATGATGTGTCTAGGTATGGTGGCCCCACCTGGAAGGTACAGTCCAGTCTGGAGCTACTTTTGCAATGATGTATCTAGTTACGGTGGCCACAGCTGGAGTGCACAGTTCAGTTCTGGAGCCAATTGCGCAATGATGTGTCTAGGTATGGTGGCCACACCTTGAGGGTACAGTCCAGTTCTGGAGCCACTTCTGGAAGAATGTGTCTAGGTATGGTGGCCACACATTGATGGTAGAGTTGAGTCCAGTTCTGGAGCCACTTCTGCAATGACATGTCTACTTATGGTGGCCACAGATGGAGTGTACAGTCCAGCTCTGGAGCTACTTTTGCCATGATGTGTCTAGTTATGGAGGCCACAGCTGGAGTGCACAGTTCAGTTCTGGAGCCACCTCTGCAATGATGTGTCTAGTTATGGTGGCCACACCTTGAGGGTACAGTCCAGTTCTGGAGCCACTTCTGCAATGATGTGTCTAGGTATGGTGGCCACACCTTGAGGGTACAGTCCAGTTCTGGAGCCACTTCTGCAATGATGTGTCTAGTTATGGTGGCCACAGCTGGAGTGCACAGTTCAGTTCTGGAGCAAATTGCACAATGATGTGTCTAGGTATGGTGGCTACATCTTGAGGGTACAGTCCAGTTCTGGAGCTACTTATGCAATGATGTGTCTAGTTACGGTGGCACAGCTGGAGTGCACAGTTCAGTTCTAGAGCCAATTGTGCAATGATGTGTCTGGGTATGGTGGCCCCACCTGGAGGGTACTGTCCAGTTCTGGAGCCACTTCTGTAATGATGTGTCTAGTTATGGTGGCCACACATTGATGGTAGAGTTGAGTCCAGTTCTGGAGCCATTTCTGCAATGACGTGTCCACTTATGGTGGCCACAGATGGAGTGTACAGTCCAGTTCTGGAGCTACTTTTGCCATGATGTATCTAGTTATGGAGGCCACAGCTGGAGTGCACAGTTCAGTTCTGGAGCCACCTCTGCAATGATGTGTCTAGTTATGGTGGCCCCACCTTGAGGGTACAGTCCAGTTCTGGAGCCACTTCTGCAATGATGTGTCTAGTTATGGAGGCCACACCTTGAGGGTACAGTCCAGTTCTGGAGCCATTTCTGCAATGATGTGTCTAGTTACGGTGGCACAGCTGGAGTGCACAGTTCAGTTCTGGAGCCAATTGCACAATGATGTGTCTAGGTATGGTGGCCACACCTTGAGGGTACAGTCCAGTCTGGAGCTACTTTTGCAATGATGTGTCTAGTTATGGTGGCCACAGCTGGAGTGCACAGTTCAGTTCTGGAGCCAATTGCACAATGATGTGTCTAGTTATGGTGGCCACACCTTGAGGGTACAGTCCAGTTCTGGAGCCACTTCTGCAATGATGTGTCTAGTTATGGTGGCCAGAGCTGGAGTGCACAGTTCAGTTCTGGAGCCAATTGCACAATGATGTGTCTGGGTATGGTGGCCACACCTTGAGCGTACAGTCCAGTTCTGCAGCTACTTATGCAATGATGTGTCTAGATACGGTGGCACAGCTGGAGTGCACAGTTCAGTTCTGGAGCCAATTGCACAATGATGTGTCTAGGTATGGTGGGCACACCTTGAGGGTACAGTCCAGTCTGGAGCTACTTTTGCAATGATGTGTCTAGTTATGGTGGTCACAGCTGGAGTGCACAGTTCAGTTCTGGAGCCAATTGCACAATGATGTGTCTAGGTATGGTGGCCCCACCTGGAAGGTACAGTCCAGTCTGGAGCTACTTTTGCAATGATGTGTCTAGTTACGGTGGCCACAGCTGGAGTGCACAGTTCAGTTCTCGAGCCAATTGCGCAATGATGTGTCTAGGTATGGTGGCCACACCTTGAGGGTACAGTCCAGTTCTGGAGCCACTTCTGGAAGAATGTGTCTAGGTATGGTGGCCACACATTGATGGTAGAGTTGAGTCCAGTTCTGGAGCCACTTCTGCAATGACGTGTCTACTTATGGTGGCCACAGATGGAGTGTACAGTCCAGCTCTGGAGCTACTTTTGCCATGATGTGTCTAGTTATGGAGGCCACAGCTGGAGTGCACAGTTCAGTTCTGGAGCCACTTCTGCAATGATGTGTCTAGGTATGGTGGCCACACCTTGAGGGTACAGTCCAGTTCTGGAGCCACTTCTGCAATGATGTGTCTAGTTATGGTGGCCACAGCTGGAGTGCACAGTTCAGTTCTGGAGCCAATTGCACAATGATGTGTCTAGGTATGGTGGCCACATCTTGAGGGTACAGTCCAGTTCTGGAGCTACTTATGCAATGATGTGTCTAGTTACGGTGGCACAGCTGGAGTGCACAGTTCAGTTCTGGAGCCAATTGCGCAATGATGTGTCTGGGTATGGTGGCCCCACCTGGAGGGTACTGTCCAGTTCTGCAGCCACTTCTGTAATGATGTGTCTAGTTATGGTGGCCACACATTGATGGTAGAGTTGAGTCCAGTTCTGGAGCCATTTCTGCAATGACGTGTCCACTTATGGTGGCCACAGATGGAGTGTACAATCCAGTTCTGGAGCTACTTTTGCCATGATGTGTCTAGTTATGGAGGCAACAGCTGGAGTGCACAGTTCAGTTCTGGAGCCACCTCTGCAATGATGTGTCTAGTTATGGTGGCCCCACCTTGAGGGTACAGTCCAGTTCTGGAGCCATTTCTGCAATGATGTGTCTAGTTACGGTGGCACAGCTGGAGTGCACAGTTCAGTTCTGGAGCCAATTGCACAAGGATGTGTCTAGGTATGGTGGCCACACCTTGAGGGTACAGTCCAGTCTGGAGCTACTTTTGCAATGATGTGTCTAGTTATGGTGGCCACAGCTGGAGTGCACAGTTCAGTTCTGGAGCCAATTGCACAATGATGTGTCTAGTTATGGTGGCCACACCTTGAGGGTACAGTCCAGTTCTGGAGCCACTTCTGCAATGATGTGTCTAGTTATGGTAGCCAGAGCTGGAGTGCACAGTTCAGTTCTGGTGCCAATTGCACAATGATGTGTCTAGGTATGGTGGCCACACCTTGAGGGTACAGTCCAGTTCTGCAGCTACTTATGCAATGATGTGTCTAGTTACGGTGGCACAGCTGGAATGCACAGTTCAGTTCTGGAGCCAATTACACAATGATGTGTCTAGGTATGGTGGGCACACCTTGAGGGTACAGTCCAGTCTGGAGCTACTTTTGCAATGATGTGTCTAGTTATGGTGGTCACAGCTGGAGTGCACAGTTCAGTTCTGGAGCCAATTGCACAATGATGTGTCTAGGTATGGTGGCCCCACCTGGAAGGTACAGTCCAGTCTGGAGCTACTTTTGCAATGATGTGTCTAGTTACGGTGGCCACAGCTGGAGTGCACAGTTCAGTTCTCGAGCCAATTGCGCAATGATGTGTCTAGGTATGGTGGCCACACCTTGAGGGTACAGTCCAGTTCTGGAGCCACTTCTGGAAGAATGTGTCTAGGTATGGTGGCCACACATTGATGGTAGAGTTGAGTCCAGTTCTGGAGCCACTTCTGCAATGACGTGTCTACTTATGGTGGCCACAGATGGAGTGTACAGTCCAGCTCTGGAGCTACTTTTGCCATGATGTGTCTAGTTATGGAGGCCACAGCTGGAGTGCACAGTTCAGTTCTGGAGCCACTTCTGCAATGATGTGTCTAGGTATGGTGGCCACACCTTGAGGGTACAGTCCAGTTCTGGAGCCACTTCTGCAATGATGTGTCTAGTTATGGTGGCCACAGCTGGAGTGCACAGTTCAGTTCTGGAGCCAATTGCACAATGATGTGTCTAGGTATGGTGGCCACATCTTGAGGGTACAGTCCAGTTCTGGAGCTACTTATGCAATGATGTGTCTAGTTACGGTGGCACAGCTGGAGTGCACAGTTCAGTTCTAGAGCCAATTGCGCAATGATGTGTCTGGGTATGGTGGCCCCACCTGGAGGGTACTGTCCAGTTCTGCAGCCACTTCTGTAATGATGTGTCTAGTTATGGTGGCCACACATTGATGGTAGAGTTGAGTGCAGTTCTGGAGCCATTTCTGCAATGACGTGTCCACTTATGGTGGCCACAGATGGAGTGTACAGTCCAGTTCTGGAGCTACTTTTGCCATGATGTGTCTAGTTATGGAGGCCACAGCTGGAGTGCACAGTTCAGTTCTGGAGCCACCTCTGCAATGATGTGTCTAGTTATGGTGGCCCCACCTTGAGGGTACAGTCCAGTTCTGGAGCCACTTCTGCAATGATGTGTCTAGTTATGGTGGCCACACCTTGAGGGTACAGTCCAGTTCTGGAGCCATTTCTGCAATGATGTGTCTAGTTACAGTGGCACAGCTGGAGTGCACAGTTCAGTTCTGGAGCCAATTGCACAATGATGTGTCTAGGTATGGTGGCCACACCTTGAGGGTACAGTCCAGTCTGGAGCTACTTTTGCAATGATGTGTCTAGTTATGGTGGCCACAGCTGGAGTGCACAGTTCAGTTCTGGAGCCAATTGCACAATGATGTGTCTAGTTATGGTGGCCACACCTTGAGGGTACAGTCCAGTTCTGGAGCCACTTCTGCAATGATGTGTCTAGTTACGGTAGCCACAGCTGGAGTGCACAGTTCAGTTCTGGAGCCAATTGCACAATGATGTGTCTAGGTATGGTGGGCACACCTTGAGGGTACAGTCCAGTCTGGAGCTACTTTTGCAATGATGTGTCTAGTTATGGTGGTCACAGCTGGAGTGCACAGTTCAGTTCTGGAGCCAATTGCACAATGATGTGTCTAGGTATGGTGGCCCCAGCTGGAGGGTACATTCCAGTCTGGAGCTACTTTTGCAATGATGTGTCTAGTTACGGTGACCACAGCTGGAGTGCACAGTTCAGTTCTGGAGCCAATTGCGCGATGATGTGTCTAGGTATGGTGGCCACACCTTGAGGGTACAGTCCAGTTCTGGAGCCACTTCTGGAAGAATGTGTGTAGGTATGGTGGCCACACATTGATGGTAGAGTTGAGTCCAGTTCTGGAGCCACTTCGGCAATGACGTGTCTACTTATGGTGGCCACAGATGGAGTGTACAGTCCAGCTCTGGAGCTACTTTTGCCATGATGTGTCTAGTTATGAAGGCCACAGCTGGAGTGCACAGTTCAGTTCTGGAGCCACCTCTGCAATGATGTGTCTAGTTATGGTGGCCACACCTAGAGGGTACAGTCCAGTTCTGGAGCCACTTCTGCAATGATGTGTCTAGGTATGGTGGCCACACCTTGAGGGTACAGTCTAGTTCTGGAGCCACTTCTGCAATGATGTGTCTAGGTATGGTGGCCACACCTTGAGGGTACAGTCCAGTCTGGAGCCACTTCTGCAAGAATGTGTCTAGGTATGGTGGTGTTAGTGGTACTCATGACCAGGGTTGGAGGTCGAAAGGTCAGTCTTCTCTTGGACAGACAGAACCCCGGACCAGGATGTGGGGTCTCCTATTTTAGGGTGATCTTTTCCTTGAAACACCACTCTGTCCGTTTAGAAATTCACAGGCAGCGTTGCAATTCAACTGAAAGAGCAGAATAAATACCACCAGGTATGCATCAGGTTAGATAGATTTAGAAGCAATAGTAGCGGGAGACAACACCTAATAAATGTAAAGAGGTGACACTAATCTCATTAAGGTGGATGCTAGTCTTTAATTCCAAGGTATCGTCTGGTGGCAAAACAAAACTCCGTGGGAACTCTCTGAAAGTATCGAAGGAGACCCAGAAGGAAATAATAATGCAAAGGAAGGAACTAGGAGCGGATGGGAAGGTGTATTAGTATGGCTAGTAGTGAACTACCCAGGGCGCGACGAGGGCGCAGCTAACGATATTTTCCTGTGCACAAATTCTGCATAGCGTCCAGAGTTCAATGCACAATTCTAAATCCCAGGAAAGAACTCTAAAGTACCCAAGTTCCACAGGGAGCTTATGCAGGAGGTATATTCGTAAACACAGCAAAGGAGAATACGAGGACATAACACGGCCGGAGTAAAAGGGTCGTTACTGTGAATAGCAGAGAGTCGAAGGTACAAAATCGAAATCCAAAGAGGCAGCCGAGTGGCAATTTCCGGGTCACAGAGAATCAGCAGGAGTACCCGGAAGTAGGCGGAAAAACCTGCGCTGACTTGTCATCAGAAGCGCCGGCGTCTCCACGATGCAGTACTTTATGGCGAACACAGAAGTCTAACAATCCGTCAGGCTTTGTCCATCGGGAAAGCTTTATAGAAGATGGCTTGAACTGTGCACTTTGAAGCCATCTTTTATAAACATAGAAAAGTTTAACAAAGATGGCTTGGAAAGTGCACAAACCATAAGGTACGCGCACAAATATATAAATGCTATATATTTGTGTACGTACCTTACTATGGTTTGTGTAGTATGCAAGCCATCTTTCATAAACATACAAATATATTACATATTTAAATGTTTATAAAAAGATGGCTTGCATACTACACAAACCATAGTAAGGTACGCATACAAATATATAAATGCTTACGTATGTAAGGCCACGCCCATCCCACAAGCCACGCCCCCAAATTAGCCCCCCCTCGATTTCTTACCTCACTTAAAGCCTTGTCTGCACTTGGCATAAGATGGCTGAACACGGGCATATGAGCGAATAATTTTCTTATGAGGCTCCGCCTGGCATATGATGGCTGAACACAGGCATATGAGTGAAAACATTTCTTATGAGGCTCCACCTGGCATATGATGACTGAAGAAGGGCATATGAGGGGATACTTTTCTTATGAGTCTCCACCTGGCATATGATGGCTGAACACGGGCATATGAGCGGATACTTTTCTTATGAGGCTCCACCTGGCATATGATGGCTGAACACGGGCATATGAACGGAAACTTTTCTTATGAGGCTCCACCTGGCATATGATGGCTGAACACGGGCATATGAGGGGATACTTTTCTTATGAGGCTCCACCTGGCATATGATGGCTGAACACGGGCATATGAGCGGATACTTTTCTTATGAGGCTCCACCTGGCATATGATGGCTGAACACGGGCATATGAGGGGATACTTTTCTTATGAGGCTCCACCTGGCATATGATGGCTGAACACGGCATATGAACGGATACTTTTCTTATGAGGCTCCACCTGGCATATGATGGCTGAACACGGCATATGAACGGATACTTTTCTTATGAGGCTCCACCTGGCATATGATGGCTGAACACGGGCATATGAGGGGATACTTTTCTTATGAGGCTCCACCTGGCATATGATGGCTGAACACGGGCATATGAGGGGATACTTTTCTTATGAGGCTCCACCTGGCATATGATGGCGGAACACGGCATATGAACCGATACTTTTCTTATGAGGCTCCACCTGGCATATGATGGCTGAACATGGCATATGAATGGATACTTTTCTTATGAAGCTCCACCTGGCATATGATGGCTGAACACGGCATATGAGGGCTTACTTTTCTTATGAGGCTCCACCTGGCATATGATGGCTGAAGAAGGGCATATGAGGGGATACATTTCTTATGAGGCTCCACCTGGCATATGATGGCTGAAGAAGGGCATATGAGCGGATACTTTTCTTATGAGGCTCCACCTGGCATATGATGGCTGAACATGGGCATATGAGCGGATACTTTTCTTATGAGGCTCCACCTGGCACATGATGGCTGAACACGGGCATATGAGCGGATACTTTTCTTATGAGGCTCCACCTGGCATATGATGGCTGAACACGGGCATAGGAGGGGATGCTTTCTTATGAGGCTCCACCTGGCATATGATGGCTGAAGAAGAGCATATGAGTGAATATGTTTGTTATGAGGCTCCACCTGGCATATGATGGCTGAACACGGGCATATGAGGGGATACTTTTCTTATGAGGCTCCACCTGGCATATGATGGCTGAACACGGCCATATGAGGGGATACTTTTCTTATGAGGCTCCACTTGGCATATGATGGCTGAACACGGCCATATGAGGGGATACTTTTCTTATGAGGCTCCACCTGGCATGTGATGGCTGAACACGGGCATATGAGGGGATACTTTTCTTATGAGGCTCCACTTGGCATATGATGGCTGAACACAGGCATATGAGGGGATACTTTTCTTATGAGGCTCCACCTGGCATATGATGGCTGAACACGGACACATGAGCGAATACTTTTCTCCTGAGGCTGCACCTGGCATATGATGGCTGAACACGGGCATATGAGTGGATACTTTTCTTATGAGGCTCCACCTGGCATTTGATGGCTGAACACGGGCATATGAGCGGATACTTTTCTTATGAGGCTCCACCTGGCATATGATGGCTGAACACGGGCATATGAGGGGATATTTTTCTTATGAGGCTCCACCTGGCATATGATGGCTGAACACGGGCATATGAGGGGATACTTTTCTTTTGAGGCTCCACTTGGCATATGATGGCTGAACACGGGCATATGAGCGAATACTTTTCTCCTGAGGCTGCACCTGGCATATGATGGCTGAACACGGGCATATGAGGGGATACTTTTCTTTTGAGGCTCCACATGAAATATGATGGCTGAACACGGGCATATGAGGGGATACTTTTCTTATGAGGCTCCACCTGGCATAGGATGGCTGAACATGGCATATGAACGGATACTTTTCTTATCAGGCTCCACCTGGCATATGATGGCTGAACACGGGCATATGAGGGGATACTTTTCTTATGAGGCTCCACCTGGCATATGATGGCTGAAGACGGGCATATGAGTGGATACTTTTCTTATGAGGCTCCACCTGGCATTTGATGGCTGAACACGGGCATATGAGGGGATACTTTTCTTATGAGGCTCCACCTGGCATATGATGGCTGAACACGGGCATATGAGAGGATACTTTTCTTATGAGGCTCCACCTGGCATATGATGGCTGAACACAGACATATGAGCGAATACTTTTCTCCTGACGCTGCACCTGGCATATGATGGCTGAACACGGGCAAATGAGCGGATACTTTTCTTATGTGGCTCCACCTGGCATATGATGGCTGAACACGGGCATATGAGGGGATACTTTTCTTATGAGGCTCCACCTGGCATATGATGGCTGAACACGGGCATATGAGGGGATACTTTTCTTATGAGGCTCCACCTGCATTATGATGGCTGAACACGGGAATATGAGGGGATACTTTTCTTTTGAGGCTGCACTTAGCATATGTTGGCTGAACACGGGCATATGAGCGAATACTTTTCTCCTGAGGCTGCACCTGGCATATGATGGCTGAACACGGGCATATGAGGGGATACTTTTCTTTTGAGGCTCCACTTGGCATATGATGGCTGAACACGGGCATATGAGGGGATACTTTTCTTATGAGGCTCCACCTGGCATATAATGGCTGAAGACGGGCATATGATGGGATACTTTTCTTATGAGGCTCCACCTGGCATATGATGGCTGAACACGGCATATGAGGGGATACTTTTCTTATGAGGCTCCACCTGGCATATGATGGCTGAACACGGGCATATGAGGGGATACTTTTATTTTGAGGCTGCACTTGGCATATGATGGCTGAACACGGGCATATGAGGGGATACTTTTCTTATGGGGCTCCACTTGGCATATCATGGCTGAACACGGGCATATGAGAGGATACTTTTTTATGAGGCTCCATCTGGCATATGATGGCTGAACACGGACATATGAGCGAATACTTTTCTCCTGACGCTGCACCTGGCATATGATGGCTGAACACGGGCATATGAGCGGATACTTTTCTTATGTGGCTCCACCTGGCATATGATGGCTGAACACGGGCATATGAGGGGATACTTTTCTTATGAGGCTCCACCTGGCATATGATGGCTGAACACGGGCATATGAGGGGATACTTTTCTTATGAGGCTCCACCTGGCATATGATGGCTGAACACGGGCATATGAGGGGATACTTTTCTTTAGAGGCTGCACTTGGCATATGATGGCTGAACACGGGCATATGAGCGAATACATTTCTCCTGAGGCTGCACCTGGCATATGATGGCTGAACACGGGCATATGAGGGGATACTTTTCTTTTGAGGCTCCACCTGGCATATGATGGCTGAAGACGGGCATATGAGGGGATACTTTTCTTATGAGGCTCCACCTGGCATATGATGGCTGAAGACGGGCATATGAGGGGATACTTTTCTTTTGAGGCTCCACATGGCCTATGATGGCTGAACATAGGCATATGAAGGGATACTTTTTTTATGAGGCTCCACCTGGCATATGATGGCTGAACACGGGCATATGAGGGGATACTTTTCTTATGAGGCTCCACCTGGCATATGATGGCTGAACACGGGCATATGAGGGGATACTTTTCTTTTGAGGCTCCACATGGCCTATGATGGCTGAACACGGGCATATGAGGGGATACTTTTCTTATGACGCTCCACCTGGCATATGATGGCTGAACACGGGCATATGAGGGGATACTTTCCTTATGAGGCTCCACCTGGCATATGATGGCTGAACACGGGCATATGAGGGGATACTTTTCTTATGAGGCTCCACCTGGCATATGATGGCTGAACACGGGCATATGAGGGGATACTTTTCTTATGAGGCTCCACCTGGCATATGATGGCTGAACACGGGCATATGAAGGGATACTTTTCTCCTGAGGCTGCACCTGGCATATGGTGGCAGCGTGTCACTCATGTGACTTATTTGACAAATAATGTTCTTTATTGGAATCTTATTAACGAGGAAGCTACTTTGAGTGTTTTTTTCTGAAATAAATAAAACTTTTCATGCAGCAGGAACTTATGACTCAGGGGGAGGAGCCTTTGCTGGATAAACAGTCCCACCGGGTGGATCCCAAGGGTCTAGCGACTTACACCAATGTTTAATCTGCTCCCTGAACCTGTGACTCCCACAATGGCGGCGGGAGCCAGAAGAGTCCTTCAGCTCCCGGCCATGCAAGGTGGCACCTGCCACGTGCAACGGTGTCCTCCAGATCTCAGGACACACTGAGGCGTGCCCTGCCACACCCTGGGTATCTTCTAAGGCAGGGATCTGCGACCTTTGGCTTTCCAGGTGTTTTGGACTACAACTCCCATCAGCAATATCCATCAAAGTCAATGCTGTGGAATCATGGGAATTGTAGTCCGAAACATCTGGAGCGCCACAGGTTCTAAGCAATGAAGAGAGAGGGTGTATTTCCAACAGTAGGAAACCAGCCTCCTCTTTACACCTGTGTCCAGCAGCAATTTCCAAAGAAGAGCTCACGCTACCGCCTATTTTAGAAAATACACAAAACATGCTACCCTTAGCAAATATGCTTAGACAAGTCATAGTTCCTCCTCTTTTTAAACTGCAAGCAGACCTTGCCAGCTGTTGGCCTATCTCCAACATCCTGTGTGTTTGTGTCGTATGAAGGAGACATGTGTTTTGGCCAGAAACATGTACATGAACAAGAAACAGACAGTGGGGTAATCGGGATTCAGGTGTGGCTCAATTTAGGTCATGTAGAATGGATGGGGGACTGGGAAGGTATTGGGATGGGGTCCAGATGTCAGACGTGTTAAACAGGTTGTCTTAGGCAGTTAGGTGAGAAGCAGGACGGTTAGGGTGCAGGCATGATGTGGAAGCAGATGGGGGGGCCTTTGGGAGGATAAGCGCGAGGAACTTAAGCGAGGATTGGATGAGTGATTAGTTGTAGAGTGTTTCGGGTGAAGGGGACTCCAGTGAAACGGGACTGGGCGGGAGAAGGGACAGAGAGATTAGGGAGTGAAAAGAGGAGTGTGCAGGGAATGTAAGGAGTAGTCGTGTCTGCTAGGGGGAGCAGAGGCGTTGCTGGGGTGGGGGCGGAGAGGGCCATAGCCTCAGGTCTTTGGTTGTAGTCTCGGATAGAAGCTCAGGGGCTACAACCAACAGGCGAGCTAGCCCCGAGTCCCGACAGACCCGACAATAGCGTAGCTCCCGGATCTTTACCAGACCTAGCAACATCCCTGGGGGAGGGAGGGGGGGTGCAAGTGCAAGGATGTAAAGGCAAGCAGTCGAAGATTAAGGAGACGTCATGGTATCATTGGCACTCAGCCAGCGATGGAAGCAGTGTTTGGGGGTGGGAGAACGTTATGGAGGCGACCCCTGGCGCCTCTGTGCACCTTGTCTTGCGGGGAGAAGACATGGCGAGGGAATTGCAAGTAGGAGGCAGGTGCAGCAGCACAGGCAGCAGAGTGGCAAGGGCAGGAGGAGGGTTCTGGCAATGTGATAAGTGGGGGGCAACGGGTGTAAAGAAGGTTAACCCCAGATACGCAGTGTGGGTAATACCGTGATAGCACGTGAGGTTAATGCCAAGGCTGTGACACTTGGCAGAAGGGGAGAGTGAGCAGGTGGAAACGAGAAGGAGGGTGGCCATTAGACGCAGGAAGGTCGGTTACTTCCAGGAGTTCAGCACGAGACAATGAAGTGCTTTGCGTGAAATGGCGGCACCTGGTGGAACCCATTGTACCTGGCTGGGTCCTTTGGCGCCCCCTCCCCCTTCATTTCACAAAAGTGGAGGTTCTCTTTGCCTCGAAGACTGGAAGTGTCACATGTTTCTCTTTGTGTGTGAGAGAGAGGAGGTGCCCCCACCCCTTTGGTCACTGGTCTTGTGTTCCCCAGTGCTGCAGGCTGTGGTCCGCTGGAAATCAGTTCTGACTGGAATATTCAGATACAGGACAGCGCTGATTAATTTCTAGAATGCCAGGGTGTACTTAGAGGGATGGCCCGCCATTGTCTGACCACGCCTCTGTTTGAATGATTCTTGACGTGTGATTGTGTGCTCTCCTCGCTCACTGCCTCCAGAGGGCGATAAAAGCAGACTCCCTCACCCACTCACCTTGTCTACTACTGGAACTTTGCACCTGCATTCCTAGAAGGTCTACTGCTTGGGGGCGGACCGAAGCTTCGAAGCATCCAACGGCGACGCGCTGACACGCCAGGCAACCAGCTAGAACCAACTGTGACCCCCCCTTGTCCTGATCCTGTGGGGACAGCTGGAACACAGCATCTGCTTGAGGTCCTTATATCCCTGGAGCTCCTCACTGTGCCTGCATCACCGGACCCAGAAGCAGGCGCCCCTTCACTCTCCACGCTGAACTGACCAGACTCTCCATCCCAGGGCAGCAAGAAAGCTTTTGGGGTTCATGATGCTCCCCAACTGCAGTGCCAACCTCCCCTCCCAGGACTTCTTCGTGGACTGGCTCTTTTCTGGTGTGACTTTGCATGTTTTTCTTCAAAATGTGTATTCCCTTGGAGTCTTCTTGAGCTGGCACATCCTCAAGCCAAATCCTGTACCTTAAGGCGATGTGGGAACCCTGCATCAGTGACTACCACCGGCCACAAAGCTCCTCTGGCTCGGACCCCTGACCTGGTAACCAACTAATCGTGAATAATTACCCCACCCAAGGGATTTGAGGCCCCTCCTTGCCCAGCGTGGTGTCGCTGGCACTCGCTGCAACCCAAGTAGGTTGCCAAACAACGTGTACAATGACTGCCTCTGGAAACCTCCAAGCCCTGCAGCAGAATTGCTTTTTCGTCCTGGGGTATTGCTCTCCAGACTCTCTTGGCACAGCTTGCAAGTCTTTTCTTTGTTTACATCTTTATCTCTGGATGCCCTTTTCATCATTCAGGGTCTTCTGCGGGCTTCACTTCGCCGTAACTCCAGAAGCGGCCCCTTGAGATGCTTTAGCAGAAGGTAAAGCTTTTCCTCCAAAGGATGCCCCAAATCCACATAGATGGTCCCCGTTGTCTCTCTTGAAACCTTCTGGCCTAGATGGGAAATGTGTGTGGCTTACTTGTCATTGCTTTTTGTCTTCTACGTAAGACTTTCACTGAACACTGCTAAACCCCACACGCAGAGTACTACACTGGCTACCCTGTTAGCTTAAGAGTGGCCTTCAAAGCCATGTGCATCACACACCGAGCCGTCCACAATACAGGACCAAAGTTCCTACAGAATGCAATCATCCACTACCAACTCCCCAGAAACCTCTGATCGGGCTCAGTTCTCCTCCTCGCTATTCCCCCTTACCACTCCACTAGAGTGGGCAGCTCGACCTTCTCTATCCTAGCTCCCACCATCTGGAACACTCTTCCTCTGCACACCGCACCGAGAACTAGGTTTCATTAAAAAAAGTCCCCATAACCTGGCTATTTACCGCGTTATCCTAAAACCTGTCCCTTACCTTCCAATTCCCATTTCGAGAATAGGAACACTCAGTCCCAGGTGGCGCTGGCTGTTTTCCTGGCACCCCCTACCTCGCAGCACCTGGCGCTGCCGGCCATTATCGCGGAGGCCCGGACCGCACACACCATCAAATATCAATGAAGACCCTGGTTTCCCACAAGTACCACCAGCTACAACACAGCCCTTCATATCGTTTTCACACTATGAAATGTTACAGGATTGATTAGTCCCTGCAACTGGCCTGTACTGGGAAAAAGGCAAATCGCAGTCAAAGTAGTTGTGATAGAATCACCACCATTGACTCGGACAGATTGGGATGCACTGCAAGGAATTGTCATGGGAGGAATTGTGCCATGGCCATGTCTCTCGCCAGAAGGCCAGGTGGGGGTCCTTGTGCATTACTCTGGGAAGGTTTAATATGTAGATAGAGGCTGATGCTCGATATTGAGATTAATTAGGATTTATTTTTATAACAATATATAATAACGGAAAGTGAGAAGGAGATTATGTGAGCCCCACCGGACTCAGATCAGTAAACAGTTTTCCTTCAATCTGGCCTCACAGTTCTGTTCACGTAACAGGCACTCGTGAGCACACGAGCCAGAGGGTTCCACTGATGATATAAGCAAGGCTGGAATGCTACAGAAGGCAATCAAGAACTAGTCTCGGAACCACACTGGAAGGACTTGATGGATGGGTGGGTATCATGCATGGATGAACTATAGGATGGGCCATCCATGTTTAAGGAAACAATTGAGAAGGTTCAGTAAGCGCACAATATTTGGGTAGATTCGCCAGGCTATCAGCCAAGAAGAGCCTATAAGCATAGACCGTGCTCCTCTAGTTGCAATTAGTTGAAGCATAGACTGTCGCTGTTGCTAACCGTTTTATCTCAGACGCATGAATCGACAGAAGAAGTCAATACCTGATTGGGTACACATACAACAAATCAATACTGAATCCGCTATGTACGTATAACGCATCACTCCGGTTGACACTGGCTGCATGCATAGTTAGCCACATGCATCAAAATACAGCAAGGACTATGACAAATGTGGTCGTGCTGGTCACATAATTCTCTACCAAACTAAGCAAGGTCATGTGAGGCTCGACGCTGATCAAAGAACAACAAGCTCCTGAATTCGTCACAACTTAATATGGTGGAAACAGAATTACGCACAAAGATTATACTGCAGTTCAGATTTAATTTGTTTGCAGTGGGTGTTTCAGATACATTTCAATTTCTAGAACATAGAATATTTCAACATTTACGGATTCACACGGTGTAGTACCTAAGTTGCATGGATCAAATGTTGAGTATTTGCAAGACAAAGTTCTATTGCTTCTACATCCTCTATGTATTCCTTGGGAAGAAAACTAGAGAACTTAGTGAAGTAGTAGCATGGTTATTAGCGTAATTGCATGAGACACAATGTAGGGTTGAACAACAACAACAAAACAAACAAGTCAACGCGACAGTGTTTCGGCCATGGGGTAAGCTAAATCAGCTTCTGCTGTGTAGGCCTTCATCAGGACTGACTATTCATGTGGGAGAAGTATCCTATGGGGTCTGTTGAGGTAAACAGACAAAAAGTATATCAGGAGTAAGTATATTCTTAACAGTCTAGCATTCGAGGAGTAAATACATACAAGAAGATACCGGGGCTTACCGGATCTGAAGAGCACAGTGGCTCAATGCGTCTAAGTGTCTATGTGCACTGAGTAGGATTCATTATCCATAGGGTGGCCATACCTGTCGGGGGAGATCAATGACAGGAAGAGGGAGCTGTAAATAGCTACAAATGGTGTCTCTGATAGAGACAGAGTGTGGTATAGATGAGAGATTGCTTACCTATTATGAGCCTGCTGATGCAGGATTCAACAGTAGGCGGCGTAATCAATACAGGTTGGGTTCCGGGAGTGACCTAAAGAGTCATCACTGCAGGAACAAAAATAAAAGGCTCAGAAGGGAGCCTGGGAACTCAAAGGTCAATGGTGTGCGTCGTCGTGACCCGTGCGGTCAAACCGTGCTGGCATGCGGATCCCAGGTCGAGGTGGCTATGTGCAGGGTGCGGTTACCGAAGGATGGTAGCGATGCTGCCCAAACATTTGCAATGAGTGGCCTAAGAGGCTACTGGCTGTGAGAGGCATAATGTATGAATATACACACAGGTAATATTACAGTGCTAGGGGTGTCTAAACCGGGCCCAGCAGTTACAAATGAGTTGCGTTGTGAGAGGCTCAGAGGTAAAACTGCTCAAGGTATCGAAACCGTGCCCCTCCGGTTGAAAAGCACCGCGTAGGAGGCTTCTCATTGTGAGTGGCTTGATGTATTAATACAGAGGAAGTGCTCAAGGTGTTCGAATCGGGCACGCTTGTGAATCGGCACGAAATATGCAGTGTGTGTCATCTGGTACGTGGCGTGATAGAGGTACCAGGGCAAGGGTGGTGTCTCGGTCTACCAGAAGGAGCCGTATGCGATCGTGGATCGGTGTGGAGAGGTAAAAGCCTTAATGGCAGCAAAAACCCAGAGTATGGGCAGTTTTACCTCGCGTGTGGAGCATGCAAGGCACAGGTGGCAGCGATGGCGTCCATACCACCACTACCAAGAGAGGGGGTGATGTAGACAGAACCCTCACCCAACTAGAACAGAAATGGGTGCACAGACTGAACACTGTGAAAAAAGACCTCAACATCAACGTAGAGTGGAAGCATTTCCTGTAGAATTATCCATACATCATTGTAAAAATGGATAGTCGCTACACACATTATAACACGTCATGACATGGTGCATTTTTGTCTGTGTAAAACATCCCGATGTCGGGTGCAACTTATTGTTATTAGCACCCCCCAGGGTATATAATGTGTTGATGGTTGTAAATGTAATATTGACCTTGAAGGTACATCGCTACATTGTATTTTGTAAAACATCCCTTACCCGGATGTCACATTTTGACATTAGTACTCTCTCATGTAATTAATGTGTTGATGCATGCTTCACATATGTTTGCCTATCTGGCATACAGAAGGCCACTCTTTTGCCTGTATCTGTCCAGACGTCGCCTGTCATGGGCATTCCTCAAGATAATTCGTACCCCTTGTCATACAGCTTGACACTGGTCAGCGCCTTCATGGAGGCTCTTTACTAAAATCAGACGTGTTCGTCAGTATCTTTTGACGCAGGCACATGTGTGGACGGCTTTTTCGTGTGTGCACCCCAAAATGGCTGCTGCACTTAAAGTAGTCCATTCCCATGGACGCATCATTCTATCGCAGACACCATCGCTGCCACCTGTGCCTTGCAGGCTCCACACGTGAGGTAAGACTGCCCATACTCTAGGTTTTCACTGCCATTAAGGCTTTTACCTCTCCACCCTGATCCGCGATCGCATACCGGCTCCTCCTGGTAGACCGAGACACCACCCTTGCCCTGGTACCTCTATCACGCCACGTACCAGATGGCAGACACTGCATATTTCGTGCCGATTCACAAGCGTGCCCGATTCGAACACCTTGAGCACTTCCTCTGTATTAATACATCAAGCCACTCACAATGAGAAGCCTCCTACGCGGTGCTTTTCAACCGGAGGGGCACGGTTTGGATACCTTGAGCAGTTTTACCTCTGAGCCTCTCACAACGCAACTCATTTGTAACTGCTGGGCCCGGTTTAGACACCCCTAGCACTGTAATATTACCTGTGTGTATATTCAGACATGATGCCTCTCACAGCCAGTAGCCTCTTAGGCCACTCATTGCAAACATTTGGGCATTTGGGCAGCACCGCTACCATCCTTCAGTAACCCCACTCTGCACGTAGCCACCTCGACCTGGGATCCGCATACGAGCACGGTTTGACCGCACGGGTCACGACGACGCACACCATTGACCTTTGAGTTCCCAGGCTCCCTTCTGAGCCTTTTATTTTTGTTCCTGCAGTGATGACTCTTTAGGTCACTCCCGGAATCCAACCTATATTGATTACGCCGCCTACTGTTGAATCCTCCATCAGCAGGCTCATAATAGGTAAGCAATCTCTCATCTATACCACACTCTGTCTCTATCAGAGACACCATTTGTAGCTATTTACAGCTCCCTCTTCCTGTCATTGATCTCCCCCGACAGGTATGGCCACCCTATGGATAATGAATCCTACTCAGTGCACATAGACACTTAGACGCATTGAGCCACTGTGCTCTTCAGATCCGGTAAGCCCCGGTATCTTCTTGTATGTATTTACTCCTCGAATGCTAGACTGTTAAGAATATACTTACTCCTGATATACTTTTTGTCTGTTTACCTCAACAGACCCCGTAGGATACTTCTCCCACATCAATATCCAGTCCTGATGAAGGCCTACAAACCAGAGCTCATTTAGTTTACCCCATGCTCGAAACACTTTTGTGTTGGCTTGTTTGTTTTGTTGTTGTTGTTCAACCCTACATTGTGTCTCATGAAATTACGCTAATAACCATGCTACTACTTCACTAAGTTCTCTAGTTTCCTTCCCAAGGAATACATAGAGGATGTAGAAGCAATAGAACTTTGTCTTGCAAATACTTTACATTTGATCCATGCAATTTAGGTACTACACCGTGTGAATCCGTAAATGTTGAAATATCCTAGGTTCTAGAAATTGAAATGTATCTGAAACACCCACTGCAAACAAATTAAATCTGAACTGCAGTATACAGAATTTCGCTTTCAGAACTTTGTGGGTAATTCTGTTTCCACCATATTAAGTTGTGACGAATTGAGGAGCTTGTTGTTCTTTGATCAGCATCGAGACTCACATGACCTTGCTCAGTTTGGTTCTCTTTATAATGTTACCCGCCTGGGCAGAGCAAGGCATCAACCAGGTGCCCTTTTGAATATTGACATAATTTTCTGCCTACTTACTCCAGACTATGCCTCAACACCTCCGACATCAGAATGCAGTGGACAAATTCGGGCATGCTGAAAACATAGCGAGCCCCTACACTCACGCCATCTCCTGACTCCTCTCAGCACCCATCCACATGCCTGACCACATGGGTTGCTCTCTGCTGCAGCCCAGGCAGCCCTGCTAAACCTTATTTGGCCAAATGCACACATGCATTCTAATCCTACTCTGTGACCTCCAACACTCTGGACTTCGGTCCCTGAGGGCGTTCCCACCACCAGCGCATTGTGACTATAATAATGGTAAATGGTGCTATATAAATTACAACTACAATACAATTAAGAACAGCAACGCCCATCTGGATTAGGGATTCTCTTCAATGCCCATCTGGATTAGGGATTCTCTTCAATGCACATCTGGATTAAGGATCCTCTTCAATGCACATCTGGATTAGGGATCCTCTTCAATGCACATCTAGATTAGGGATCCTCTTCAATGCCTATCTGGATTAGGGATTCTCTTCAATGGCCATCTGGATTAGGGATTCTCTTCAATGCCCATCTGGATTAGGGATTCTCTTCAATGCACATCTGGATTAAGGATTCTCTTCAATGCACATCTGGATTAGGGGTCCTCTTCAATGCACATCTAGATTAGGGATCCTCTTCAATGCCTATCTGGATTAGGGATTCTCTTCAATGGCCATCTGGATTAGGGATTCTCTTCAATGCCCATCTGGATTAGGGATTCTCTTCAATGCCCATCTGGATTAAGGATTCTCTTCAATGCACATCTGGATTAAGGATCCTCTTCAATGCACATCTAGATTAGGGATCCTCTTCAATGCCTATCTGGATTAGGGATCCTCTTCAATGCCTATCTGGATTAGGGATCCTCTTCAATGCCTATCTGGATTAGGGATTCTCTTCAATGCCCATCTGGATTAGGGATTCTCTTCAATGCCTATCTGGATTAGGGATCCTCTTCAATGGCCATCTGGATTAGGGATTATCTTCAACTCCTGTCTGGAATAGAGTCTCAGATTGGGGACTCCCTACAACTCCTGTCTGGGTTAGTGTCTGGATGATGGACACTCGGCAATGCCCATCTGGATTAGGGACTCTCGGAAACTCCCGCAAGGATTAGGGACTCTCGGAAAATCGTGTCTGATGCACATTAAAATGGCTGCCTCACCTGTAGAGGAAGGACGCCTCTTTCTATCCCCTGGCCAAAGTGGCCAGGTGGATCCTCAGATGCACCTTGCAGGTGTAAGATCCTGTCCTGTTGGTTCAACCCCACCCTCTGAACAAATGCCACGGCAGAGGCTCTTTAGGGTGCAAACCCCCTAGTCTTGAATGTTTTCACCCTAAGCAGAGGTGCTGACCAATCAGGAGGCCTGGAAAATTGGTGTCATCTGCCAGTTATGCCTGACGTTCTGTTCTAGCCATTGGCGTCTCACCCCTGCGCCCCCTATTTTTTAGTTTGAGCTGTTAGTGCCACCTATAAGCCAAAACGTTTGCATTCAAGTACAGCTAGGGGAAATGCCATATGAGGAGGGACACAAAGCTTGCAGGTGTTGTTTGGTTAATTACCCATCCATTGAGTGCCCATGGCCAGGCTAATTCCTACAGCCATTCCCACCCACTTCCTGCCCCTCCCCACCCAAAACACACCCTCCTGGGATCTAGTTGAGCACACCGTAATCAAGCCGTACCCTCAAGCTTTTTGCTTGAAGTGCCGGCCAGTGCATTTGCAAAGTATTCATCTGAGAGCTAATCGCTTATTTGGAGCTTTAAATGTGCTACTGGAGCAATAGAAATGTCTTAAAGAGTTCTGCCTTCAGCCACCCGATTTATAAGCACTCTGCGTGTCCGTCACTGAAGTCCTGTTAAAAACAAGCATTGGCAAAGCCAACAGTTTATCTTGTGTATAAGTATTAGGCATTTGCCAGGCACTGCTGTTAGATGCCCAGGGGCCTTTAGTGCTGTTCTGAGCAGTGAGGCCTATGGTATCGTTCTTATTTTAGGGGCCCATGGTCCTGTTTTTGGCTCAGGGGCCTAAGCCCAGGTACTCATTTTAGGGGCCTTTGGTGCTGTTTTGGTCTTAGGAGCCTTTGGTCTTGTTCTGAGCAGTACAGCCTATGATGTAGTTCTTATTTCAGGGGCCCATAGTCCTGTTTTTGGCTCAGGGGCCTAGGGTCCTGTACTCATCACAGGGGCCTTTAGTGCTGTTTTGGTCTTAGGAGCCGTTGGTCTTGTTCTGAGCAGTACAGCCTATGATGTAGTTATTATTTCAGGGGCCCATAGTCCTGTTTTTGGCTCAGGGGCCTAGGGTCCTGTACTCATCTCAGGGGCCTTTAGTGCTGTTTTGATCTTAGGAGCCGTTGGTCTTGTTCTGAGCAGTACAGCCTATGATGTAGTTCTTATTTCAGGGGCCCATAGTCCTGTTTTTGGCTCAGGGGCCTAGGGTCCTGTACTCATCACAGGGGCCTTTAGTGCTGTTTTGGTCTTAGGAGCCGTTGGTCTTGTTCTGAGCAGTACAGCCTATGATGTAGTTCTTATTTCAGGGGCCCATAGTCCTGTTTTTGGCTCAGGGGCCTAGGGTCCTGTACTCATCTCAGGGGCCTTTAGTGCTATTTTGGTTTTAGGAACCTTTGGTCTTGTTCTGAGCAGTGAGGCCTATGGTATTGTTCTTATTTTAGGGGCCCATGGTCCTGTTTTTGGCTCAGGGGCCTAAGCTCAGGTACTCATTTTAGGGGCCTTTGGTGCTGTTTTGGTCTTAGGAGCCTTTGGTCTTGTTCTGAGCAGTGAGGCCTATGGTATCGTTCTTATTTAAGGGGCCCATGGTTCTGTTTTTGGCACAGGGGTCTAGGGTCCTGTACTCATCTCAGGGGCCTTTAGTGCTGTTTTGGTCTTAGGAGCCTTTGGTCTTGTTCTGAGCAGTACAGCCTATGATGTAGTTCTTATTTCAGGGGCCCATAGTCCTGTTTTTGGCTCAGGGGCCTAGGGTCCTGTACTCATCACAGGGGCCTTTAGTGCTGTTTTGGTCTTAGGAGCCGTTGGTCTTGTTCTGAGCAGTACAGCCTATGATGTAGTTCTTATTTCAGGGGCCCATAGTCCTGTTTTTGGCTCAGGGGCCTAGGGTCATGTACTCATCACAGGGGCCTTTAGTGCTGTTTTGATCTTAGGAGCCTTTGGTCTTGTTCTGAGCAGTGCAGCCTATGATGTAGTTCTTATGTCAGGGGCCCATAGTCCTGTTTTTGGCTCAGGGGCCTAGGGTCCTGTACTCATCACAGGGGCCTTTAGTGCTGTTTTGATCTTAGGAGCCTTTGGTCTTGTTCTGAGCAGTACAGCCTATGATGTAGTTCTTATTTCAGGGGCCCATAGTCCTGTTTGTGGCTCAGGGGCCTAGGGTCCTGTACTCATCACAGGGGCCTTTAGTGCTGTTTTGATCTTAGGAGCCTTTGGTCTTGTTCTGAGCAGTACAGCCTATGAGGTAGTTCTTATTTCAGGGGCCCATAGTCCTGTTTTTGGCTCAGGGGCCTAGGGTCCTGTACTCAACTCAGGTGTCTTTAGTGCTGTTTTGATCTTAGGAGCCTTTGGTCTTGTTCTGAGCAGTACAGCCTATGATGTAGTTCTTATTTCAGGGGCCCATAGTCCTGTTTGTGGCTCAGGGGCCTAGGGTCCTGTACTCATCACAGGGGCCTTTAGTGCTGTTTTGATCTTAGGAGCCTTTGGTCTTGTTCTGAGCAGTACAGCCTATGAGGTAGTTCTTATTTCAGGGGCCCATAGTCCTGTTTTTGGCTCAGGGGCCTAGGGTCCTGTACTCATCTCAGGGGCCTTTAGTGCTGTTTTGATCTTAGGAGCCGTTGGTCTTGTTCTGAGCAGTACAGCCTATGATGTAGTTCTTATTTCAGGGGCCCATAGTCCTGTTTTTGGCTCAGGGGCCTAGGGTCCTGTACTCATCTCAGGGGCCTTTAGTGCTATTTTGGTTTTAGGAGCCTTTGGTCTTGTTCTGAGCAGTACAGCCTATGATGTAGTTCTTATTTCAGGGGCCCATAGTCCTGTTTTTGGCTCAGGGGCCTATGGTCCTGTACTCAACTCAGGTGTCTTTAGTGCTGTTTTGATTTTAGGAGCCTTTGGTCTTGTTCTGAGCAGTACAGCCTATGATGTAGTTCTTATTTCAGGGGCCCATAGTCCTGTTTTTGGCTCAGGGGCCTAGGGTCATTTACTCATCTCAGGGGCCTTTAGTGCTGTTTTGGTCTTAGGAGCCTTTGGTCTTGTTCTGAGCAGTACAGCCTATGATGTAGTTCTTATTTCAGGGGCCCATAGTCCTGTTTTTGGCTCAGGGGCCTAGGGTCCTGTACTCAAGTCAGATGTCTTTGGTGCTGTTTTGATCTTAGGGGCCTTTGGTCTTGTTCTGAGGAGTACAGCCTATGATGTAGTTCTTATTTCAGGGGCCCATAGTCCTGTTTTTGGCTCAGGGGCCTAGGGTCCTGTACTCATCACAGGAGCCTTTAGTGCTGTTTTGATCTTAGGAGCCTTTGGTCTTGTTCTGAGCAGTACAGCCTATGATGTAGTTCTTATTTCAGGGGCCCATAGTCCTGTTTTTGGCTCAGGGGCCTAGGGTCCTGTACTCATCTCAGGGGCCTTTAGTGCTGTTTTGGTCTTATGAGCCTTTGGTCTTGTTCTGAGCAGTACAGCCTATGATGTAGTTCTTATTTCAGGGGCCCATAGTCCTGTTTTTGGCTCAGGGGCCTAGGATCATGTACTCAACTCAGGGGCCTTTAGTGCTGTTTTGATCTTAAGAGCCTTTGGTCTTGTTCTGAGCTTTGAGGCCTATGGTGCTGTACTCATCTCAGGGGCTTTTAGTGCTGTTTTGGGAGCCTTTGGTTTTAGTAATCCAGAATTACAATGGATTACCCATTTTGTGGATTTATATCAGGGCAATAAGTAACATTGCAAGAATTTCCTAGTGAGACACCCTGGCTTGTTACTATCTCGCAGGAGTGCATTTTCGACATTATATGCAGCTGTTGGGATTCAAGACCCCTGGCCCGAATGGACTGTGCAACACAATTTTGAAACTAGCTCCTGAGGTTTGGTCTAGGATTCTCTTTGTGCTGTTCACCAATATCCTTGAAATCTATTATTCCGTCCACATGGTGCACGTCAATTATTGTCCCTGTTTTTAAGAAGGGAGACTGTACGTCTCCTTCGAGCTATCGCCCCATTTCCTTACTGGACGCGGATTGTAAGATATTTTCTGCCTTGATCTTGAACGATAGATGCCTGGATTCTAAAAACAAATTTTGTATCTACATATCAGAAGGGCTTCCGGAAGGGAATAGGGACAGAGATCAATGGGCTTTTAATTAACGCACTTATAGAACAAACGCCCAAAGAGGGTGGATCCCCTGCTCCTTGCCTGGGTGGACTTAACCCAGGCCTTCGATATGGTGGACAGGCATAGTCTGTGGTCTAAATTGAAATAGTGGAATTCTTCCTGAAAATCTTTTGTCTATTTTTATATGGCGCTACGTATAAGCTCGACATGCAGGGTTCGTTTTCGAAACCTAGAGGTCTTAGGCAGGGATGCGTATTAGACCCTTGTCTTTTTAATCTTTACCTTTCTGACTTGGGTGAATACTTAGAATTTTTCCTGCCTTGAATTTGAAATGTTAATGTTAAAGGTATTTGTACCGTGCACCGTCACCAATGGAATTGGTCCCCAGGTGCTCAGGCGGTCTGCAAACAAGAAGGCGGGGGTTGGGGAGAGTTAATTGGCTGAAGAGGGAGTATGTAAGTGAGAAAGGTGATGTCCTGTTGGCAGCTTCAGTTCGGTTTTCACTGTGCTCTGAGCTTGGGTGTGAATATCGTCTCGATGTGAGTCCTTGTGTGCTGTTGGTGTGAGTTATGTGTTGTTTGTTTGTTGTCCCGGTGTGGTGAAGTGAGTGCGGTTTGCCGTGTGAGAAGGTGGTTGTGTGGATTTTTGTGTGAGTTATGTATACAGAAATTTGAGCTTTTGGGTTAGTGGGTTATATGTTTCTTAGTCCTTATAATTATTGTTCTGTGTGTCCGGTTGTCCTATGGAGTGGGCATATTCTTTCTCTTTTCTTTCCTGTCCGTCTAATTGTTAGGAGTGATGGCGTGACAAGTTCCCAGCTGTGTTATTTCCCACCTTTGTGTACCAGGTTGAGGCGTGCACTGTCCCCTGGGGATATTGGTGCTTTATTTTTACAATCACCCTCTCCCTTCCTATCTATTTCCTGTCGGTGATCCATTGGTGCCTGTGTTTAATGGAAAAAATGTTGGGTTCATTTACTCTAATGATGTGCTTTTATTCGATAGGACCCAAGTGGGGCTTCAGCGTCTTTTAACTGGATGTTGTTGTTACTCAAATCGGAAAAGCCTAATGACCAACCCCTAACAGGCAAATATATTAAGCTTCAATGGCTCCAGAGCGAAAACTCCTAAGTATGCTTGGAAGCAAGGAAACTGTAAGCTAATGAGTGTTGAAAGTAGGAGATACCGGGGTGTCACTATGACACGGGTTAGCCAACAAGTGGAAATGTATGATAAGCTGCTTGATACGCCGACTCAATTTGGAATTGAGATGCAGCTTATTGTGCTCGCAGATTTTGTTGCTTTACTGTTATTGAGCTCATAACCTTTTATAAGCTTACGGTGTTACCTGTGATTTTATGTGGTGTAGAACGAAGTACTATTTCAGAAGTCTTAGATTTTGCAAAGCTGGAAGGGAGAATAGGTAGAAAAGCCATGAATTTTCTAAACTGTACTCCTGTTATTTTTTTATTAGGTATGAGTTATTTGGAATGCAATTTATTTATATCGAATTTTTAAGTGGGGCATGGTCATTCCCAGTATCAGTTATTTCGTGCTGGGATTGATAAGCCCAACTCGGGAAGTTTTAATGGTTTCAAGGGTATATGTAAGAAGTTTCTAGATCAATTGAATGTAACAAAAGAGATCCTGATTATGAAAAAGGAATTCCAGGAAGCCGACTGGATTAAAACATGTGATTCTAGGGGCTCCTTTAAATTGTTTTATGATATTGCTTTGGAGAATACGCGTTTTTAGGTTGTCCCTTCATATATTAGTGAATTTCTGGATGGCAGAATACGTAGAACCTTTCTCCAATTTAGGCTGAATCGTGTGCACATGAGGGAGATTGTGTATGTGAGAAAGCACGCCAATGCTCATATGTGTAGATTCTACAGTCGGGAAGTGGAAGCATTACAACATATTCTTATAGCATGTCTAGTACTTCAGTCTGCTGGGTTGGAAATAGTTTCTAAATGTGTTCATGATGAAATGTATCTTAACAGAATTCCAGGCTGGAGGGGCTTTTAGTGGCTACTCCACACCGCTCTTGTGGAGCTCGGTTTTATGTGCGCTTTACAAATGAAATAAATAAACAATGTCGACTGTCCTTCTCAAAGATCTCAAATTGATGGATGAGCTTTAGCATTAAGATATTTTGGAAGATGTTATGGTTGAGGGTTATGGTTTTAGATCTTTGATGGATTTTCAATGATTCTTTGATGAGATAATGATAAAACTGTGCTCCAATTTTGTTTTTCTCTTTTCTAGTGTTTGTATAAGGTTTCAGATGAAAACCAATGCAATACAAATAAAACGGTTCTGTTCTGGTCTCAGGAGCATGTGGTGCTGTGCTGGTGCCAGGAACCTATAGTGCGTTTCTGGTTCAAGGCTGCTAAGGTGCTGTTTTGGGAACTGAGGCCCATGGTACTAATTGGGCTGTGCTCTTGCACCTTGAAGCGCCTCTTGTGCTACATGAAATTACAAATGAATATCTCAGACCAAATAACCGGACAGACTCTGGCAAAAAACTACTTTGTTCTCAATAACTGTCATGGGTTTTCCCCCCCCAGTGCCAAGGCCTTTTTTGGTGATTTTGGTATATCGCCATACAATGCCTTCTAACGTTTTCTCTTTCATTAATCCCTTAAGTGCCAAGGACGAGGTATCTCATCCTTGGCAACAGGGAGGTAATCCCAAGGGTGAGATACTTCGTCCTTGGCACTTAAAGGGTTAATAAAGCAGGGAAAACTGGCAGACATCGGGCTGATGCTCACACTCTCACACACAAACCTGATTACACAGAGGTTTTATACCCCAACATGTATATTGATTTTGATGAGAAATATTTCTCCCTTTTCAGCCGGCGAAGAACAAGTGACCGCTTCCTTCTCTGGTGTTCATTCATTTTTGGAAATCCATCAATTTTGAGGCCACTTTGAGGAACCTCTCTTGCTGGAACATGTATTACTACAATGCAACATACTCCTCCCCAATTCTTAGGCAGCTGCATGGAAGCTCTGGATCCAAAGGCCCACTATCAGTCCATCAATAATACACTTCCTCTATTCCTGGGACCTTGATTGTCCACATCCTTTGTTTACCCAAACCAGAACCAAGTCTTCATTCTTGAAGAATCTTGTTGCATTCCTTTGTGGTATTATACATACTGGTCCTGCTTCATTGTCAACCCATGTTAGTAACTTAGAGTATTTGGCCATGATTCTAGGCATCTGTCATTCACTATTTGCACTATGCTTATTGGTTCCTTCTTCAGTAAGTGTGCAGGGCAAGATAATAGTCCTTCTTCCCATCCGGTACTGGTGGCAGCACGTCCATACACCAATAGCTGAGGTCTCTCCCAGCATCCTGGTTCTCCTGATATCTCAGTCATATCTGAGCAGTCCACCCTCTTCATCTTGACGATTTGTATTTGTTCTCCAATTTGGGATAGATACATATGTTTTTTGCCTGTCCACTCCATCACAATTTTCATCTTTCTTGTTTCCACATAAGTATCTTCATGATATGTAAATGTTTGTCATGATCGTCATCGTAAAGTTGACAATTTTCTTTCGAATTGCCATCTGGTTGTACACACTGCTAGATGACTGAGAAATTTTGCATCATGTGCAGGCTTTTCTTTTGCAATAAATGTCCTTGCTGCGTTCATGGCATACAGTATTAAAGAACAGACGTATCAGCCTCTCCCACCTCCTTCAGGTGCTGATACCATACATTATTTTTTAAATGAGCTGAATTATTAAGAAATGTATTTATATCTTCATGTTCTTCCCCAACATCCCTTTTAAATCGAAATAGGTGCCTTGTAATTGTATAAAAAAATGCTGTCCGTACTTTTATTGGGAACAATAGTAAATGTTTCATTGTTACCTCCATGTCTGTATTGTTTTTTTTATAACATATCTAAATGCCATAATAATCAAGAGGAAAACATAAATCTTAACGTAGAATGTTAGCACAATTATTATTCCATGAAAAGTCATCGATTCTGTTGATAGCAATGAGCCTTTTATATTATATCTGAAACCTCCTCATCTTATTTTGACTCTGAATACATATAACTCTGTAATTCTTTATGGATCGCACTTTTAGATCAAGAACTGCAAGATGATTGTTATAGTTATTCTGAAAATTATATGATTGTTCTTGGGGTTTCCGAGAAACATTCCAATATTCACATGCCTTCTTACTAAAGCTAGATAAGACCGTAATATCTATGTATAAACAGCATACAAGAATGTGTGCATTGTTATTCCAATGGGTAACATAAGAGATTAAGGGTGCTTCTTTTCTTTCTGGTCCGGTATGTCAAAACATGTCTCTTTAACCTATCTAAAATGATCTGGGAGAACTGCAAGTCTATTTAGCCCTCATCAAATGTTGAAAGATATTGGTCCTTAATTTAAAGTGCTGCTGCACTCTTCATTTTCCTTGTCTTTGCTCTTGGCCATTGAACAAGTCTGCAAGCTCAGAACTTCTTCTCTTGCTTCACCGTTGGTAGCTGCATGAGGGGTCTGGGTTTCTTCTTTATATGGTTTGATGTCGTACAAATGCACCCAATCTCACTTTCCTTTTAATTTAGCAGCTCTGGAAGTAACTTCTTCCACCTCATATGGTGCTTCAAAACGGGGCGTACTCCAAGTGCATACAAACTTTCGTACCAGCACATGCCCCCTGGATATAGACTGGGTTGCTTCAATAAATCCTCTTAATCAATGGGTTGGCTGTCTTGGTCACTCCTCTTTGACCCCTACCTCTGGTTCTTGACCTTTTGAGACATGAAAGAAACACTTGCAGTCATTGTTATTAGGTAATCATGCATCTCGTCACCTAACGTCTTCGCTACACTATGGGTATCAGCCTTTAACCTAGTTCGAGGAACAAGGGGATTTCTCATATGGCGTCCAGTCACCAATTCATGAGGCGTTAAATGATGATCTGAGCTAGGCTGATTTCTTCAAACAATTAATATACAAAATGCGGTCCATTGTCAGACTGCAAGACCTCGCACACACCCCGTCTTGAAAACACATCATGCACAATGAACCGGGGGCCGCATATGGCATCTTGGAGTATGCCAATTTTGCTGCATGCCTCCTGTGGTTCTGTGTTCTGGCTATGTCTCCTATTCTTCCGTAATTCCAACATTGTTGCTGTTGTCTGCCATTAAATCCTCCGCCTCACTGAGGGTTCTGAAATCAAACTCGCCCTCCTCCTCTAGGCCCATTGCCTCTTCCCCTTGGCCAAGAATTGTACCCACCCTGATCTGTGGGGTACGTTATGCTATTTTGTTGCACTGGTCACATCTCTTGTGTTACCACACCCTCATTACTCGTCAATATCGCTCTGTCTATGGCTAACTTCTTCTAAACTAACTCTGCTTCCTCCTGCTGCATCCTGCTCTCAGCTGTCTTCTTATTCTTCTCCTGTAACAATTGGCAGTGATGCACGATTGTGACCTGTATTTCTGGCCATGGTTACGCTCCCATTTTCACCTGTTTCTTCATTTTCCGTAACACTGGCTCGGGCAGTCCCAGACATAAAATGTGGTAAGATAATGCTACCATTTTATCCCATGGTTGTCTCCTCTCAAAACACCATATCTCTTTAATATCTTGAATAAATGGAACATGGCCTTCATCCTCTCCCATTTTCCTAGTCATAATCATGCCCATATCTGATGCATTGGGATATTGTACTCTGAGCGCCCGCAATACATCTGCTCTGCAATTATTAAATGGCACTCCGTCATGTGTCGTGCTTTGTGCAGTCAAACCTGCGTATCCTGCTTGCTTCCAAATGTCATCAGCCATCTACCCTAGAATGGCGGCTAACAGGCCTTTTATGTCAACTATGGCTAACGCCATTCTTGATGTCATTCTCTCTAACTCATAAATCCACTTTTCCGTACCGGAAATTAAACTCGGTAATTTACGTCTTTATCCATTTGTGGCCATGGAATATATTGTGGTCATCCTCCCCCTTTCTCTAATAAAGGGAATTATGAAAATCCTAGTCCATAATCATACCTTCCTACACTTCTTGTTTTCCAGGTGGGGCTAGTCTCTCCCATTTGTCTCTGTCCTGGTAGTGCCCTTAGTCTTCTTACATAAGGTGGGGATACATCCCCTGTACTACACGATTATGCTTGTGGTCACTCGGTGTACAGTGGCGATTCTGTTCTCTCTATGGGGGTCCTCTAGATCTGAGTATTTTACCCCTTTCTCAACAATCAATTCTTTTCAAAATCTGCGTGCGCTCTCCCTCCGCGTTCTTTCTTTTTCTTCCCTTTCTTCGTCTGTCATCATGATGCCACAGTTGGTATGACAACCACTTTCTCCACACCAGCAGGATCTTATCTACTTAAAGATAGCGCTCAGTGCTCGTCTGTCATAACATCATCTGACCTACCTCCCGTTTACCTCAAAAGAGATCCTTCTATATTCTCTTGGGTTGTATACCATTCTTTGTCCCTCATTTGCCTTTATAAATCCCCAATTCTTTTCCCTACATTTTATACTTCATGCCCGTCAGCCCATGTTGGTATTCTTGCAATCCCTTGCAGCTCCCTGCAAGGCTGTTGTGACCCTCTCTCGTCCTCAAGACGTTCTTGTGCTTCAATTGGCACTATGCGTCTATGACATAGATAATCCCCTACTTCTGTTCATTTCTTCTTCTCTTCTCCTCATCTCACTCAATTCATCTCCCTCTCGCCTTCTTTGCAACCTCTGTAGTTTCATTCTTTGTGCTTCAACCTCCTCTTGTTTCTACTCTTCTAATCTCTCCTTTTCATTCCGCGCCTCGTATCTTCTCCATTCTTATTACAATGCGTCCAATATGAGACAGAACAATTATGTAGTTCACTAACCTGGGCAGCAGGCGGACTCCGTACCAGCAACAAGGCAGATAGTGAAGGCTTCCCGGGAAACCCTGCTCCCTCCCAGCCGTTAGCTTCAGCTGAGGAGGAACCACAGTCCCCAGGGAAAACCCTCCGGGGAAGAAAAACCCTGTGTTGTTGTGACGGGATACTGTAGACCTTCAGGATGAATCAGCCAACTTCCCTTCAAAAGATCCGGTGCAGACGAAGCTGGTCCTGGACGGAAGAAAGGAGAGGTAAGTTTTCTCCACTTTCGAACGTCTGTTGTTGATACGAAAAGCTATGTTAACTTACTCCGGGTATGGAGTTGAGAGATTCGAGAAGTCTGTGTAAAGTCTTCGAGAAGGGGGTGAGTCCTACGAGGAAAGAGAGAGAGTTTCCGGAAACCCGAAGCGGATGTTAGTATTTGAGCTAAGATTGGGGAGAGGATTGAAGGGAACTATAAACCCTCAAGAACTCACTCTTTAGGTTGGAAGCGGACCTTAGGGGAGAGGAGGTGAGCGGACGGAGTACGGAAAATGGCCTAATGGAGGAAAGGGCAGAGAGCACAGATAGTTAGATACAGAACTAAAGATAGGAGGACGGAACATGAAACAGATTCCCTAGGAACGAACTTACGAAGCGCCGATCTGGAGAGTAGCGACGCATTTGCTGAACTTCCTGGTCGGGTTATATGGAGTCACATGATCGTCGCGGCGTGAAGGAAAACAACGTGCAACCTCTGCAGCGGGAGCTTCACATTCAGATTCAGAGGCGTCTGCCATCTTGGGTGAGTAGGAATGCATTGTGTTGTACACCCGATGCTGTCGCCAAAGCGACCACCGGTGCAAAGGTGTAACAGTATGCCCCCTCCTACGAGGCGCATAACCCGGCTTCCCGGGGTGCCGCCTGAAAAACCGTCGAACCAACGAGGGAGCATGAACCCCCGATGCCAATTCCCAAGTCCGTTCGGCAGGAGAATAGCCCTTCCAGTCCACAAGAAATTGCAACCGGCCTCTGTGATATCTGGAATCGCAAATTTCTGCCACTTCATACTCTGGTCCCGTATCAGTCATCATCGGAGGAGGACGAACTGCAGGGGTGCGTTGAAATCTATCCTTCACGGATAGTTTGATCTGGGAGACGTGAAAGACCGGATGAAGACGGGCCCAGGAAGGAGGCAGCGCCAGTCGGACTGCCACCGGACCGACAAATGATTTCACTTTAAACGGTCCAAAATATCTGGGCGACAGCTTGGACGGCACCAAATGTCTCGGGAGGAACCGGGCTGATAACCAGACCGCATCCCCGACTTGAAGGGATGGCAGTTCTAGTCGACGGCGATTAGCTGCCCTCTTGGCCCGATCTTGGGCGGTTTGCAGAGCTATTCGAGCGAGCTGTTGACCCTTCTGAATACCATCGACTAGACTGTCTATTCCAGGACAATTGGCGGAGGACTTTGAGACGGACGGTTCAAAGGATGGATGAAAACCATAGGAACAGTAAAAAGGACTGGTCTTTAGTGCCGAATGACTGGCATTATTGTATGCATATTCAGCCAAGGGTAGGAGATCTCCCCAATCATCCTGTGCCGCAGAAACAAAACAGCGCAAATATGTCTCAAGTGTTTGGTTTAGGCGCTCGGTCTGCCCATTTGTTTGGGGATGATATCCTGAGCTAAGGGCTCTATTGATTCCCAATGATTGACAAATACCCTTCCAAAATTGCGAAATATATTGGGGGCCCCGATCAGACACAATAGTGTTAGGAAGACCGTGTCTAGAGAATATTTCTGAAATAAAGATCTTTGACATAAGAGCAGCCCCAGGGAGTTTTTGCAGAGGAATGAAATGGGCCATCTTCGTGAAATAGTCAATAGTCACCATAATGGTGGTGTAACCCGAGGACAACGGAAGGTCGACAATAAAGTCAGTGGAAATGACTTGCCAGGGCTTGTCCGGAATAGGCATACAGGTGAGTAAACCAAAAGGTGGATACCTGGGAGTCTTAGACTGTAGACAAACCGTGCATGCTGATACATAATCTTGGACATCCTTGGTTATCCCTGGCCACCAAAAATGACGAGTAGTCAACTCAAGGGTGTTTTGATATCCTCGATGCCCGGCTGCCTTGGAGTCATGACACATGAATAGGACTTCTTTCTGAAGTGTCGGGGTCGGAATGAATACTTGATCCTTAAAAAAGTAGTATCCCTTCTCCTGAGTCAGCGAATGAGTCTCTTGTAAGTTCCTGCAGATTGGATCTAGACGTGCCGTTTCCTGTCTGACAATATGTAGAAAATCAGTCACTGTTGCCAGAAATGTAGCTTTAGGAAAGAAAGGCTCTGAATGGAACTTTTTGACAGGAGGATCCTTTCTTGAAAGCGCATCTGCTCGGAGGTTCTGATTCCCGGGAAGGAAAGTAAATTCTATCCGAAACGGTAGAAAAAAATGAGCCCAGCGAGCTTGTCGACTGTTTGTGGTATGGGCTTGTTGCAATACTTTGAGGTTGTGATGGTCGGTTCGAACCTCGACCGGGTAGGCCGAGCCCAGCAATAGATGTCTCCACTCCTCAAAGGCTCGCTTGATTGCCAGCAATTCTTTATCAAGGACTGAATAATTTATTTCCGAGGAGGAGAAGGTTTTGGAGAGATAAGCAACAGGTCCTTCTTCTCCTGACTCGTCCTTTTGCAAAAGAATTGCTCCTAGAGCATGGTGAGAAGCATCAGTCTCGACAATGAATGGTCGAGACTGGTCTGGGGTGAGCAAAACGGAAGCAGACGTGAAAAGATTCTTTAGTTCCGAAAAGGCTTTCTGCGCAGGGTCATCCCAAACGAAAGTCTTCCCCTTCTTCAGAAGACTGGTAATGGGAAGCACGGTCTCGGAGAATCCTGGGATGAATTTTCTATAAAAATTAGCGAACCCCAAAAATCGTTGGATCTCTTTGACGTTCGAAGGGGAAGGCCAATCTAATATAGCCGAGATCTTCCGAGGGTCCATAGAAATCCCCTGGGCAGACAGCACGAACCCAAGATACGTCACTTGGTTCCTGTGGAACTCGCATTTTGCCAGTTTGCAATACAGCTGGTTGGCCTTAAGGCGGTCTAATACCAAATTGACATGTCGGATGTGTTCCTCTATTTTCTGTGAAAAGACTAGAATATCATCCAAATAGACGATTACATAGTGAAGGAGTACATCGGCGAATAGATGGTCCATAAAGCGCTGAAAAACAGCGGGAGCATTAGCCAACCCAAACGGCATCACCCTATATTCGTAGTGACCGAATGGGGTCCGAAAGGCAGTCTTCCACTCGTCGCCAGGGGCGATGCGAATCAAGTGATATGCCCCTCGTAAATCCAACTTGGTATAGAGCGAAGCCCCTTGAACGGCTTCCAGAATGTCTGGGATAAGCGGCATTGGATACTTATCCGGGATGGTGACCTTATTGAGCCCTCGCTAGTCTATGCATGGCCGTAGTTCCTCTGTATCCCTTTTGGGAATAAAGAATAACGAAGCACCGGCGGGTGATTTGGACTCAGTTATAAGACCGTTTTGAAGATTAGACTGAAGGTAGTCTTTGAGAGCCTTTTTCTCCGGTTGGGATAAGATGTACATTCGGCCAAAAGGTATCGGTTGATCAGGGAACAAATCTAAATGACAGTCATCCCGACGGTGAGGAGGTAATGTAGGGTATTCTGGCTGAGAAAATATGGACTGAAATTGTTGATGACACCTCGGGATCTGACTGACCATCCCAATCGAGGAGCCTTCGGTTGGTACTACCATCATGGAAGGTGCTCGAATGCCAACAGATGATTGAGTAAGACAATGGGAAACACAATATTCGGAACCTAAAAACAAAGTTCCTGCCTTCCAGTTTATAAAAGGATTATGGGTTCGCAGCCACGGTAAGCCCAAAATAATGGGAAAATGAGCAGTTTTTATCAGGTCAAAAACTAACGTCTCCTGGTGGGTTGAAATCAGGCATGTAAGAGGAGTAGTCTGTTCTCGAATGGGTCCAGAACTAAGGGGACAACCATCCACCCCCTGAATGGGAGTTATACACGTCTTGGCGGATCTAATGATTCCATGCTTCGCAGCCCATAGGTCATCAATAAAGTTGCCAGCTGCTCCGCAATCGATCAATGCCGGAACCCCACGTAGCTCTAAGTCTGGTAATTTCAAGATCAGGGGAAGTACTAACATAGTGTGTTCCGTAATGTCCTCTTTAAGAGAAGTACCAAGTCTCTTTGGGGAACTCCTTTCAGGACCTCCTGCCGTGGTTCCCCTTACGACAGGGTCTTGGCGTTTCCCCGCATCGGATTCCTTGTCCGACGAGGAGGGACGACGGGACAATCCTTCAGCATGTGAGATGAAGCCCCACAGTACATACATAGGCCCTGACTCATCCGTCTTTCTCTCTCGCTCTCTGACAAAGGGCCTCTGGCCACTCCTATTTGCATGGGTTCGTCGGGTTTCTGGGATCGAGAAACCGGGGAAGGAGAACTGGAGAATAGTTGAGAGGGTTTCCCTCTCTTCTTCTCATGGAAGCGTTCATGGAGACGGTAATCAATCTGCATGGTGAGCGCAATCATCTCGGCTAAATTGGCGGGACGAGGAACCTTCGAGACCTCATCTTTCAGTTCCTCGGAAAGACCTCTGCGAAATAGCGTGAGGAGACCGTCATCTGGCCACCCTGTTTCAGCTGATAGCTGTTTAAATTGAGTCACGTAACTCATAAGATCCTTATTTCCCTGTTTTAAATCTAGTAGTTTCTCCTGAGTAGAGACTGAAATTTCCTGCCTACTAAACATAGACCGCAAACTGTTAGTAAAGGCTGGGTATGAGTCTAAAATGGCATTTTCTGAGGTGACTAAGGGGGTCGCCCAGGCCAATGCAGGGCCTGCCAAATGGGATATCAGATAACCTACTTTGTCCTTATCAGAAGGGAAAAAACGTGCTTTGAAGGTAAACTGAACCAGGCAACTATCCAGGAACTCCTTGAGTTTGTGCGGGTTTCCGTCATACTTATCGGTATGCAAGGCATAAGGAGGAGTTTCTGAAAATGCTCGAGCGACCTGTTGTCTTAACTGAGCATTGTCTTGTTTTAGAGATTGCATCTCCAGAGACATAGACTGCATAGCAGCCATCAATTGTTGCATTTGTTGCTCCATCGGAGTCCACCGTCTGCACAGGAGCCTGTGATAGGATATTTCCTTATATTTGGCGTCGCTAACTATTACAATGCGTCCAATATGAGACAGAACAATTATGTAGTTCACTAACCTGGGCAGCAGGCGGACTCCGTACCAGCAACAAGGCAGATAGTGAAGGCTTCCCGGGAAACCCTGCTCCCTCCCAGCCGTTAGCTTCAGCTGAGGAGGAACCACAGTCCCCAGGGAAAACCCTCCGGGGAAGAAAAACCCTGTGTTGTTGTGACGGGATACTGTAGACCTTCAGGATGAATCAGCCAACTTCCCTTCAAAAGATCCGGTGCAGACGAAGCTGGTCCTGGACGGAAGAAAGGAGAGGTAAGTTTTCTCCACTTTCGAACGTCTGTTGTTGATACGAAAAGCTATGTTAACTTACTCCGGGTATGGAGTTGAGAGATTCGAGAAGTCTGTGTAAAGTCTTCGAGAAGGGGGTGAGTCCTACGAGGAAAGAGAGAGAGTTTCCGGAAACCCGAAGCGGATGTTAGTATTTGAGCTAAGATTGGGGAGAGGATTGAAGGGAACTATAAACCCTCAAGAACTCACTCTTTAGGTTGGAAGCGGACCTTAGGGGAGAGGAGGTGAGCGGACGGAGTACGGAAAATGGCCTAATGGAGGAAAGGGCAGAGAGCACAGATAGTTAGATACAGAACTAAAGATAGGAGGACGGAACATGAAACAGATTCCCTAGGAACGAACTTACGAAGCGCCGATCTGGAGAGTAGCGACGCATTTGCTGAACTTCCTGGTCGGGTTATATGGAGTCACATGATCGTCGCGGCGTGAAGGAAAACAACGTGCAACCTCTGCAGCGGGAGCTTCACATTCAGATTCAGAGGCGTCTGCCATCTTGGGTGAGTAGGAATGCATTGTGTTGTACACCCGATGCTGTCGCCAAAGCGACCACCGGTGCAAAGGTGTAACAATTCTTCCCTTTGCTTGCTTTCTCTTTTCTTCTCTTCTTTATATGCTCTCTTTTCTTCCTTTTCTTTTTTTCCCACTCTTCTCTTTCTCAAACCCCATCAATGCCTTTATCGTCCCATCCATGAATTCTGTATTATTGTCATTCCCATAGCTTTGTCCTTTATTGCTTTCTGTTTCCTTCCTTCTTCCTCTATCTCCATCTGTCTAGCCTTCCTCTCATCACACTCACCGTTTATTTTCCTTGTGTATCAATATATGTGTACAGTCTCTGCTTTTGCTCTCTTCCGCATTGTACTTGCTGTTATAAGTGGGAGGCTCATATGTTGGATTAACATACCCCACCGCTGCTTTCAATTCTTTTAAGGGATAAAATCCTTCTCCTCTGTATTTACGCTCTTATTTCCAGGATGGGAAAGGGGAAGTGTCTGTGTTTTATCTTCCCCTTTATGCTGACTGAGCATCCACTCCGTCTCGGCCGAATCTTGTTACTCACTCTGATACATCTTCCATAACTCTAAAATAGCCAACCTTTTCTGTAACTTCTTTCTCTTATATGTAGCATGCAAATATTTTGTCATATGTCGCAATAATGTTTTGACAACAAACCCTCCATGAGTGTCTTATTGGTCGTGCCTCAAACCCACTTCAAATGATTCTTCCTTATTTTGGCTGTGTATTTCTGGCAATGTTCTGCTTAAGTGTATAAGAGGAGTGTTCCCATGATAACAAGTCGATCTCGACTGTCTATACTTACCCAATCTTTTATTCTTTTCTTTATTCTATCAAATATACCACACTGATCAATTTCAGCAGGAATCATCAATCGCCGCTTTATCCAAAAATCAAATTATTTTAACTACTTTTCAAATCTATGCAACAATGTTCTGTTTGTTCCTTTATTTACACATTCTATCAATGTTTAGTATTTTGTTGTTTTATCATTGATATTTTAAGAATCTCTTTATTTATTTATTTCTTTTCTTTGAATGTTATCCTCCTAATTGACGTCAATCATTTGGTTAAAAAATCTAATAACCACTTTAATTTTTTACTTTGGTTTTAGATCTACTATTAATCTAAACACAACACAGATTTTATACTGTCATATTATAACCACATAGACATAAAAGCTTTCAATTAATGTCCCCGCGTACGCCTCCTGTTACTGCCTTTAGTAAATGTATCTCAGCTCATTTTGTACTCCGTCCTGGAGTTTGATGCGCACTCGTTTTGTTGGCCTAGCCTCAGAAATCCTTAACACCCCTATATGGAGTCTTTTTAGTGAGTACCCTTCCGTCCCATTGGGACTAGGAATCAAGGTATCTATTTCTGTTCTTTATAATCTCAAAAAAGCCTGTTACTTTTTAAACCTTATATTTACAACATAATCCCCCCCCCCATTTTAGCCACCTTCAATTTTCTGCTTACATCCGTGGCTCAGCTCGAGTCCCTCAGCGTCGAAGCTCTTCCTCAAACGACTAGATTGCCTTCAGTCCGCAAGGCACCTGCGTGGACCGGATAGGAATTTCCTCAAAGATACCTACAAACCGTATCTACTTACATGTATTTTGTTATGCGCCATTCTGAACAGGAAGCTAAGCGGCCTTCTGGCTAATGGCATAAGCAGCCAAAAGTCCGAAAATCTGGATCTGGGCCTAGGTCGATTAGACCTGAACAATCCACATTGCTACCAAAATGTGCTCTAGCACCTTAAAACGTCTCTTGTGCTAGATGGAATTACCAATGAAGATCTCAAACCAAATAACCGGACAGAATCAGAAAATATGACAAAATACTACTTTATTCTCAATTTAATAAAGCAAGGCAATCTGGCAGAAATCGGACTGATGCTTGCACACTCACACACAAACTTGATTATACAGAGGTTATGTACCGCAAGAGGCATCTTCTATGATGTCATCCTACGTGGCAAACTGCAAAACCTTTTGAAGGGAAGCATTGGTTAAGGGAACATATGTACCTATGGTAATTATATGGGTTAGTACCCCATTGGCTGCCCCTTATCTATAAGGCACGCCTCAAAATACCTTTAAATATGTATAATACTGATTATAACAGAGCAAATGGCAGCTGATTGGTCCATGCAACATTGTATAGCATGTTGCCTCTTAGACCCTCCGTTTGGTTGGCATTCTTACCCAACCGTGGACTTTCGGCTCGTTAGCAGCACGTTAGCAAAATGAAACCCAGGTGCTTGAGTCAGGTCAGATTACTCCCTACATTCCCATTGAATCCATCCTCTCTCATCAGTCCGGCCATAAGCCAAAGTTTCTCGTTTGTAGTTGACCATATAGTCTTCTCTCTGTTCTGGGACATTTGAGGTAGTGTAAGCACATCATTGTCCTTATCTAAAGCTTACTGAAAAGCCCTTGTTTTTTATTTCTGAAACACATGTGGGGAGACTGCAAATTTGGTCATTTTGACCTCCATTTCCTGCTTTTTGATTTACTTAAAATGGGTGTTTTTGCTCCTCTTAGCTTCTGGAGACTTGCTCACTCCATCTTGCATAGACCTTATCCATTGTTAATTGTCCAATACTTGTCTCTTGCAAATGTTTTCGTCTTCTTTAATCTAAGATAAATATGTCTCACGTTCATAGCTTATCCATCTGCCTCCCTTTGTGCTTTGCAGCTATTCCTTGAAATAGCATCCTTGATCCCAGGCCAACATAGACTCCTCTTCGTTTGCACACAAAACTGTTTTCCAGCGTCTCCTGACCCTGCATCCCTGGTCTGTTTCTGAGGTAGCTGGATTGAGTGTTAACACGAGCCGTTGTCCATCTTCCTATCATGGCCGTCCTTGCCACGTTATATTTTCCTCTACAGCGAGCTTCTATATGTCTCGTCTTCCTTGCGTTACTGCGTATTTACACTTATGGGTCAGCGACTTTACTTCTTTGCATACACGATTACTTTATCATTTCGTACATGTTTCTCTTGTTGCTTCAGTTACATCACCATTCTTAAATATTTTCATATCGTTTCAGGATGTCCTCATATATCTTCTTCTCTGCCCTCTCAGATTTTATCGGCGCTCCATGATGTCCAATGGTGAGTGCTGACATCCTTCCACTCTTTCAGTGCGAGGGTACATTTGGTATGGTTGCCTGTGTACATATCGTCTCTCATACGTATAGGGACAACACATGGGGTCCCACATATAGCCCTTTTCCGGCTGTTCCAGTATGATGGTGGTGGGGGGATGCGGGGGCCAGGAAACACATCCACATGCTCCTCTGCAGGGCCTTTTAGTGCTGTTTCAGGTGCAGTGGCCATTGGTGCTCTTCAGATCCCAGTGGGCTCTTTAATGCTTTGTGGGCACAGGTACCTAGGATGGTTTTGAGAGCTTGGTGAGATTGGGAATGCATGCTCTCTTGGTTTCAGGTGCCGGAGAGCTACTTTGGCGTTATTGGGCGTTATTGTGGACGGTAGGGCCGATGGTGCTGGATTAGTAACACGCTAGGTGGGCTGGGATATTGTGCTTTTTGATCAGAGGGGCTTTGGTGTTGATTGGGGTTCTTCTGACTATAGTGCGAATCTGTCTCTGACCCATTAGTGTTGTTAGTGGTTCAGCGGCCCACAGCGCTGTTCTGTGCTCAGAGGACCATGGTGCTGTTCCACACTCATGAGGACCTGTGGCACTGTTTTGTTTTGCACTTGTTGGGTGCGTTGGTGCTGTTCTGTCTTCGGCTTCATGGCGCTGTTCTGACACTAGAGGCCAATGGTGTGGATGTATGCTCCAAGCCAAACTGTGCTGTTGTACACCAATGTTGCCCTTCTGTGCTCTGTGCTGAAATGTGCTGTTCTAAACCTATGATGTGATTCTGACCTCCGGGCCCAGTGGTGCTGTTGGACACCTATGGTATGCTTCTGTGCTCCGGGGCCACTGGTGCTGTTGTACACCTATGGTCCACTTCTGTGCTCCGGGGCCAGTGGTGCTGTTGTACACCTGTGGTGTGCTTATGTGCTCCAGGGCCAATGGTACTGTTCTACACCTATGGTGCACTTCTGTGTTCCGGGGCCAATGGTGCTGTTCTACACCTATGGTTCGCTTCTGTGCTCGGGGGCCAATGGTGCTGTTCTACACCTCTTGTTCGCGCCTGTGCTCTGGGGCCAATGGTGCTGTTATACACCTTTGGTGTGCTTCTGTGCTCGGGGGCCAATGATGCTGTTATACACCTATGATGCGCTTCTGTGCTCCGGGGCTAGTGGTGCTGTTGTACACCTATGGTACGCTTCTGTGCTCCGGGGCCAATGGTGCTGTTATACACCTATGATGCGCTTCTGTTCTCCGGGGCCAATGGTGCTGTTGTACACCTTTAATGCACTTCACTGCTTTGTTGCCAATAGTGTTGTTGTACAGCGATGTTGTACTTCTGTGCTCCGTGGCCAATGGTGCTGTTGTACACCTATGGTGCGCTTCTGTGCTCCACGCCCAATTGTGCAGTTTTACATCTATGGTGTGCTTCTGTGCTCAGAGGCAATGGTGCTATTGTACACCTACAGAGCGCTTCTGTACTCTGGGCCAATGATGCTGTTGCATACCTATGGTGTTCTTCTGTGCTCTGGGGACAATGGTGCTGTTGTACACCTATGGTGTTCTTCTGTGCTCTGGGGCTAATGGTGCTGTTGAAAACCTATGGTGCACGTCTGTGTTCCCAGCCAATGGTGCTGTTGTGCACCTATGGTGCGCTTCTGTGCTCCAGGGCCAATGGTGCTTTTGAAAACCTATGGTGCACGTCTGTGTTCCCAGCCAATGGTGCTGTTGTACACCTATGGTGCGCTTCTGTGCTCTGGGACAATGGTGCTGCTTTACACCTATGGTGCGCTTCTGTGCTCTGGGGCCAATGGTGTTGTTGTACACCTATGGTGCGCTTCTGTGCTCTGGGGCCAATGGTGCTGTTCTACACCTTTGGTGCGCTTCTTTGCTCCGGGGCCAATGGTGCTGTTGTACACCGATGGTGCACTTCTGTGCTCAGAGGCAATGGTGCTATTGTACACCTACAGAGCGCTTCTGTACTCTGGGCCAATGATGACGTTGCATACCTATGGCGTTCTTCTGTCCTCTGGGGCCAATGGTGCTGTTGTACACCTATGGTGTTCTTCTGTGCTCTGGGGCCAATGGTGCTGTTATACGCCTATGGTGCACTTCTGTGCTCTGGGGCTAATGGTGCTGTTGAAAACCTATGGTGCACGTCTGTGTTCCCAACCAATGGTGCTGTTGTACACCTATGGTGCGCTTCTGTGCTCCAGGGCCAATGGTGCTGTTGAAAACCTATGGTGCACGTCTGTGTTCCCAGCCAATGGTGCTGTTGTACACCTATGATGCGCTTCTGTGCTCTGGGACAATGGTGCTGCTTTACACCTATGGTGCGCTTCTGTGCTCTGAGGACGATGGTGCTGTTCTGCACCTCTGGTGCGCTTCTGTGCTCTGGGGCCAATGGTGTTGTTGTACACCTATGGTGCGCTTCTGTGCTCTGGGGCCAATGGTGCTGTTCTACACCTTTGGTGTGCTTCTTTGCTCCGGGGCCAATGGTGCTGTTGTACACCTATGGTGCGCTTCTGTGCTCAGGGGCCAATGGTGCTGCTGTACACCTTTGGTGCGCTTCTGTGCTCCGGGGCCAATGGTGCTGTTATACACCTATGATGCGCTTCTGTGCTATGGGCCAATGGTGCTGTTGTACAACTATAATGCGCTTCTCTGCTCTGTTGCCAATGGAGCTGTTGTACAGCGAAGTTGTACTTCTGTGCTCCACACCAAACTGTGCTGTTCTACACCTATGGTGCACTCCTGTGCTCCGGGGTCAGTGGTGCTGTTGTACACCTGTGGTGTGCTTATTTGCTCCAGGGCCAATGGTACTGTTCTACACCTATGGTGCACTTCTGTGTTCCGGGGCCAATGGTGCTGTTCTACACCTATGGTGCGCTTCTGTGCTCGGGGGCCAATGGTGCTGTTCTACACCTCTGGTTCGCGCCTGTGCTCTGGGGCCAATGGTGCTGTTATACACCTTTGGTGTGCTTCTGTGCTCGGGGGCCAATGATGCTGTTATACTCCTATGATGCGCTTCTGTGCTTGGGGCCAATGGTGCTGTTATACACCTATGATGCGCTTCTGTTCTCCGGGGCCAATGGTGCTGTTGTACACCTTTAATGCACTTCACTGCTTTGTTGCCAATAGTGTTGTTGTACAGCGATGTTGTACTTCTGTGCTCCGTGGCCAATGGTGCTGTTGTACACCTATGGTGCGCTTCTGTGCTCCACGCCCAATTGTGCAGTTTTACACCTATGGTGTGCTTCTGTGCTCAGAGGCAATGGTGCTATTGTACACCTACAGAGCGCTTCTGTACTCTGGGCCAATGATGCTGTTGCATACCTATGGTGTTCTTCTGTGCTCTGGGGACAATGGTGCTGTTGAAAACCTATGGTGCACGTCTGTGTTCCCAGCCAATGGTGCTGTTGTACACCTATGGTGCGCTTCTGTGCTCCAGGGCCAATGGTGCTGTTGAAAACCTATGGTGCACGTCTGTGTTCCCAGCCAATGGTGCTGTTGTACACCTATGGTGCGCTTCTGTGCTCTGGGACAATGGTGCTGCTTTACACCTATGGTGCGCTTCTGTGCTCTGGGGCCAATAGTGTTGTTGTACACCTATGGTGCGCTTCTGTGCTCTGGGGCCAATGGTGCTGTTCTACACCTTTGGTGCGCTTCTTTGCTCCGGGGCCAATGGTGCTGTTGTACACCTATGGTGCGCTTCTGTGCTCAGAGGCAATGGTGCTATTGTACACCTACAGAGCGCTTCTGTACTCTGGGCCAATGATGCTGTTGCATACCTATGGTGTTCTTCCGTGCTCTGGGGCCAATGGTGCTGTTGTACACCTATGGTGTTCTTCTGTGCTCTGGGGCTAATGGTGCTGTTGAAAACCTATGCTGCACGTCTGTGTTCCCAGCCAATGGTGCTGTTGTACACCTATGGTGCGCTTCTGTGCTCCAGGGCCAATGGTGCTGTTGAAAACCTATGGTGCACATCTGTGTTCCCAGCCAATGGTGCTGTTGTACACCTATGGTGCGCTTCTGTGCTCTGGGACAATGGTGTTGCTTTACACCTATGGTGCGCTTCTGTGCTCTGGGGCCAATGGTGTTGCTGTACACCTATGGTGCGCTTCTGTGCTCTGGGGCCAATGGTGCTGTTCTACACCTTTGGTGCGCTTCTTTGCTCCGGGGCCAATGGTGCTGTTGTACACCTATGGTGCACTTCTGTGCTCAGAGGCAATGGTGCTATTGTACACCTACAGAGCGCTTCTGTACTCTGGGCTAATGATGCTGTTGCATACCTATGGCGTTCTTCTGTGCTCTGGGGCCAATGGTGCTGTTGTACACCTATGGTGCGCTTCTGTGCTCCAGGGCCAATGGTGCTGTTGAAAACCTATGGTGCACGTCTGTGTTCCCAGCCAATGGTGCTGTTGTACACCTATGGTGCGCTTCTGTGCTCTGGGACAATGCTGCTGCTTTACACCTATGGTGCGCTTCTGTGCTCTGGGGACAATGGTGCTGTTCTGCACCTCTGGTGCGCTTCTGTGCTCTGGGGCCAATGGTGTTGTTGTACACCTATGGTGCGCTTCTTTGCTCCGGGGACAATGGTGCTGTTGTACACCTATGGTGGGCTTCTGTGCTCAGGGGCCAATGATGCTGCTGTACACCTTTGGTGTTCTTCTGTACTCCGGGGCCAATGGTGCTGTTATACACCTATGATGCGCTTCTGTGCTATGGGCCAATGGTGCTGTTGTACAACTATAATGCACTTCTCTGCTCTGTTGCCAATGGTGCTGTTGTACAGCGAAGTTGTATTTCTGTGCTCCACACCAAACAGTGCTGTTCTACACATATGGTGCACTTCTGTGCCACGGGCCAATAGTGCTGTTCTACACCTATGGTGCGCTTCTTTGCTCTGAAGCAATGGTGCTGTTGTACACCTATGGTGTGCTTCTGTGCTCGGAAGCAATGGTGCTGTTTTACACCTTTGGTGCGCTTCTCTGCTCTGTTGCCAATGATGCTGTTGTATACCTATGGTGCGCTTCTGTGCTCCAGGGCATATGGTGCTGTTGAATACCTATGGTGCGCGTGTGTGCTCCAGGTCAGTGGTGCTGTTGTTCACCTGTGGTGCACTTCTGTGCTCTGGGCGAATGGTGCTGCTTTACACCTATGGTGCGCTTCTGTGCTCTGGGGCCAATGGTGCTGTTGTACTCCTATGGTGTGCTTCTGTGCTCAGGGGCCAATGGTGCTGTTTTACACCTTTGGTGCGCTTCTTTGCTCCGGGGCTAATGGTGCAGTTGTACACCTATGGTGCGCTCTGTGCTCCGGAGCCAATGGTGCTGCTGCACACCTATGGTGTGATTCTGTGCTTGGGGGCCAATGGTGCTGTTGTACACCCATGGTGCGCTTCTGTGTTCGGGGGCCAGTAGTGCTGCTATACACCTATGGTGCGCTTCTGTGCTCCGGAACCAATGGTGCTGTTGTACACTTATGGTGCGCTTCTGTGCTCCCGGGCATATGGTGCTGTTGAACACCTATGGTGCACTTCTGTGCTCTGGCGACAATGGTGTTATTGTACACCTATGTTGCGCTTTTGTGCTCTGGGGCAAATGGTGCTGTTCTACACCTATTGTGCGCTTCTCTGCTCTGGGGCCAATGGTGCTGTTGTACACCTATGGTTTGCTTCTGTGCTCAGTGGCCAATGGTGCTGTTTTACACCTTTGGTGCATTTCTTTGCTCCGGGGCCAATGGTGCAGTTGTACGCCTATGGTGCGCTTTTGTGCTCCGGGGCCAATGGTGCTGCTGCACACCTATGGTGGGATTCTGTATTTGGGGACCAATAGTGCTGCTATACACCTATGGTGCGCTTCTGTGCTCTAGGGCCAATGGTGCTGTTGTACACCTATGATGGTCTTCTGGGCTCTGGGGCCAATGGTGCTGTTGTACACCTATGGTGTGCTTCTGTGCTCGGGGCCGATGGTGCTGTTATGCACCTATGGTGCGCTTCTGTGCTCCGGGGCCAATAGTGCTGTTATACACCTATGGTGCGCTTCTGTGCTCGGGGGCCAATGGTGCTATTGTACACCTATGGTGCGCGTCTGTGTGTCCGGGCCAATGGTGCTGTTATACATTTATGTTATGCTTCTGTGCTCAGGGGCCAATGGTGCTGTTCTACACCTATGGTGCGATTCTGTCCTCGGGTGCCCATGGTGCTGTTATACACCTATGGTGATCTTCTTTGCTCAGGGGCCAATGCTGCTGCTGTACACCTATGGTGCGCTTCTGTGCTCAGGGGCCAATGGTGCTGTTTTACACCTTTGGTGCGCTTCTTTGCTCCGGGCCAATGGTGCTGTTATACACTTATGTTACGCTTCTGTGCTCAGGGGCCAATGGTGCTGTTGTACACCTATGAAGCACTTCTGTGCTCTGGGCCAATGGTGCTGTTCTACACCTATGGTGCGATTCTGTCCTCGGGTGCCCATGGTGCTGTTATACACCTATGGTGATCTTCTTTGCTCAGGGGCCAATGCTGCTGCTGTACACCTATGGTGCGCTTCTGTGCTCAGGGGCCAATGGTGCTGTTTTACACCTTTGGTGCGCTTCTTTGCTCCGGGCCAATAGTGCAGTAGTTTGCACCTATGGTGTGCTTCTGTGCTCCGGGGCCATTGGTGCTGCTGCAGACCTATGGTGTGATTCTGTGCTTGGGGGCCAATAGTGCTGCTATACACCTATGGTGCGCTTCTGTGTTCGGGGGCCAATAGTGCTGCTATACACCTATGGTGCGCTTCTGTGCTTGGGGACCAATGGTGCTGTTGGACACCTATGGTGCACTTCTGTGCTCTAGGGCCAATGGTGCTGTTGTACAACTATGATGCGTTTCTGTGCTCCAGGGCCAATGGTGCTGTGGAACACCTATGGTGCGCATCTGTGCTCCGGGCCAGTGGTGCTGCTTTACACCTATGGTGCGCTTCTGTTCTCCGGGGCCAATGGTGCTGTTGTACACCTATGGTGGCTTCTGTCCTCAGGGGCCAAGGGTGCTGTTTTACACATTAGGTGCGCTTCTTTTCTCCGGGGCCAATGGTGCTATTGTACACCTATAGTGCGCTTCTGTGCTCCGGGGCCAATGGTGCTGTTGTACTCCTATGGTGTGCTTCTGTGCTCAGGGGCCAATGGGGCTGTTTTACAGCTTTGGTGCGCTTCTTTGCTCCGGGGCTAATGGTGCAGTTGTACACCTATGGTGTGCTTCTGTGCTCCGGGGCCAATGGTGCTGCTGCACACCTATGGTGTGATTCTGTGCTTGGGGGCCAATGGTGCTGTTGTACACCTATGGTGCGCTTCTGTGTTCGGGGGCCAATAGTGCTGCTATACACCTATGGTGCACTTCTGTGCTCCGGGACCAATGGTGCTGTTGTACACGTATGGTGCAGTTTTGTGCTCTAGGGCCAATGGTGCTGTAGTACACTTATGGTGCGCTTCTGTGCTCCCGGGCATATGGTGCTGTTGAACACCTATGGTGCACTTCTGTGCTCTGGCGACAATGGTGTTGTTGTACACCTATGTTGCGCTTTTGTGCTCTGGGGCAAATGGTGCTGTTCTACACCTATTGTGCGCTTCTCTGCTCTGGGGCCAATGGTGCTGTTGTACACCTATGGTTTGCTTCTGTGCTCAGGGGCCAATGGTGCTGTTTTACACCTTTGGTGCATTTCTTTGCTCTGGGGCCAATGGTGCAGTTGTACGCCTATGGTGCGCTTCTGTGCTCCGGGGCCAATGGTGCTGCTGCACACCTATGGTGGGATTCTGTATTTGGGGACCAATGGTGCTGTTGTACACCTATGGTGCGCTTCTGTGTTCGGGGGCCAATAGTGCTGCTATACACCTATGGTGCGCTTCTGTGCTCTGGGACCACTGGTGCTGTTGTACACCTATGGTGCAGTTCTGTGCTCTAGGGCCAATGGTGCTGTTGTACACCTATGGTGCTCTTCTGTGCTCCAGGGCCAATGGTGCTGTTGAACACCTATGGTGTGTGTCTGTGCTCTGGGCCAATGTTGCTGTTGTACACCTATGGTGCACTTCTGTGCTCTGGGCCAATGGTGTTGTTTTACACCTATGGTGCGCTTCTGTACTCGGGGGCCAATGGTGCTGTTTTACACCTTTGGTGCGTTTCTTTGCGCCAGGGCCAATGGTGCTGTTTTACACCTATGGTGTGCTTCTGTGCTTGGGGGCCAATGGTGCTGTTATACACCTATGGTGCCCTTTTGTGCTCGGGGACCAATGGTGCTATTATACACCTATGGTGCGTGCCTGTGCTCTGCAGCCAATGGTGCTGTTGTACACCTATGGTGCGCTTCTGTGCTCCGGCGCCAATGGTGCTGTTATACACCTATGGTGCGCTTCTGTGCTCTGGGGCCAATGGTGGTGTTGTACACCTATGGTGGTCTTCTGTGCTCCAGGGCCAATGATGCTGTTGTACACCTATGGTGCGCTTCTGTGCTCCGGGGCCAACGGTGCTGTTATACACCTATGGTGCGCTTCTGTGCTTGGGGGCCAATGGTGCTGTTGTACACCTATGGTGCGCTTCTGTGCTCCGGCGCCAATGGTGTTGTTGTACACCTATGGTGGTCTTCTGTGCTCCAGGGCCAATGATGCTGTTGTACACCTATGGTGCGCTTCTGTGCTCCGGGGCCAATGGTCCTGTTCTACACTTATGGTGCGCTTCTGTACTCACGGACCAATGGTGCTGTTCTACACTTATGGTGCGCTTCTGTACTCAGGGGCCAATGGTGCTGTTTTACACCATTGGTGCATTTCTTTGTGCCAGGGCCAATGGTGCTGTTTTACACCTATGGTGTGCTTCTGTGCTTGGGGGCCAATGGTGCTGTTATACACCTATGGTGCGCTTCTGTGCTTGGGGGCCAATGGTGCTGTTGTACACCTATGGTGCGCTTCTGTGCTCGGTGGCCAATGGTGCTGTTGTACACCTTTGGTGCACTTCTGTGCATGGGGGCCAATGGTGCTGTTATACACCTATGGTGCGTTTCTGTGCTCTGGGGCCAATGGTGTTGTTGTACACCTATGATGGTCTTCTGGGCTCTCGGCCAATGGTGCTGTTGTACACCTATGGTGTGCTTCTGTGCTCCGGGCCAATGGTTCTGTTATACACCTATGGTGCGCTTCTGTGCTCCGGGGCCAATGGTGCTGTTATACACCTATGGTGCGCTTCTGTGCTCGGGGGCCAATGGTGCTATTGTACACCTATGGTGCGCGTCTGTGTGTCCGGGCCAATGGTGCTGTTATACACTTATGTTACGCTTCTGTGCTCAGGGGCCAATGGTGCTGTTGTACACCTATGAAGCGCTTCTGTGCTCTGGGCCAATGGTGCTGTTCTACACCTATGGTGCGATTCTGTCCTCGGGGGCCCATGGTGCTGTCTTCTTTGCTCAGGGGCCAATGCTGCTGCTGTACACCTATGGTGCGCTTTTGTGCTCAGGGGCCAATGGTGCTGTTTTACACCTTTGGTGCGCTTCTTTGCTCCGGGGCCAATAGTGCAGTAGTTTGCACCTATGGTGTGCTTCTGTGCTCCGGGGCCATTGGTGCTGCTGCAGACCTATGGTGTGATTCTGTGCTTGGGGGCCAATAGTGCTGCTATACACCTATGGTGCGCTTCTGTGTTCGGGGGCCAATAGTGCTGCTATACACCTATGGTGCGCTTCTGTGCTTGGGGACCAATGGTGCTGTTGTACACCTATGGTGCACTTCTGTGCTCTAGGGCCAATGGTGCTGTTGTACAACTATGATGCGTTTCTGTGCTCCAGGGCCAATGGTGCTGTGGAACACCTATGGTGCGCATCTGTGCTCCGGGCCAGTGGTGCTGCTTTACACCTATGGTGCGCTTCTGTGCTCGGGGGCCAACGGTGCTGTTCTACACCTATGGTGCGCTTCTGTTCTCCGGGGCCAATGGTGCTATTGTACACCTATGGTGCGCGTCTGTGTGTCCGGGCCAATGGTGCTGTTATACACTTATGTTACGCTTCTGTGCTCAGGGGCCAATGGTGCTGTTGTACACCTATGAAGCGCTTCTGTGCTCTGGGCCAATGGTGCTGTTCTACACCTATGGTGCGATTCTGTCCTCGGGGGCCCATGGTGCTGTTATACACCTATGGTGATCTTCTTTGCTCAGGGGCCAATGCTGCTGCTGTACACCTATGGTGCGCTTCTGTGCTCAGGGGCCAATGGTGATGTTTTACACCTTTGGTGCGCTTCTTTGCTCCGGGGCCAATAGTGCAGTAGTTTGCACCTATGGTGTGCTTCTGTGCTCCGGGGCCATTGGTGCTGCTGCAGACCTATGGTGTGATTCTGTGCTTGGGGGCCAATAGTGCTGCTATACACCTATGGTGCGCTTCTGTGTTCGGGGGCCAATAGTGCTGCTATACACCTATGGTGCGTTTCTGTGCTTGGGGACCAATGGTGCTGTTGTACACCTATGGTGCACTTCTGTGCTCTAGGGCCAATGGTGCTGTTGTACAACTATGATGCGTTTCTGTGCTCCAGGGCCAATGGTGCTGTGGAACACCTATGGTGCGCATCTGTGCTCCGGGCCAGTGGTGCTGCTTTACACCTATGGTGCGCTTCTGTGCTCGGGGGCCAACGGTGCTGTTCTACACCTATGGTGCGCTTCTGTTCTCCGGGGCCAATGGTGCTGTTGTACACCTATGGTGCGCTTCTGTCCTCAGGGCCAATGATGCTGCTGCACACCTATGGTGTGCTTCTGTGCTTGGGGGCCAATGGTGCTGTTGTACACCTATGGTGCGCTTCTGTGTTCGGGGGCCAATAGTGCTGCTATACACCTATGGTGCGCTTCTGTGCTCCAAGACCAATGGTGCTGTTATACACCTATGGTGCGTGCCTGTGCTCTGGGGTGAATGGTGCTGTTGTACACCTACGGTGCGCTTCTGTGCACCGCACAAATAGCGCTGTTATACACCTATGGTGCACTTCTGTGCTCTGGGGCCAATCGTGTTGTTGTACACCTATGGTGGTCTTCTGTGTTCCAGGGCCAATGATGCTGTTGTACACCTATGGTGCGCTTCTCTGCTCCGGGGCCAATGGTGCTGTTATACACCTATGGTGCGCTTCTGTGCTCGGGGCCAATGGTGGTGTTGTTTACCTTTGGTGCGCTTCTGTGCATGGGGGCCAATGGTGCTGTTATACACCTATGGTGCGCTTCTGCTCTCCAGGGCCAATGGTGCTGTTATACACCTATGGTGCGTTTCTGTGCTCTGGGGCCAATGATGCTGTTGTACTCCTATGGTGCACTTCTGTGCTTGGGGGCCAGTGGTGCTTTTGTACACCTATGGAGCGCTTCTGTGCTCTTGGGCCAATGGTGCTGTTGTTCACCTTTGGTGCGCTTTTGTGCTCGGGGGGCAATGGTGCTGTTATACACCTTTGGTGCGCTTCTGTGCTCGGGGGCCAATGGTGCTGTTATACACCTATGGTGCGCTTCTCTGCTCCGGGGCCAATGGTGCTGTTATAAACCTATGGTGCGCTTCTGTGCTCTGGGGCCAATGGTGTTGTACACCTATGATGGTCTTCTGTGCTCTGGGACCAATGGTGCTGTTTTACACCTATGGTGCTGTTCTGTGCTCCGGGGCCAATGGTGTTGTTATACACCTATGGAGCGCTTCTGTGCTCTTGGGCCAATGGTGCTGTTGTTCACCTTTGGTGAGCTTCTGTGCTCGGGGGCCAATGGTGCTGTTATACACCTATGGTGCGCTTCTCTGCTCCGGGGCCAATGGTGCTGTTATACACCTATGGTGCGCTTCTGTGCTCCGGGGCCAATGGTGCTGTTATACACCTATGGAGCGCTTCTGTGCTCTTGGGCCAATGGCGCTGTTATACACCTATGATGCGCTTCTGTGCTCTGGGCCAATGGTGCTGTTCTACACCTATGGTGCGATTCTGTCCTCGGGGCCCATGGTGCTGTTATACACCTATGTTGAGCTTCTGTACTCGGGGGCCAATGGTGCTGCTGTACACCTATAATGCGCTTCTGTGCTCTGGGCCAATGGTGGTGTTCTACACCTATGGTGCGATTCTGTCCTCGGGGGCCCATGGTGCTGTTATACACCTATGGTGAGCTTCTGTACTCGGGGGCCAATGGTGCTGCTGTACACCTATGGTGCGCTTCTGTGCTCAGGGGCCAATGGTGCTGTTTCACACCTTTTGTGCGCTTCTTTGCTCCGGGGCCAATGGTGCAGTTGTACACATATGGTGTGCTTCTGTGCTCCGGGACCAATGGTGCTGTTGTACACCTATGGTGCGCTTCTGTGCTCCAGGGCCAATGGTGCTGTTGTACACCTATGATGCGCTTCTGTGCTCTGGGACCAATGGTGCTGTTTTACACCTATGGTGCGCTTCTGTGCTCCGGGGCCAATGGTGCTGTTATACACCTATGGAGCGCTTCTGTGCTCTTGGGCCAATGGCGCTGTTATACACCTATGATGCGATTCTGTCCTCGGGGGCCCATGGTGCTGTTATATACCTATGTTGAGCTTCTGTACTCGGGGGCCAATGGTGCTGCTGTACACCTATGATGCGCTTCTGTGCTCTGGGCCAATGGTGGTGTTCTACACCTATGGAGCGATTCTGTCCTCGGGGGCCCATGGTGCTGTTATACACCTATGGTGAGCTTCTGTACTCGGGGACCAATGGTGCTGCTGTACACCTATGGTGCGCTTCTGTGCTCAGGGGCCAATGGTGCTGTTTCACACCTTTTGTGCGCTTCTTTGCTCCAGGGCCAATGGTGCAGTTGTACACCTATGGTGTGCTTCTGTGCTCCGGGACCAATGGTGCTGTTGTACACCTATGGTGAGCTTCTGTACTCGGGGGCCAATGGTGCTGCTGTACACCTATAGTGCGCTTCTGTGCTCAGGGGCCAATGGTGCTGTTTCACACCTTTTGTGTGCTTCTGTGCTCCGGGACCAATCGTGCTGTTCTACAGCTATGGTGCGATTCTGTGCTCTAGGGCCAATGGTGCTTTTGTACACCTATGGTGCGATTCTGTGCTCTAGGGCCAATGGTACTTTTGTACACCTATGGTGAGCTTCTGTACTCGGGGGCCAATGGTGCTGCTGTACACCTATGATGCGCTTCTGTGCTCTGGGCCAATGGTGGTGTTCTACACCTATGGTGCGATTCTGTGCTCTAGGGCCAATGGTGCTGCTGTACACCTATGGTGCGCTTCTGTGCTCAGGGGCCAATGGTGCTGTTTCACACCTTTTGTGCGCTTCTTTGCTCCGGGGCCAATGGTGCAGTTGTACACCTATGGTGCACTTCTGTGCTCCGGGGCCAATGGTGCTGCTGCACACCTATGGTGTGTTTCTGTGCTTGGGATTCAATGGTGCTGTTGTACACCTCTGGTGCGCTTCTGTGTTTGGGGGCCAATAGTGCTGCTATACACCTATGGTGTGCTTCTGTGCTCCGGGACCAATGGTGCTGTTGTACACCTATGGTGCGCTTCTGTGCTCCAGGGCCAATGGTGCTGTTGTACACCTATGGTGCCCTTCTGTGCTCTGGACCAATGGTGCTGTTTTACACCTTGGTGCCCTTTTGTGCTCAGGGGCCAATTGTGCTGTTATACACCTATGGTGCACGCCTGTGCTCTGGGGCCAATGGTGCTGTTGTACATCTATGGTGCGCTTCTGTGCTCTGGTGCCAATGGTGCTGTTATACACCTTTGGTGCACTAATGTGCTTGGGGGCCAATGGTGCTGTTGTACACCTATGGTGCGCTTCTGTGCTCTGGGGCCAATGGTGCTGTTGTACAACTATGGTGTGCTTCTGTGCTCCAGGGCCAATGGTGCTGTTGTACACCTATGGTGTGCTTCCGTGCTCTGGTGCCAATGGTGCTGTTATACACCTTTGGTGCACTAATGTGCTTGGGGGCCAATGGTGCTGTTGTACACCTATGGTGCGCTTCTGTGCTCCAGGGCCAATGGTGCTGTTGTACACCTATGGTGTGCTTCTGTGCTTGGGGGCCAATGGTGCTGTTATACACCTATGGTGCGCGTCTTTGTTCCGGGCTAATGGTGCTGTTATACACCTATGGTACGCTTCTGTGCTCAGGGGCCAATGGTGCTGTTATACACCTATGATGCGCTTCTGTGCTCCGGGGCTAGTGGTGCTGTTCTACACCTAGGGTGCACTTCTTTACTCTGGGCCAATGATGCTCTTATACACCGCTGGTGTGCTTCTGTGCTTGGGGGCCAATGGTGCTGTTCTACACCTATGGTGCGTTTCTGTGCTCCGGGGCCAATGGTGCTGTTCTACACCTATGGTGCGCTTCTGTGCTCCGGGGCCAATGGTGCTGTTGTACACTTACGGTGCGCTCTGTGCTCCGGGGCCAATGGTGCTGTTGTACACCTATGGTGCGCCTCTGTGCTCGGGGGCCAACGGTGCTGTTAAACACCTATGGTGCGTCTCTGTGCCCAGGGGCCAATGGTGCTGTTATAAACCTATGGTGCGCTTCTGTTCTTGGGGCCCAATGGTGCTGTTATACACCAATTATGCGCTTCTGTGCTCCGTTGCTAGTCGTGCTGTTGTACACCTATGGTACGCTTCTGTGCTCCGGGGCCAATGGTGCTGTAATACACCTATGATGCACTTCTGTGCTCTGGGCCAATGGTGGTGTGCTACACCTATGGTGCGATTCTGTGCTCTAGGGCCAATGGTGCTTTTGTACACCTATGGTGAGCTTCTGTATTCGGGGGCCAATGGTGCTGCTGTATACCTATAGTGCGCTTCTGTGCTCAGGGGCCATTGGTGCTGTTTCACACCTTTTGTGTGCTTCTGTGCTCCGGGACCAATGGTGCTGTTCTACACCTATGGTGCGATTATGTGCTCTAGGGCCAATGGTGCTTTTGTACACCTATGGTGCGATTCTGTGCTCATGGGCCAATGGTGCTGCTGTACACCTATGGTGCGCTTCTGTGCTCATGGGCCAATGGTGCTGTTTCACACCTTTTGTGTGCTTCTTTGCTCCGGGGCCAATGGTGCCGTTGTACACGTATTGTGCACTTCTGTGCTCCAGGGCCAATGGTGCTGCTGCACACCTATGGTGTGTTTCTGTGCTTGGGATTCAATGGTGCTGTTGTACACCTCTGGTGCGCTTCTGTGTTTGGGGGCCAATAGTGCTGCTATACACCTATGGTGTGCTTCTGTGCTCCGGGACCAATGGTGCTGTTGTACACCTATGGTGCGCTTCTGTGCTCCAGGGCCAATGGTGCTGTTGTACACCTATGGTGCCCTTCTGTGCTCTGGACCAATGGTGCTGTTTTACACCTTGGTGCCCTTTTATGCTCGGGGGCCAATTGTGCTGTTATACACCTATGGTGCGCGCCTGTGCTCTGGGGCCAATGGTGCTGTTGTACATCTATGGTGCACTTCTGTGCTATGGTGCCAATGGTGCTGTTATACACCTTTGGTGCACTAATGTGCTTGGGGGCCAATGGTGCTGTTGTACACCTATGGTGCGCTTCTGTGCTCTGGGGCCAATGGTGCTGTTGTACACCTATGGTGCGCTTCTGTGCTCCAGGGCCAATGGTGCTGTTGTACACCTATGGTGTGCTTCTGTGCTCCAGGGCCAATGGTGCTGTTGTACACCTATGGTGCGCTTCTGTGCTCCGGGGCCAATGGTGCTGTTGTACACCTATGGTGCGCTTCTGTGCTCCAGGGCCAATGGTGCTGTTGTACACCTATGGTGTGCTTCTGTGCTCCAGGACCAATGGTGCTGTTGTACACCTATGGTGTGCTTCTGTGCTCTGGTGCCAATGGTGCTGTTATACACCTTTGGTGCACTAATGTGCTTGGGGGCCAATGGTGCTGTTGTACACCTATGGTGTGCTTCTGTGCTTAGGGGCCAATGGTGCTGTTATACACCTACTTTGCGCTTCTGTGCTCCGGGGCCAATGGTGCTGTTATACACCTATGGTGCGCTTCTGTTCTCGGGGCCCATGGTGCTGTTCTACACCTATGGTGCACTTCTGTTATCGGGGCCCATGGTGCTGTTCTACACCTATGGTGCGCTTCTGTGCTCAGGGGCCAATGGTGCTGTTCTACACATATGGCGTGCTTCTGTGCTCCGGGGCCAATGGTGCTGTTGTACACCTTTGGTGCGCTTCTGTGCTCAGGGGCCAATGGTGCTGTTGCACACCTATAGCGCGCTTTTGTGCTTGGGGCCAATGGTGCTGTTGTACACCTATGGTGCGCTTCTCTGCTCTGGGGCCACAGCTGCTGCTCTACGCTCATGGAAGCCTACAGCACTGTTCTGTCCTCAGGGGACGTTGGAGGTGTTACGCACTCATGATGGCCTGTGGCACTCTTTTGCACTTGTAGATGGGTTAGTGCTGGTCTGTGCTGTTGGCAGCCCGGGTCGCGGTTCTGGCTGCGGCTCGATCGTGGGTGTTCTGAACCCATGGACGTATGTGGTCATATTCACTCGTAGGGTGGGGGCAGGTTTTGCTCTGTGCCGTGAGGCTCGTGGTGCTGTTCTGCTCTCATAGAGGTAGTGTTTGTGGGTGGTGTTGTTACTCGCTCCAGGGGGCTATGGTGCTGCTCTATGCCGTGTGGCTGAAGGTGCGGTTCTTCACTCCGATGTGGGGGTGTTGGTGTTACTCACTCTTCTTGGCGGCTATGGTGCTGTTTTTGCCGTGAGCCAAACGGTGCTGTCCTTGACTCATAGAGGTAGTGTGGTGTTAGCCGCTCTTGGCGGCTGTGGTGCTACTCTATGCCATGAGGCTCGTGGTGCTGTTCTGCTCTCATAGAGGTAGTGTTTGTGGGTGGTGTTGTTACTCGCTCCAGGGGGCTATGGTGCTGCTCTATGCCGTGTGACTGAAGGTGCGGTTCTTCACTCCGATGTGGGGGTGTTGGTGTTACTCACTCTTCTTGGCGGCTATGGTGCTGTTTTTGCCGTGAGCCAAACGGTGCTGTCCTTGACTCATAGAGGTAGTGTGGTGTTAGCCGCTCTTGGCGGCTGTGGTGCTACTCCATGCCATGAGGCTCGTGGTGCTGTTCTGCTCTCATAGAGGTAGTGTTTGTGGGTGGTGTTGTTACTCGCTCCAGGGGGCTATGGTGCTGCTCTATGCCGTGTGACTGAAGGTGCGGTTCTTCACTCCGATGTGGGGGTGTTGGTGTTACTCACTCTTCTTGGCGGCTATGGTGCTGTTTTTGCCGTGAGCCAAACGGTGCTGTCCTTGACTCATAGAGGTAGTGTGGTGTTAGTCGCTCTTGGCGGCTGGCGTGCTACTCTATGCCATGAGGCTCGTGGTGCTGTTCTGCTCTCATAGAGGTAGTGTTTGTGGGTGGTGTTGTTACTCGCTCCAGGGGGCTATGGTGCTGCTCTATGCCGTGTGGCTGAAGGTGCGGTTCTTCACTCCGATGTGGGGGTGTTGGTGTTACTCACTCTTCTTGGCGGCTATGGTGCTGTTTTTGCCGTGAGCCAAACGGTGCTGTCCTTGACTCATAGAGGTAGTGTGGTGTTAGTCGCTCTTGGCGGCTTTGGTGCTACTCTATGCCATGAGGTTCGTGGTGCTGTTCTGCGCTCTTAGAGGGGGAGTGCTGTTGTTACTTACTCCTCGGGGCTATGGGGCAGCTCAATGCCATGAGGCTTGTGGTGCTGTGCTTCACTCATACAGGGTGTGTGGATTTGTTACTCGCTCTTGGGGGCTGCGGTGCTGCTCTAGGCCATTAACTCATGGTGCTGTTCGGCACTCATAGAGGGGGAGTGCTGTTGTTACTCGCTCTTTGGGGGCTATGGGGCTGCTCTGTGCCGTGAGGCTCCAGGTGCTGTTCTGCACTCATACATGGGGTGTGCTGTTGTTACTCGTTCCTGGGGGCTGTGGTGCTGCTCTGTGCCGTGAGACTTGTGGTGCTGTTCTTGACCATAGAGGGGGAGTGTTATTTGTGCTCGTCCTGCGGGCTATGGCGCTGCTCTCTGCCGTGAGGCTCATGGTGCTGTTCTGCACTCATAAAGGGGGTGAGCTATGGTGCTTAAATGTGCAGTGAAGCTGACTGCCTGTGCTGTGAGGCTCCGGTGTTCTGCACTCATGGGTGGGGCACGGTGCTGTTACTCACTCTTGGTGATATGGGGCTGCTCTGTCCCGTGAGGATCACGGTGCTGTCCTTCACTCATACAGGGTGTGTGCTGTTCGTACTCGCTCCAGGGGGCTATGGTGCTGCTCTATGCCGTGAGGTCCAGGGTGCTGTTCTTCACTCAGAGATGGGGGTGCTGTTGGTACTCGCTCCGGGGGGGCTGTGGTGCTGCTCTATGTCGTGAGGCTGCGGGTGCTGTTCTGCACTCATTGAGGGTGTGTGCTGAAGTTATTCCCTCCTGTGAGCTAAGAAGTCACTCTGCCGAGAGACTCGTGGTGCTGTTCCTTCAATCATAGAGAGGACGTGCTGTTGTAACTCGCTCTTGGGGGCTATGGTGCTGCTCTGGGCCGTGAGCCTTACGGTGCTGTCCTTCACTTATAGAAATAGTGTCGGTGGTGTTACTCACTCTTGGGGGGGTATGGTGCTGCCCTGTGCCATGAGGCTCATGGCGCTGTTCTGCACTCATAGAGGGGACGTGCTGTTGTAACTCGCACTTGGGGGGTATGGTGCTGCCCTGTGCCATGAGGCTCATGGCGCTGTTCTGCACTCATAGAGGGGGTGGGGTGCTGTTGTTACTCGGTCCAGGGGGCCTATGGTGCTGTTCTATGATGTGAGGCTCTGGGTGCTGTTTTGCACTCATATAGGGGGCGTGCTGTTGTTACTCGCTCCTGGGGGGAGGGGAGCTGCTCTGTGCCGTGAGGCTCCGGGTGCTCTTCTTCACTCATAGAGGGAGGGGGTGCTGTTACTCGCTCCTGGGGGGGGGGGGGGGGGTGCTCTGTGCCGTGAGGTTCAGGGTGCTGTTCCTCGCTTATAGAGGGGGGTGCTGTTGTTACTCGATCTTTGGGGCTATGGAGCTGCTGTGTGCCGTGAGGCACACGGTGCTGTTCTTCAGTCATAGAGGCGAGCGTGCGCTGTGGTACTTTTACTTTGCGGCTCCTGGTGCTATTGTATGTTCAGGGCCTCGTAGTGCAGTTCTGCACTCCAAGGATTCTCACCCCCCTCCCCCCCCCCCCCCGCCACCCCCAGCCCAATCGCTCTCACGATCTGCTCAGGCATTATACTCAACCCTCAGAGAACAAGTATGTCCACGGTGCGAAACCTCGGCTCAGAAATGCAAAAATGATGACATCAGAAGAAAGGACGAAGTCGCGTGGTTTAATAATAAAAAAACAACATTTATTAACTGGTATTACAAGCACCTTTGGTGGGATTCATACAAAAAGTGTACATTTACATACATATGAATACAGTTACTCTCTATATGGTTAGGGGTTGGTTAATGCATTTCAAAGAGGGTTGCGGCGCTGACTGAGGTCAGCACCTGCCACAAACAAAACAATAATGAAAAAGGGGGGGGGTGGGGGCGCGGGACAGGGCCCGGGGGCTTGCAAAGTGAGGTCAGGCGGCGAAAAATGCATCAGCAAACCCAATTTAAATAGTACATTAGTGGCGGCTCAACCACTGACACGGCGGTGACCTTGGGCATTCGGGGTCTTCTCATATTATGCTCTTCCTGTCTCTGCCCCCTGAGGGGGGGGGCCTCACGCCACTGCCCCTTCGGATACACCAGGGGCGTTGCTAGCGGGGGGGCTAAGGGGGCTATAGCCCCTGATCTTTTGGTTGTAGCCCCGGATAGAATCTCAGGAGCTACAGCCAAAAGACTAGTTAGCCCCCAGTCCCAACAGTTCCGACATCAGCTGAGCCCCGGGTCTTTTCCAGACCTAGCAACTCCCCTGGGATACACCGCGGGAGCCCTGAGATGCGCGTATGTCTTCGGAGCCCACGTGCGCCTGAGTGTTTGCTGGCGACCTGTGCAACGCGTGGCGAAGTTACTCCGCAACACCCTCGCATCGTGGGCGGCTAATTTGCGAACTGGGCAAAGATTCGGGTCCGGGGACTCGGTGCGTGCGCTGCGTGAAACGCGCACCGCTACTGCGCGTAGAAAATGAACACGCGGCCCTGAATCGTGGAATTAGTTGCGTGTAAAATGGCGACTTGCGTGCCATCTGCCCGCAAATCCCTATTTGACGAATGTGGATTTACGACCAGAATGGCACGCAAATCCCCGTTTTACACGCAAACACTTCCCTGATTCGGGGCCTGTATGTTTCGCAGCGTTCAATGATGGGGGTTGCACTATACTGGGCTTCTAGGCGCTTCTACTTTTGCAGTTCACGGTTTCGAATATACGCACAATTCTTTGCAGGTGCGTGTGTTAGCGTCTGTCTTTCGGGGGGTGGAGGGGTGCGGGTTCTAGATCCCCTGGGACTTGTAAGTCCGTAATAACAACGCGAAACACTGCTCTAGAAGGGGGCTGCCCCCTACTTCACACAAGGCACAAATCTTAAGACAATCCTTGATAACAATACAACATACGTTCTGGGATACACACACGTTCGGGCACCTGGCCGCACTGCAATTAACGAGTGTTTTGTTACCCAATTTGACCAGGGGTATCCATTTATATACCCCCGAAGATGAAAGGCGGAGACCCTTTAACCGAGTTCAGCCACAGACCTTCACGTGCCATATAGATGTCTGCCACGGGTGCATTAGCCCACCGAGCTATTTCTTCGTCTGCCTTGTGACTCGGGAAGTGCAGTGAAGTAGACCCGTTGAGGTAGCCGCTCCTTTCTGCACTGCCTCACTGCTGCTCCCTGAATCGCCCTCGGAACAACAAAAGAGGCCTCAACCCACTGAGCTACCTTGGCAGCTTCCGGCGCTCGCTAAACACACCCACGTCTTCAGCCGAAAGTTTCCGTGTTTACAAACGTGTATCTGTTATCTCACATGTGTTTCTCTCCCCAACAGTTCCCTACACGCGATTACAATATACCAGAAATCTGTTTTAAAACAAAATAGTGTACTCGTGGGGTAGAGATGGCCGGTGGGGGGGGTGGGGGGCGAAAATGTGGTACACGGAAGGGGCGCAATCACACAAGTCAAACACAGCAGAGCATGGCATGTATTTAGCATCAGTTAAATGACCCCTAGAGTAGAACATGACAGCCTGGTGCATGGCCGGTCAAACCTTGCACCAACCCCTTAAATTGACAGACATCAACAGTGTTCGGTTATTGACTAATGCCAATGGCCTTCCTAGCCAGTAGTCAGTATAATATAGCTGGGCTATTGGCAGATCGAAACAATGTCTGGTCATTGCGATGTTTGGTTGCACAAATGGGTGATCTTCAGTTTTTGAATAATATCTACCACTTGCATTGAGCAATTTCAACGGTGTTTCATTTGTGACAGATATCACTGATATAGACAATGATTGTTGACTGGGAGATACAGTCTTTGATGTCTAGTCTTTGATGATGATTGTTGATGTCCAGTCTTTGACACATATGGTTGATGACTGATGGCCAAAAGCCAGGATATCCATTCTTTGACAGATACGGATGAGGATTGATGGCCAACATCAGGGATATGCAGTCTTTGACAGATACGGATGATGATTGATGGCCAAAATCAGGGATATCCAGTCTTTGACAGATACGGATGATGATTGATGGCAAAAATCAGGAATATGCAGTCTTTCACAGATACAGATGATGATTGATGGCCAACATCAGGGATATGCAGTCTTTGATAGATACGGATGATGATTGATGGCCAAAATCAGGCATATCCAGTCTTTGACAGATACGGATGAGGATTGATGGCCAAAATCAGGGATATGCAGTCTTTGACAGATACGGATGAGGATTGATGGCCAAAATCAGGGATATCCAGTCTTTGACAGATACAGATGATGATTGATAGCCAACATCAGGGATATCCAGTTCTTGACACATATGGAGGTCTGTTGCCAATTGCAGGAATATTTGTTGCTTGACAGATATGGATGAAGATAATTGACAGATCGCAGGGATATTTGGTCCTTGACAGATATGGACGATCACTATTGACAGATTTGAATGATGATATAATATTTCACAAATATTCCCAATGTGATAATGTTGGCGGATATCAACAATGCTCTAATATTGGTCGATATCAAGAAGGGTGTGAGGGATATCAGAGTTTTACATCATTGAGTGATTTGGAGCGGGCTCACCGTCAAGTCTTTTGTGTACAGTTTGAACTTGCGCACCAGGGAATGTTTTGATTCGGACTGAAGTGTGTCCCCTGTGACACACACACACACACATACACCCCACTATCCACCAGTCATTAATTGTTTCATTGCATCAATGTCTAAAATGTGCCCGGCAGCCTTGAGGTGTTGCCAGTTCAGTTCAAGAGATTCCGGACAGATACTCGGTGACCCCAGAGCTTGACCCCCATTTCAGTGGCTGAGTGGGAGAACCTCAGAAGGGCCAAGCCTAGCTCTCCAGGACCCCAGTGGGGGTTGATGGTCCTGGTTGGGCTGGTCTTCTGGGGAGCACTCTTGAGTTCATGTTACAGATGCTTCTAGACGAGGACATTGGAGGAGGCCCTCCCTCTCCCCCACCCATCCAGGCAGAGGTGCCCGCAGCCTCCCAGCAAGTGTCCCCCCAAAGGCTCTGGTCTCCAGTCAAAGCTTGAGCCCACCCACAGTCCCCACATTACCTGCGAGGCCTGCGGGGGTCAGTCCCTACTCCTGGAAAGGTCCCCCAGACTTGGTCTCCAGGACCCGAGCTTCTCAGACGTAGTTCTTCTTGTCGTACTCGCCGTTGGGGGTGGGTCTGCGGGGGGCCGCGTACTTCATGGGGAAGGGGTTGTCCTCCCGCTGGGCGCAGCAGCAGGAGCAGAAGAGCAGGGACCCCCCCAGCAGGAGCAGGGCCGTGGCCGCCCAGCCGATGTACAGAGCCGAGCCCATCTCCCTCTTCTTGGAGGGGGGCACGATGGGGTCGTAGAAGTCCGTGATGACCAGGTGGGCGATCCAGCAGAGGGGGATGAAGACCAGGAAGCCGCAGGTAATGTAGATGACGCCACCGGCGGCCACCACCCGGCTCTTGACGGGCCCCGCCGGCAGGCAGGTGGTGCACTGGGCCCCCAGGATGGTGACCAGCATGGCGATCAGGCCCAGGATGGAGGCCAGGATGGTCAGGGCGCGGCCGGCCTGCAGCTCGGGCCGCAGGGCCAGGATGGAGTCGTACACCTTGCACTGCATCTGCCCCGTGCTCTGCACCACGCAGTTCATCCAGAGGCCCTCCCAGATGGTCTGCGCCACCACGATGTTGTTCTCGATGAAGGCGGACACCTGCCACATGGGCATGGCGCAGGACAGGATGACACCCACCCAGCCCAGGATGGAGAGGCCCAAGCCCAGGATCTCCAGCGCCGCGGTGCTCATCTTCCCTGGCGCTGCTGCGGCGGCAGTGCACGCCTTGTGGGGTGGTGCGAGGCTTGGGCTCTCTGGCTGTGATGGGCTGCCCACTCCGCAGGCCGTCTCTTCCTTGGCCCCAGGGGTGCAAGCACTTATGCCCAGCCCGGGCAGCGACGCGGTGTCCCTGGGCTGCGAGTCGCCCTGTCAGGTTGGGGTCCGCTACTTTGAGCAGGATGGAAGTCTGTAAAGTGCTCGCAAGTGCCCTGTGAGCTGCACGTGTTCGTTTCCGCTTGCCGGGTTCCGCTGCGTTCCGGCGCGCTTGCCTGCGTCCCCCTGGCTGCCGCTAAGGTCCACCTCGGTTCTTTTAGACTCTGAGCTCCACTGTCTCCTCTCAGCCACAAGAGATCGCGCGTTTCTAAGCCCCGGCTCCGGGCTCTGGCATTATGAGGCTTTGGGGGGAGGCCAGGCCTGCCCCTTCAGGATGCTGGGGGCTGGGCCAGCCCCAGACCGCCCCCTCCCCCTTAACGCCCCAGTGCACGGCAGCCAGACGAGAGGCAGAGAGAGCCTGGTACAGGGGAAAGTTTCACGTGAAATCAAGGAGAGGGTAAGGTGGGGGCGCGGGTGGGCGCTGCCAGGGCTGGGCCCAGAGAACAGTACACTCAAGAAAGGGTATTATTTTTTGAGAGAGCGAAACATTTTGTACCCTTGTGGAGAACACAGCCCGGAGGACGAAGACGTGTTATTGACGGGTGCCCCGGGAGGACCCGCCTTTCCGGGTGCCCCCGTAATTGTTCAATATGAGCGTATTTTTCCACCTTCCGTTGCTACACAATTCCGCTGCCCCGTTACATGTCAGTCAACAGTCATACTATGACAAACTAAGACTCGTGTGTCGTATTCCCAACGCTCCGCACAGGCGGTGCGCTAATTAGCCGACCAAGGGCCCTCAGTTTTTCGATCTGGCAGGAGGTGCATTAACTCACCCAACTATCTATCTGGCACCCGCGTATGCCATATGTAGTCGCATGCTTTGCGTTTCTGAGTTAATACGAATGTAGCTTATTGTAGGAATCGGCAAGCACGCACCTGCTGGACAGGAGCGCCAAGAGGTCCTTACAGTGGCGAGTCAGCGCTATAGAAGTCCGCGTCACATGACGCATAGACACATTAACATAAAGAGGCGCACTTAGGGTAACCTGCTTGGCTGAAGTCACCAAGTATGATATTTAAATAAAAATACAGCCCTTGGAAAAAAAAAACCTTTAGGGGACGTCAAGTTTACAATGCAGAAACAAGAGTCTCAAAAGACGCCATTGCCCTCCTTCAGTGCGCTGCCTATGACGTCACCCGTGATCTCGGCAATGACATCACCCAAGCAGTGCCATTGTACGGTAGTTTGGTATCCCGGCTTCATAGAAACATTACAGATAGGGCGGTACGGGGTGCTGCTGAGTGGTTGGGTAGAAGGAGGGTGTCAATCTACTTGGTATGTGACGCTCGGGCCACCCCAAGTGCCTGGAAGAAGAGGGGGGTACTTCACGGCAATGAGGGTGGTTGGAGCTCACGGGAGGGCACACGCGAGCTGCTGACAGAGAACATTTGAGAAGACCGACAAAGAGCAGCATTTCTGCAGCATTGAACACTGGTGGTTCTTGGGAGCAGCAAAACTACAAATCCCAGAATGCCGAAGAGTTCAGGGAGAAAACTAAAAAGGGATGGGTGAACATGTTTGCGCCAACCCTTCTGTTCTGAACCCCTGGGAATTCCTCTCGTAGGATTCCATTCCATGCCATTCTGCTTTTAGTCTCTACAGAAGGGTGGTCACCATACGTGATGCATCCAGCAATCACGTGTGTTCCAGCCAATAAAGACGGCTCCCCGCGGCTCATGCGCCAGATGGAGCCGGGGATCTGGTAAAACAACAGCTACTGTGTCTGTGTCTGTCCTCATTACTCGCTCCGGGCCTCGCCTTGACCAGGCCCCACATCAAATTGGTGAGGAGGCCAGTGATTCTGCTTGTGCAGGCAAACTATTCCTGCCTACGGCAGGCTTCCCATGATGGCCGATATAACCCTGCAACGCCGCGGCCCCTCCTCCACCTCCTCTGCTCCTGCCACAGAGCCCGTGTGTCATGAACCATTGGACACGCCCCTTCTGGGCCTCCTGGTCCCTGACACGTCAGGGCTTACGCTCTGTTATACTACCAACATGGCCGCAAGCACAGAACGCTGCCTAGCAGCCTTCGCGTCCAATGCAGCACGTTCTATAAAGTAGCCACACCCCCGCAGGCCCGCGCGTCTCAACGCTACTGTTAGCTGTGCTAGACGTGCGCTCCGTAGTTCGCCTTCGTGGAACTCTGTTGATTTCTGGTTCCTGGACCTTCTGCTTTCCTACTATTCTCACTCCTTCTTATTCAGCCCTTTCCTGGATTCCGTGCACCCGCCTCTGAGTGCTCCTTTCCCTTTTCCTGGACTTCCTGAAGTTTCCTAGCGTTCTCGGACTTGGAGTTGAACGAACACTGGAAGCCGAAGACGGCCGAGTGGGCTTGTACAAGACCCGAACCATACGAAAGAAAACTCCTCCTAAGGATTCCATCAAGCAGCGAAAACAGGTGAGAAAAGGGGAAACCTGTGACAGATTGAGACGCCACCTGACCGAAGTCGATACAGACATGGAGGCGGCCATTCAAGAATTTATGCGCGGCATGCAAGAACTAACGACCGAGGTACAAAACCTAAAGGTAGAGAATGCCGCGTTAAAACAATTAGTCTTATCCCGCCACTCTGCCACGAAGGAGAGCGTACTATTGGGCGACATTGTAGATAAATACGATGGGTTAGCCAAAAACCTTCAGGGATTCCTTGATTCCTGTTTGGTCCACTTTACTTTTAAGTCCTATTATTTCTCTACTCCCAGGGCTAAGGTGGGCTTTATTATTTTGCACCTTTCCGGGAATGCATTAACCTGGGCCACCCCCTTAGTTAATGCCGGAGATGCCCTCCTGGATGATTATGACGGATTCATTCAAGCTCTCAAGACCATGTTTGACCGCCCAAAACAAGTCTATACCATTCAGGAATATCTGCTTGATTTCCACAGGGGCTCCCAGGACATGCTCACGTATGTAACACGATTCAAGCTATTGGCTAAAGAAGCGGACTGGTCCTCTGAAGCTTGCTTCACTCTCTTTCAAAGAGGGCTAAACAAAGACATCAAGGATGAACTAGCCAGGGTGGCACGTCCAAGTTCATACCAGGCTCTTATGGATCTCACTCTACAGATTGATTTTCGCATCCAGGAAAGGAAGGCAGAGAAAAAGAAGACCAAGTTACCCTTCCAGAAGAACCCCATAGAGACTTCCTCGAAATCCGAAGGTGGTTCTGTCCCTACTAACGAACCCGAACCCATGCAAATAGGGGCCTTCCGTGGACCCATATCCCTCCAAGAAAGGTTACGAAGGATCCATACCGGCTTATGCATGTATTGCGCCTCAGACAAACATTTAGTGAGAGAGTGTCCTATAGCCCCTCCACGGCGTTCGGGAAACGCCAACTCCCGATCCTAGATGGAGCACAGTTTCGGGAGAGAGATGTTGGCTCCACATCTATACCATCCTTGAACTCTCCTGGAAAAAACAATTTGGTAATTTTACAGGCCTTTCTATTGCCATCCAAGAAGGAAACCTACCCCATTCTGGCATTAGTGGACTGTGGGGCCATGGGAATATTTATAGATCAAGAATGGGTCCTTAAACACCATATTCCTTACGAATCCCGGAATATCATGCAACCTGTAGAAGCAATTGATGGGAGACCTCTTTCTTCAGGACCTATAACCCTTCAGACCAAGGAAATTGAGCTTGCAATAAACCATCATCAAGAGAAGATAAAGTTTGATATCATAAAGTCCGCCCATTACCCAATGGTTTTGGGAATGCCATGGCTACAAAAACACAATCCATACATCAATTGGGTAGCAGGTTCCTTGTTTCTGGGTTCCGAGCATTGCATGTCTCATTGCCTACTCCTGGATCCTGCACTGATACCATCGGAAGGGCATTCAGCAGACCTTCAAGCTCCACTCACGGTCTCAAACATCATCCGGGTTCCTAAAATCTATCAGAAATACTCTGATGTGTTCTCTTCTGCTATTGTTCAAGCCTTACCTCCTCATAGACCTGAAGATTGTGCTATTGAAACCGAACCTTCAGCTGTGATTCCCTTTGGAAGGATGTTTATTTTATCCGAACCTGAGAAAAAGGCCCTCCGTGAGTACCTAGATACTAACCTTGAAAATGGCACCATACGACCATCTAAATCTCCAGCCGGGGCTTCTCTGTTTTTTGTTCCAAAGAAAGACACCAATGAGCTCAGACCTTGTCTTGATTATCGAGGTCTAAATCAGTGCACCCTTAAGGACCGCTATCCGTTGCCATTGATCTCAGATATCCTGGAGGCAGTAAGAGGAGCTATAATATTCACCAAGTTGGATCTCAGAGGTGCCTACCATCTGATCCGTATTAGAGAAGGCGACGAATGGAAGACAGCCTTTAGAACACCCTTTGGTCATTATGAATACTTGGTCATGCCCTTTGGACTCGCTAATGCCCCGGCGGTCTTCCAACGCTTCATGGATCGGGTGTTTTTGGATATGCTATTTCTCTTCATCATCGTGTATCTGGACGACATCTTAATATTCTCTAAGGACCCTCTCAAGCATGAAGAACATGTTAAGACAGTGTTACAACGGCTACGTGAACACAAGCTCCTGGCAAAACCCAATAGGTGCCTTTTTCATGTCTCTACTGTTCACTATCTAGGATTTGTCCTTAGCCCAGAAGGTATTGGAATGGATCAATCCAAAGTAAAATCCATTCTATCCTGGCCAAGCCCAACCACCAGTCTTTCCTGGGTTTAGCTAATTTCTATAGGAAATTCATAGCTTCCTTTTCCGAAATAGTCCGACCGATTATTGCCTTGTTGAAGAAAGACACTCCCTATCATTGGACAACAGCCCAGGAGGAAGCCTTCCAAAGGTTGAAAACAGAGTTTACACAAGCCCCCATCCTGGATCAACCTGATATCAACCGACCCTTTCTAGTGGAAACAGACGCCTCTAACTACGCCATTGGAACAGTTCTGAAACAG